>NW_028277030.1:109297794-109615147 GCF_059951505.1 Python bivittatus
AGTTCTCAACAGGGTGTCTGAGCTGAAGGCAGAATTGCAAGAGTATTTTCAAGAACATAGTATTCCACATTTTGCTGAGTGCTTTGAAGATGAAGAATGGTTGCAGAAACTAGCATACTTAGTGGACATCTTTCATCATATGAATCAGCTGAACAAGTCTCTGCAAGGCACTGGAGAAAATATTTTGACTTCAAGTGACAAGATTCTTGGATATAAAAGAAAACGGAATGTTTGGAAATATGCTGCAAAAGGAAATACTGAAATGTTTCCACTGCTGCTTGGGCTTGAGAGTGAGGAAGGATACCAAAAAGCCTCAAATCTAATTGAAAACCACCTGGAAGTAATGCAGAACAAAACTGATCAGTACTTTCCCTCCCTTTCAACACAAATATATGACTGGGTGAAGGATCCTTTCCCTCTTGAAGATGAAATGAAAAATCTGGATGATGCTACAAAAATGGTTAACTTTATTGAACAAAGATAAATAATGTTCACTCAATAATGTTTTAAAAACTGTGAAAAGCTGGACAAACAGCACATAATTCTCCTGTTATACACAGAAATGTGGTGGCTCAGCAGAGGAAGAGTCAGCCTGAGAACTTCACTTTGAAGGAAGAGGAAGAACTTTGTGAGCTGCAGTCTGATCATATACTCAAGATGAGATTCACTGATCTGCCCATGGACAAGTTCTGGATTTCTGTGAAAGAAGAGTATCCTGCCATTCATAGGAAGGCACTGAACATTTTGCTGCAGTTTTCAACTTCTTACATGTGTGAGCAAGCTTTTTTTATTTAACAAGCATCAAAAGCAAAGACAAAAATCATCTTATTTCAGTTAAAGATGAAATCCGTGTGTGCTTATCTCAAGTTTGGCCCAGTACTGAATATCTGTGCAGCAAAAAATAAGCACAGGTTTCCCATTAAAGAGGTAAGTTTCATTCTTTATTTTTAGTTTAAGAACACTGTTAATGCACATATATAGGCCTACACATGAAACAAATATAATAAATTTGTAACTTCTGGCCTATATTTGAGCCTGAATGTGCAAGGGTTCCCTGAGGTCTGAAAAATATTTCAAGGATTCTTCCAGGGTCAAAAGGTTGAGAAAGGCTGTTCTAGAGTCTCCAGCAATCTCTTTTGACTTGGGTATGATTTACTTCCACATGCCTGTGTTGTAAAGATCAAGGCTGCCAACATACCTTTTCCAGCAAAGAAACTGAATGTTGATCAATATGCATAGTGGTTTGTTTAAAGCCTGAGAAGATTCAGGAGGTGATTTTGAAAACAGACCTATATATTCAATTATCTGAGAAGAGAGCAGCCATTTCACTGGTTCTCAAGAAGGACACCAGAAAAAAGGTTGAGAAAGCCTCTCTTCTAATAAATTGAAAAAATAAATTGGGTTCTAAGGTAAAAGTAATCCAGCTGTTGAGATTTCTGGAACTTTATCACTTGCTTTTTCAATAAATCTTACTAAAAGGACTCAGTGAGAATCCTATTTTCAGTTGAGTTGGTATCAATAGCCTGATAATGTGTTCAATACAGACATGACACAGTTGCATGTTGCTTGCTTAACCAGAATCTCTTTATCTATTAATAGAACTTAGATAAAGCTCTGATCACATTGTAGGTCACAGTCCTGCAGGATTATGGTTAATACTAAAGGGTTCACAAACTTTCTCTCATCATAGTAGCAGCCTACCTTTTACATTTTATTATGATAGCATAATAAGAAGCTATTAAAGTTGCTCATCTACTGACCCTGCAGAAGTCACAGAATGTTGAAGTTCCTGTTTCTGACCACCTGCTGTAGCTAAAAGCATTGACTGAAAATAGGAACATAGTAATCAGCAGCAAGACAATAATCAAGGTGTAACAGATAATATAGTTTAGACAACGTTTGCTGCAGAAGTATAGAAAGAATCAATTTTGTAGCAGTAGGTAGATCTTGGTGTTTCAGAATAAAAGCAAAAGAGAAGAACAGTACTGTGTTCAGAGAACACATGAATACTTAATATTCATGATTAAAGAAAGCATAAATATCTAACATTTGAATGCTATAATTTATTACAATAGCTTTAAGAATTCATTTAATAATGTCACAACATTTATTTTATGTAATAAACAAAATTAGTAGTTGTAATAAAATTAATGCATTGTCAAAATTAGTCTCTTCATTTTTCATGTGTCAATACTGGCCTAGTTAATTTTTAGTCCCATCAGAAATAGAAATGATGATTCATATTTTCAAGCCAAGGCCATTTTTATTACTGTCTTTTAACTGATTGTACTGTTTGTTTTTAATACTCTGTAAACTGCCTAGAGTCATTCACAAGTGGGTGGAGTTAAAAATTGGAATAATAATATAAATAAATAAAAATTTTAAAATGTAGTTGTCTGGCATGGTGATATGGTTAAATGGGCAACCATTGTTAAAAACATACGGTACTGAACTCATGCATTGCACCGAGGCATTATTGTTTAGTAGCCTGGTTCACTCACAATGCAAAGCTAAAACCAAACAAATCACACTATGTTCCACTGAAATATGTGAACCTAGTCCTAAAGTGAAAAGGCCATATTTTGATTTTCTATGCATTTATTGATAGATTATAATCTGTGCTGGATATTCATCATTTGTAGACAACTGTGCAATAAAAAAAAAAAGGCCATGATGACAACTCACCTTTGCTAAATTCTTCCACTAAATACTCTTCTATCTTGTACTATGGCCTTGAAGTCAGAGTACAAAGGAAGGTAGAAGCCACTGCTTTGCCTAAACCCAAGGACCCAGTTAAGGCAGATATGGAAATAATCAATACACTTTCTGCTTGCCCTCAGAGAAAGTAATTTTCTGCCTCCAGATGATACAGCAGAAATCAACACAGGCCAATCCTAGATAATAAAGCATATTTTTGTGCTTTTCAGCCAAGCTAGCCATAAACTCTTCTATACTTCCAGCTAAGAAATACTACAGTGTGTTCTGAAGTCTATTAACTAAGAATGACCACTTCTGTCTCAGACCAGAGGTAAGTCAGTAATTCTTAAGGCAGAAAAAAAATCAGATATGTAAACAATCCAACTCAGTCTTCTTTTCCAACAAGTCGTCAGCAGCAGTACTTCACCAATTCAGATAGTCTGACACTTCACTGATCACTGAAAAGGAACTGAAAGGTTGTGTAGGCATCATGCAATCAATCTAACATAAAGAATATAAAACAATGTTATTTATTAGATGTATTTTTATTTTACTGCTGAGTCAGAGCCCAGCAGTTATAAACAAGTTATTTCTACCATATTCTACCCCAACCCTCAATAGCTTAGCATTTAATGAAGCAAATAGCAAAATACATATGTCCAAAATGTAAGTTTCTACTGACATTCCAACAGATTTTTTAAAAAGAACATGAAACTACAGTATTATAGATGCTTAATACCTTTAAAACAGCAGCAACCATGCAACTATGCTAACTTATAATGCCAAATAATTTGCTTTGTTTTCACTGTTTCAGTCAGTTTGCTCATAAGCCACTCCCTTCCAATTTTATTAAATAATGTTTTATTTTATAGTTAAATAAAAAGGGAAAAACAGGAAGCAGGAAACTCACTCTGGCAATCCCTCTACTTCATAATTACACCTAGCCTTGAATATTGCCTACTTATCAGTAGCATCCACCGAGGGGGGGGGGAATCAAAGAAGTTAAGATGGTGCTTGTGGCAGCTTCATAACAGCAGCAGCAGCAGCAGCAGCAGCAGCAGCAGCAGCAGCAGCAGCAATATAAAAATGCCAAATCCAGTCTAAATATCTGACTGTGTGACGCATCATCATCATCATCATCCCGCCACCTTTTGCTTGTCACAGGGTGTAAGCTGTTCCAAGCAAAAGCCATCTTTACTTGGAACTTATACCTGTGACCATACCTTTAATATTAGTAAACAACAACATCTGCCTATCCTAGGTCCTTGGGAAGGAGTTGATAGGTGGACAAAATGCCAAATCCAGTCTAAACATCTGGCTGACTGTGCACCAACCATAATAATAATAATTTATGGGAGAGATACTCCTCGTCTGGCTCCTGATGAGACCTGTCCAGTATGGTTGAGCCTCTGGCATAGCTCTTATTCTCCACAGAGCACACAAGTCCCACAACCACATCAAGGTAGTGCCTCACTAGAGGGAACAAAGTGCCTCACTGGGTAGTGCCTCTCCCATAAACAATATGGTGAGATATAATTTACAGAAACCTATACCGGACTGGTCGTTACCTGGGTCAACAAGGACCATGCTAGGTGTTCTAGTTCCTGGACATCTGGTGACAAGTGGGCTACAGAACTCAGGACTGTTGGCTGAGCAACCAGGACTAGCAGCTGCAGGACTACTGGAAGAAAAGTTGTTTACCTGTCACAAATATACAAAGACTGAAAACAAAGAAATAATGATCTGCTATTATGAATCAAGTCCAACAAGAAAAGGATATCTGAAAAGAATGCACCAGTTCTGGAAAGAACAACATCCAGAATGAGAAATAACAGAACAGAGACTAGCAGATCAGCGTCGATATATAATATGAAACAAAGTACTCACAGAAGTAGAATTGGAAGAACTGCAAAGGTCTACCCAGGGCAAAGAAATCGAAGCCTTGCCAGAAGTAGCTCAGACTGTAGAGGCAAACCAGGGGGAGTTGGCAGTAGAGGAAGCCAGCATAGCTATTGAATCATTTTCATTCCCAAACCAGGCACTCTCTCCTCTGCCTTCTTCTCAGAAAGAACAAAGCCCTCTAAAAAACAAGAAGAACTGAAACAAAGAATAACCGGGCATCTAGAACTGCACAAAAACAGAATAAGGTTGCCTGAATTGATGTTTGTTACAAAGAAACAGCTAGCACAAGTATTAAAAGATGCTAATACTGTAATATCAAATATAAGCACCAGCTCACTGTAAGAAACAAACCAACTAATGTACGGCATGGCTGCAGTTATAACTGAATACTTTGGATGCAAAATCAACAAACAAGAAAAAAAGCCAAACAGTGCACCATCAAAATGGAAGATCAGGTTGGAAAATAAGATCAGCATGCTAGGATCAGATGCAAGCAAGCTAGAACTGATGAAAGAAAAAAAGCTGAAGAACAAGAAGACCAAAGAATACCTGATCAAGGAAGATCACCTAACAACAAAGAAGATCAAAGAAGTACTGGAAATAATAAAGCAGCAAATAACAGCCATAGTCAAGATCAGCAGATACGAAGCTTGAATTGCATACTATAGGCAGAATCTCCAATTTCAGTCGAATCAGAAATGTTTCTACCAATCCATCAATGGAGAGACTGCAATGAACCAGTCAACACCTGAAAAAAAAGAAACGGTGCAGTTCTGGGCACAGCTATGAGACAACCCCCAAAAATACGACAAGAATGCAGCTTGGATAAAGGAGGTGGATGAGAATAAAAAAGCAGCTGAAATGAAAGAACTTGTAATAATGGCAGAAAAGGTGGAGAAAAGGGCAAGGAAGATCAAGAACTGGTCAGCACCAGGTGAAGATGAACTACTTGGTTTTGGTTGAAATATCTGACTGATCTGTACCCACTCACTGCTAAGCAGTTTAACAACATACTGCAAGGAGGTGAAATTGAAGATTGGTTAACATCTGGCAAAACCTACCTGATAATGAAAGATCCAACAAAAGGGCAGCACCAGGCAACTACAGGCCAATTACCTGCTTGCCAACAACTTTCAAATTGCTAACTGGTGTGGTAGCCGATGCAGTCCAACAGTATCTAGTTGAAAACCAACTCTTTCCATCTGAGCAGAAAGGAAGCTGCCTAAACAGCAGAGGAACAAAAGATCAGCTCCTAACTGACAAGATGATTTTGGAAAACTGCAAGAGAAAGAAGACCAACTTGAATGTAGTTTGGATTGATTACAAGAAGGCATCTGACTCCCTGCCACATGATTGGATAATCAAGTGCCTAGAAATAACAGGAGTCAGTAGAAACATCAGAAGGTTTGTGCAAAAATCAATGACACAATGGAAGACACAGTTGCTGGTCAATGGTGACAGAATGGGAGAGGTTAATATCAAGAGAGGACTCTTTCAAGGAGACTCACTATCACCACTACTGTTTGTCATTGCATTGATTCCTCTGTCAACAATACTGAACAAGTCAGGCCATGCCTACCAAACATCAAAAACATCTGCCAGTCTATCCCACCTCCTTTACATGGACAATCTGAAGCTGTATGGAAAAACATTATCTGAAATAGAATTGCTGCTCAACACTGTCCGAATATATGGCCAATATATTGCAATGGAGTTTGGACTGAACAAATGTGCCACCCTTACCATCAACAGGAGAAATATAGTGAAAACTAAAAGGAATCAAGATGCCCTGTGGAAATAAAATCAAGAGTCTGGATGAAGAAGACCACTACAAATACCTTGGAATCCTTCAAGCTGATAACATCAAGCATACTGAAGTCAAGAAGAAGGTTAGTAGTCAATACATCATGAGAGGAAGATCTTAAAGTCCAAACTCAGTGGAGGAAATACCATCGAGACATCATGAAGGCTTACTGAATACTGAAGACACCAAACTGGCTTACAAAAAAGACCAAATGAAGAATAGACAAGAGACATGGCAAGGCAAAGTATTACATGGCCAGTACATAAAAAAGCTAGCAGGCAAAGCAGATAACAAGACCTGGTAATGGCTAAGAGCAGGAAAGTTGAATAAAGAGACAGAGGGGCTAATTCTGGCTGCACAAGACCAAGACTTAAAACAAATGCATACAGAGCCCGAATTGAGAAAAGAGCAACAGACTGCAAATGCCACCCCTGCAAAGAAGCTGAAGAAACAGTGGACCACCTAGTCAGCTGCTGTGAGAAGACTGCCCAGACCGACTAAAAACAACGGCATGACAATAGCAACAATGGTGCATTGGAGTACTGTATCTGCAAGAACTACCATTTGCCTACAAGCAAGAACTGGTGGGACTACAAAACAGACAAAGTAATAGAAAATGAAGAAGTTAAAGTGCTCTGGGACTTTAGAATTCAAATAGACAAATACCTGCCACATAACACCCCAGACTTAACAATTGTTGATAAGAAAGACAAAAAAGTCTGGACACTGGACATTGCAATACCTGGAGACAGCAGAATAGAAGAGAAAGAACTGGAGAAAATCACAAAACATAAAGACCTGCAAATAGAAGTAGAACGACTATGGCAAAAGAAAGCAAAGATCGTACCAATAGTTACGGGTGCCGTAAGTGCAGTTGCAAAACATCTGGAGCACCACCTGAACACCATAGGTATTAACAAAATCGCCATCAGTTAATTGCAAAAGGCAGCTTTACTTGGAACAGCTTATATCCTGGAACGATACCTTTAGCGCCATCAAACAACATCCGCCTATCCCAGGTCCTTGGGAAGGACGTGACAGGTGGACAAAAATGCCAAATCCAGTCTAAACATTTGGCTGACTGTGCAACCAATAATAATAATATATTAAATTTATATGCCGCCTGACTCCCAGTGACTCTGGGTGGTTTACAATTGTAAAAACATCTAAAAAACAGAGAACAATTCAAAAAACACAAAAACAGCACAGGACAAAGGAACAACGATGGCAAAGAAAATAAAACCAGAGAGGAACAGAAAGGAAGGGCATCAATTGTCCTCTCCAAACACCTGGGTGAAGAGCCAGGTCTTTAAGGCCCTTCGAAATACCACTAGGGTGGGAGCTATTCGAATTTTGGGGGGAACCTCATTCCAGAGGGTAGCCGCTACTAAAGAGAAGGCGCATTTCCACGGTCCTGATAGGTGACATTGTTTAATCGATGGAACCCAGAGTACACCAACCCTGCCAGATTGAACCAGTCAGGCAGATACTATGGGAGACAGATGGTCCCTCAAGTAACCAACCCCTATACATGTAGGGCTTTATAGGTAGTGACCAACACCTTGAATCACACCTGGAAGCAAACTGGCAATCAGTGCAGCTCACAAAGTAGAGGTGTTACATGGGCATACTGATGTTTAATGGGAGTCATTTCCCAGAACTACTAGCCTCAAATTTGATCCATATTTACTTACAAAATAATACAACTGGTTATTATTGAACATACAAAAACAGCCAATTCTTTCTCCTTTTATGCTTTGGCTATATGTAATATTAAACTCATATTGCACAACAATTGTGCAATTGTTGTAATATTAAACTCATATTGCACAACAATTGTGCAATTTTCCTCAAAAGGGAAATATTTTTACTTTACCTACTTCTCCAATTTATCAATTGGCTCTTATAATATCATTCTGGGACCTCCAGATTTGTTTTCCAGTCTAAACTGTCCTATATACATTATGTATACAGAGGAAAAATTGTGATATTTTAATGTGTGGGATAACATAATACGTATTATTGGTAGTTAAATGTCCAAGTATGGAAAATAATTTCCTGGTCCTGAGACTTAAAAAAAAAAAAGTCTGAGTGATTTTTAGAAATCTTTTATATCACACATTTGGGGAAATTATTTTTTAAAAATCACATCAAGCTTTATATAGAAACTTGCATCACAAGGAAAATCCTTTTCTCCTTAAAATTTGTGTTGACATTAAAAAAGATAATCCATCTTTGATTCTGCAGATTGTTCCTAATCACTAGTGCTACCTGGGATGCAATGGATTCATATATTGCAAGACCATACATCGTTCAGGTGCAAATTACTATAATTACATCATCATCATCATTTCAGACTACACCGATGAGAATAGTGTCAGACTTTGCAATACAGTATGGTCAGAACTGTGTCATTGCCTTTCCCAACTGGGTTTCTCAAGCAATCTTCTCATGCATACATTTTGCTTAATGTTCCATTTCCAATCAATTCTTTCCTTCAATGTACCTGTTAATGATTCAGAACATGAGACTACTATTTTGAGAGTAATTTAATCTTTACATTATTTCTCTAGAAAGTCTGGGAAATAGTATATTATCTGACAAAATGCATCATGAGTGAGACAAGCATTTATAATTTCTGGGTCCTATACCTTAGAATTTCTAACAAATCCTTACTTGTTCAGCACCTTCATCTCTTATGCCTTATCAGCAGATAGTACATTTGTTACTTCCAAACTACAATAGGGCAATTGTTGTGCAAAATAGCAGAGTTACGTCAATTTTCTTAAAGGAAAGTGATACTTGTCAAATCAAGGCTACAAATAGCTGACAAAGAAGATATTCACTATTTAAGACATTCTAAGAAGACAATGCCAATGTTTCCAAGCAAACTGTTTTCAAGCAAACGACAAGGGAAGCCAGGTAGTCACCAGAATTGGGTCTGACTTCAGGCAATCTTTACTCTTTATCTAAAACAAACTTGGAAGTCAGCCTTGGACTTTACTTGCCTGTAATGGTGGGCTTGATCTCTGTAGCCTTCTGCAAATTTCTCTACTGCTTCCAAGTCCAGAAAAAAAACCCTATTTCTGGAGAAGGAGACATGTTGGGACTCATTTTTACATTATCAAAACAGTCTGAGTCCTATCTTCTTTCTTATCCATACATAGGAAATAAGGTGGACTACAAGCTGAGAAATCCTTATTACTCTAATCTTGGAGGAATGTAGTACAAGTGAAAAAAGAGCTACATCATCAGTTAATTCAATCTGATTTCCTGTGGTAACCACACAAGTCGACTAATATAAAAGTGGGCCCAATTTATAGAAGCAAGTACACAAACAGTTGTGGAACATTCAAAAGTAAAACTAACCAGTTCATTTAATACAAGTAAATGTCAAATATTAGCATTTAATACCCCATGCCAAGCCTATAAAAAGCACAGCCCATCAGTATCCTTTTTGTGGTCCCCAGATCCCAAGTGGGTAAGGCCAAAAATCTGAGGCCTTTTTGATATTTAATTATTTTTGATAATTTGGGTTTAAGGGGCAATTGTCTTAAGCCTTGCAAATACTTAATGCACCTCCTGTGGCCCTTAAAATTTCTTAAACTGTCTCCCAAAATGGATCCTAGTCCTATTCAGTTTGGGAATATGACAGTGATAGTAGTGCAGTGCTGTTTTATGTCTGTATATTACTCTCCTATATCTTTTCCCAACCCCTATCTCTTTGCAACCTCAATCAGATGAATGAAACCTGCCATATTTTTATTGTTTAGAAATTACACAGAAGTCCTGGCTTTCCCCCCAGAGTTTCTGTGCATTACTATTCTGAAAATAAATGCTCAAATGAAACATTTTAAGTTGACTATAGGACTCCAAAGAACATTCACATGAACATTAAATATTTTCCTGGTTGTTTTAGCTGTTATTCCAGGAACAACCGAACAGTAAAGGATTGTCATCCATACATGGAATAAAAGAAACAAAACAATCAACTCAAACTTTAAATCCCAGCACACAAAATGTCAAATAAAGTTAATCAATGTAAAATATATTTCTTCCCACACATTTCAGATCACAGGTTGCCTGAGAATCTAGAATGTTGGCACGATATCTACAAATCACATTCCTTCTGAAGTTAAATAGATTTTGCCCCTGGAAGAGTTTCTGATAGCCAAGAGCCCTGTGTCTAGAGAAACCATTATCTTTCATTCTTCTTTGCAGAGGCTGCAGTGGGTGCAGACAAAGAGAATCAATTCTCTGAAATCCTATTTGGTTCATTCTTAAAAATATCAATATCTTTCTGGAAAATATCTAGTGTAATAATAATTTTAAAAACTTCAGTATAAGAATACTCAACTGGGGAAAGGAGTAAAAATCAAAATCAAAATTACTTTAAAAGCAACTGCTTGTCTATTTCAATTATTTTATCAATTGCTGACTCACTCTAGGAAAATTATGGGAGAGAAGAAGAGACAATAGCAATCGTACTTAGAACAATCTGAAGTAAAATCAGATTAATTACAATCTGACCACAAATAAATAAAGCTCTAATACATTCGCAGACTTAAAATATACACAATGTACTACAAATGCTAGGATTGCTAAAAACAGATACCCTTAGTTCAAACTTATACAGAAATTATCTTTTTCAGTATATTCTAGAGCTGCTAGTTTATGCCTGTTTCCTTAATATATCTTACACTGAGAACCATATTCATGGTTTGCTTGTCCTGTACTTACTCAAATCCAGTTACACGCCAACTCTATTCAATCTGCAGTGAAACAACTTCAGAGCCCTTATTTATTTCTAAAGTCCGTCACCCATTTCTGATTGCAACCAATGCCCTCAAGTTTCAATGCATAGAAGCATCCATTCTCAACTTATATTTTCAAAAGTAAGAAACTTGCCATTAATCAGAAAGACTCTTAATATTCTTAGTCATGTTGGTACAGTTCTTGCTCCATGTAAAGTTAATTTAAGGCCAATTTTTGCTATTTTATGGTACCTTTGGGGGGGAAATGCTATAAACAGACACAAGTTTTTATTCTTCTCACCAGTAATTTTTTCTACTGTTATGCTAAGTAACAATAAATGTATGCTCCTACCTACAAAAAAAATCTACTATGCATCTTTCCTGTCATAACCTCTCTTCCCTATAAAGGGAGTGGGACAAGGTCCTTACACTGCATTAAAAAAATTTTTTTTTTACTTTATATGTGAAAGTATTAGCTAAGCCAAACTAAATCAGGATTACTACATCTGCAATACGATATGGTGTGTATCCATACAATTTCTTTAGCCAACATTCTGATTAAAACAGTCGGGAACTCTTTAATTACACTGAGCCAATGAAAGCAAAGCTATTTTTATAGTCAGCATTTCCTCTTCTCCCCACCATTGCTGTCACACACTTTCACATTAAATGCAACTATTCAAATCAGAATTGATAAATGGTGCCTCATACACAGACACAGGGATTCCAGGAAAGGGGGAACAGAACTTATGTTTGCTTAGAAAAATAAGCACCTTCAACAGTGATGGCACATTTCACACGAACACTGTAAAGTATGGGTCAATTCAACTCCTACTGCAATACTGCATCTCAAATATCTTTTCCCTCACACGTCTAACAAATCCTGTCATGTTTCCAGAAACAGTATGTGCAGATATAATGCCAGATTTTATACAACCTGGGTATTCAAGTTTTTTTTCCTTCATAAGTCAAGCAACTATTAACAAAGTGAAATGGGCATTCCAGTCACATTTCTGCTACCCCAAAGTCTAACATCTTGCATCTTGAGTGTGTCTGTGTTTACATAACACCATTTAAAAATACTTGCATGTGTTAAGACTTTTTCATTCTTGTTTTCCCCTATTGTACTGTTCCTATAACAACCTTCAAATGAAAACTAATCATTCCTTTTTATTTCTGTTGCTGTTATCTAAAGGCCGCTATCCAATAGTAATTATTTAGATAGACCTATATTGGAATGCTGCACAAGACAAAAACAAGACTAAGGACCAGGGAATTTGTGAAAAAGGATCTTATTGCTTGATACCAATGATGGACTGACAAAGCAGCCCACTTTTGGAGGTCACAATGTGGGCATCCATGCCTGGACCATAAGATCCCAGCTGGCACACACAGAATGACTTCTGGAGAAGAGGATCCCAGGAAAAAATGGATGCCAATTCCAATCTGTACCAGAGGCAGGGAGAGATCTGACCAGAAAGTTTACCTGCAAGGTTACCTCCTGCACAGATCACCCGCTCTTTCCCCTCCTCCTGCTTGGCCATGGAGGACCGGCTATCCCAACCATCTGGAAAGCTTCCACGTAAATCGAGACTGGCAGGCCAGCAGCAGAACTAGACACACCAGAAATATTTCCCAGCGGCTGCACTGCGGGGGGAGGAGGGGGAGCCGGAGTCTCGCAGCACGAAGGAAGGGCAGAAAGTCGCCCCGGGGAAAAGAAGGCGGCCCCGGGTGTGGCGAGGGGAAGGGAGGAAGCATCCCACCGAGGCGTGGCTGCAGAACGGGGAGAGGGGCGGAAGGGGAGATCCGGCGAAGGCCTGCCCGAAGGGGGGAGGGGAGAAAGGGGTGACCCTTCGCCGGAGACGAAAGAGGCGCCGGGCGCCACCCGAAGGACACATCGGTCCTCCCTCAGACCCTCACGAAAGCAAAGCCGCCCCTTCCCCTTCGGAGCCCCCCGACCGGCCGCGCGAAGGAACCTCCGCCCGGCGGCCGGCCACAACTCCGCCCGGCGGCACTCACATTCTCCGTGTCCCGCTCGTTGACGGTGGGCAGCGGTGTGCGGGTGGACATCTTGCGCGTGCGATTGCGCCGCCGCTGCAAAGCCGGCCCGGGCCAAGACTGGGAAGGGCCGGCCCCGCGACCGCCTGCTCTCCGCCTCCCTTTCCCGCTCCGGACTCGCAGGCCTCTGCGGGGCGGCTTCTCCGCCGGAGCGGCCCCTCTTAGGCTCCCGGAGTCCCTGCCATGGCTTCTGGGTCGGCCGCCCTCGCCGCCGCCCCCTGGGCCGGGATCGCGGCGGCGGCGGCGGCGGCTCCTCCTCCCGCTGCCGCCACTGCGCGCTCAGGTGAGTAGCCGGCCGCGCTGCGCAGGGGAGCCGGAGCTCTTCCCTCCCCGCATCCGGCGGCGACGGCGGCGGCGGTTCCTCCCCGTTCTCCTCCTTCCTGAGCCGACACGAAGCGGACCGCGGCTGGCGCTGATCTGCCGGCAAAGGACGCGGAATCGCCAGAGCAGCCGGTCACGGTCAGTGCGGAGAAAACGCTAGGGGCGCTTCAGCCGCGCGGCTCTGCGGCGAGGCTCGCGCCTTCATTCATTGCTGAGCCGCCCTCCCGCCTCCCGCCGCGCACGAACCCAAATCCACCCCTCCCGCCCTTTCGGGCTGCTGCTGCTCCTCCCGCTGCCGCTCCTCCCGCTGCCGAATTCCGGCGGGGAAGATCTTCAGTGCGCAAATGACGCGAAATCCACGTGGAGTTTGACCTGTACAGTACTGTGTATTTTCCAAGTCGATGGAAACGGGGAGACTCGTGTGACTTTTGTAGCAAGGATCCCTGTGTGAAATCACTCCCCCCCGCCCCACTTTAGTTTGTCTGCCTTTGGCCGGCAGCCACCTCATTACATTGCAGGGGAAGATCTGTGGCTGAATTTTGCATTCATTGATTGTCAGACTCAGCGCCTGGTCTGCTTTGATTAAAAAGTTGTTTTTTTAAAAGCAGGGTTTTGGGAGGGGCAGCCGGTGGCAGCTGCTAGGAGCCAAACGGTGTAGTCCAATTCTGCCTTTTCAGAAGTTCAGACTGAATCTCCACTGTTAATTGTTGGAAGAGTTGAAATGAGCTGGACGTAAAAGAATGCAGTGGAAATTGCTATAACAGTCTTCAAAAAGGGATCCCGAAAACAAATGATGGTTGGGACATTGTACCCATAATATGAAGTACAGTATATATAAGCAATGAATCCCTATGTTAATTGTCAGGTAAGAACCATACATAGAAAATATTTTCAACGTACATTCATTGAATGTAAACCTGGCACCAAAAATGGTAATGGTTACAGTTTGAATTAAGCCCAATTTACTTGTTGAAAGAGCAGACAAATCTACTTCAGGCAGGATGTGACAATGAATGGGTTTCTCACTGGTTAGAGGTTTTGTGAGGGCCACCACAGAGAAGTACTGGAGCTCTGGTAGAGCTAAGGTGCTGCAAATAATAAACCCAACCACAGTCTTCAGTGCCCCAAATGCTTTTTAAGGAAAGAAAGAAAGTACTGTTCTGTGCATCAAGATGTCAGTATAGATACACAGCTTTTGCAAAGCAAAGCCAAGCTGTTACTCTGGAGCACCTGCAGAAGAGGCAAGAAAAGAAATGGATGCTTCTGGATTGGAGAGGACTAGATGTGGTGCAGAAAAATAATGAGGTGTCAGTGGTGTGGAAACTATGCCGAAGTTAAAAATAGTAGTAGAAAAATAACAATTTGTATTAATGATGACAATGATTACAAAGTTTGTTCTCTTCATCTGGAAGTGCCATATGGGGTTCTCCTTCAGCTTCCATCTGCATTATGTATATAGTAATAATCAAGTTTACAGCACTATTCTAAGAAAGTATGCGAGCAGCTTTAAACACTCGAGTGTATAAACAAGAAGACCTTATCAGGTTCAAATGATTAGGTCTTTATTCTCAGTCCAGTTCCACTGATATTCTCTAGAAAATCTTAATTAGAATCCTGAGAATACTAACATTTGATTTGTTAAAAAATATGTTTAAGGTCTTCCTGATTAGAAAGTGCTGCAAGATGTAAACAAAGTACATTACAATAGATTATGCTGCTTATGATTTATGAGTGGATGAGTAAAGTTTTATACATTTGATGGTGGGGATGGGGAAGAAATTGTTTTGTTGTTCTCATTTTTTCTATAATTTTTTAAATAAAGAAGACAGAGAAAAGTGACGAGCATTCTGCCTTTTCCAACTGCATGGGAAGAGAGATAAGTACAGAGAGAAGAGCATGTCTGAGACAGATGACAAAAATGTCAGCAAGAGAAAAAATGGCCCCATCCACTTTTAACTGCTCCAAACCACAACTGACATTTGACCCCATAAGTTACTCCCAAAAGAATGTGGCCTCAACAGAAAAAAGATTGCCCATCCCAGACTGAACAGTTTATGAGGGAGAAAATGAAATTGTCATATTCACCCATCCTTATTTGATAGAAGGAATTTCCAAAGGGGACTATTGCAAAACCATTGTGTCCATCAACTGTAAGTTTCCAGTCATGTTAATTACAAAAGCATAATTTCATTCCTAGAGAATCACATTAAAAAGTGAAAATGATTCCAGACTTCTCAGTTTGTAAATGATGAGCACTCTGAAGTAAAGTTGGAGTTTGTCCCTATAGTTTTGATGTAGATGTTTTGCAACGTAGAAAGTAAGGGGCATTAAAAATTTAGCCAGCCAGCCTGCCTGCCTGCCTGCCTGCCTGCCTGCCTGCCTGCCTTCCAAATGGGAGCTTGATTCAAATCTGACCAAAGGAAAGGGGCAGAGAGTATATTTCTGGGTCAGAAGAATTTCAAAATTAGCCTGTAATAGAATTTGATTACCTTTGGTTTGTTTAACATAGGAGACTAAGAAGATTCTTGTTGGATCAAATGAAGCCCTATATAGTCCAACACTCTGTTTCCAAACTTTCCAACCAAATGCCCCCTGTTGCTTTCACATGCCTGATGTGAAAGCAACAGTGCCCTTGTGTGTGTGACCCCCAGTGACTAATACTAAAAATGATATAGATAATAATAGTCACTGATACCTATATCCTCGAATTTGATTTTAATTTTTCCTCACATTAGAATTATTCAAGCCCCTGGGCTATTGGAATGCCTTTTTCTGTATCTTTTCCAGTATTAAACTAACTTTTTTGAGATGCAGTGAAAAGAAATGTATCCCAATGCAGCACAGATTTGTACAAAGGCGTTATATCATTGATAGTTCTGTTTTCTATTATTTTTCTAGTAATCCCCAACTTCTTTATTTTTAAATGTGTAGCCTGCCTTTCTGCTTATATAAGCATTCAAAGCCATTTACAATAATAAAGCAAAATATGAAATATAAAGTCAATTTCATTAAAATCAATGCTGTCAAAATCAATTAACATTTTAGAGCTTGCTGAAATGGTTTTGCCATTTTCCTAAATACTGGGAGAGTGGTGGCCTAGGGCATGATTGGTAACAATATTTCATACCCCGAGAGACCAGCAGGGAGACAGGTCCCTCGGATTGGACCCCCCACCAAGTGATTGATGGACCCAATGGAGATCCAAAGAGAGCTTGGTGTTTTCCCTGAGGATCTCATGGGCAGTTCAGCTGAGGCCCTAGTTGCCTGGAATGGGTGGATGGCTGGGGCCTTGGATCGTATCATTCCTATGTGGCCTCTCCCTGTGTGCCAATCCCCGGGTGCCCCTTGGTTTAGTGAGCAGATGTGATGGAGTGGCATGGGACTGGAAGGGGGGTAAAGAACGTGATCTCGTCTCCAGAGCAACGCGCTGGAGATAAGAGGCAAAAGCTGACGCACCCCTAACATTCCAGGAGATAGTGAATTCCTGTTCCTGGGAACTAGCCGGCAGTCTGAGAAGATTTTTGTAAACAAGCACTAGCTAATAAACCTTGCTGATTGAACCTGCACGGTCTCCAGGAGTTCCTTGGGCTAGGCCTGACATCAATTCTGGAAGATGAAACACCAGAAGAGAAGTCTGGAGCACTGCTGGAGGAAAACTCAAAGCGACTCTGACTAGACACGGGTAAGAGCCCATATTAGGGATTACCTTGTGGCAATAAGGGCGGCGAAACATCAATATTTCTCTGCTCTTACTGCATCTGCTTATAGCCATCCAGTGACCCATTCCCTATTGAGAAGGTGGTCTGTCTGCAGCTGAGGAGAACCCTGGAGGAAACAGATTATCTAGACCCATTTCACGCAAGTTTCTGGCCAGGATTTAGTACTGAGACAGCTTTGGTCGTGCTTGTTGCTGACCTGTGGCAGAGCCAGGATGATGGTGCTGCATTCATCCTTGCACTCCTTGATCTCCTTGTGGCTTTCGATACCATCAACCATGGTATCCTGAGCCAGCTTCATGGGTTGGGGATTGGGGGCACCTTTCTATGGTGGTTCTCTTCTTTTCTCCAAGGTTGGTTCCAATCGGTGTTGATTAGTGGGGAGAGATCATCCCCTAGGCCCCTCACTTATGGGGTGCCGGAGGGTACTATTCTCTCTCCTCTGCTTTTCAACAACTACATGAAACCGCTGGGTGAGGTCATCCACTGGTTTGGGGTTTGGTATCATCAGTATGCTGATGATACCCATTTATACCTTTTGACTCTGGGCTGGCCAAATGAGGCTGTCGAGCTTCTGTCCCAGTGCCTGGAGGCTGTGCAGGTTTAGATGGAGAGGAACCGTCTCTGACTTAGTTCTACTGAGTGGCCGTGGGTGTTTGGCCTGCCCAGATCTGGGGATATTCCAACTTTGACCTTGGATGGGGTTGCACCTCCCCATTCAAGGATGCTGCACAATTTGGGGGTCTTCCTGAATTCATAGCTCCTGCTCAATGAGCAGGTGGCAGCTATGGCCAGGAAGGCTTTTGACCAGCTTCATCTGGTGCACCAGTTGCACTCTTTCCTAGATTGTGGGGGGGCCTTCAGAAAGTCACTTATGCCCTGGTCACTTCATGGCTTGACTACTGCAATGTGCTCTACGTGGGGCTGCCCTTGAAGACTACCTGTAACCTTCAGCTGGTCCAGAATGCAGCGGTGCGGGCAGTGATGGACATGCCTCAGTATGCCCATGTAACACCTCTACTTCATGAGCTACACTGATTGCCAGTTTGCTTCCGGGTGAGATTCAAGGTGCTGGTCACTACCTATAAAGCCCTACATGTATAGGTGCTGGTTACTTGAGGGACCATCTGTCTCCCATAGTATCTGCCTGACTGTGGGAGGGTTTGCATGCTCTGGGTTCCATTGATTAAACAATGTCACCTATCAGGACCGTGGAAATGCGCCTTCTCTTTAGTAGCGGCTACCCTCTGGAATGAGGTTCCCCCCAAAATTCGAACAGCTCCCACCCTAGCGGTATTTCGAAGGGCCTTAAAGACCTGGCTCTTCACCCCGGGCATTTGCCATCATTGTTCCTTTGTCCCGTGCTGTTTTTGTTTTTTGAATTGCTCTCTGTTTTTTAGATGTTTTAACAATTGTAAACTGCCCAGAGTTGCTGGGAGTCAGGCAGCATATAAATTTAATATATTGTTATTGTTGGTCACATAGTTAGCCAGATGTTTAGACTGGATCTGGCATTTTTGTCCACCTATCGAGTCTTTCCCAAGGACCTGGGATAGGCAGATGTTGTTGTTGATGGTGTTAAAGGCATTGTCAAAGCATGTAAGCTGTTCCAAGTAAAGCTGCCTTTTGCAATTGATTGATGATGATTTTGTCAATGGTGGTGGTGGTGGTGGTGGTGGTATTATTATTATTATTATTATTATTATTATTATATGAGAAGAGCCTCTCTCACATACCAGATTGTTGAGATACTGGCATCTTGAAAATGGGGCATCTTGAAAATAATTTCTCCTGCTGATCAAGGTAAAATTGAGTATAAGGGCTGAATGTGGTGAGGTTTGTTGTTATATTCTGCTGAGTTGTAACCTACTCCTATTCCTGGTAACTCTATAAATAAAAGGTCTGCAAGCTGTCCTGTCTCTTACTGCATCACGCAGTTATTGCAGGTCCATTTCTACGGCTTCTGTAGCCTGTCTATACACCCCTTGCGCTGTCGGCTTCTCCTTCCATCCACCTTTTCCAGCATTAACATCTTTCCTCTAGCCCTCATGATGTCTCCAAGGAATTATAATTTTTGTTTGGTTAGAGTACGCATTCTGGCTTGATTTTCTCTCATATTGAACAGTTGATTCTCTTGGTGGTCCAAGGAATGTGAAGCAGCCTTCTCCAGCACCTATTAGCCCAGACAGAATCAGTAAATAAGCATAGAATAGATGTTCCAAACAATTGAGTCTGGAAAAAAAAAAACAGCCAAAAACCCATTAACTCAAAATGATGGGAAGAAAAAGCCTAGGATTTAAACCCTGCAGTTGATGTAGTGTTTGATTCCCATTTTCTGTGGCACTGCATAAACATGACTACTTTCTTGTTTGCAATGTTGCACCTTTTTAAATAGTATTGTGTGATTGTGATGCTAGCTTGTTATTGAATGCAGGATCAAATTTCTAGAGTGCGAGAGATTTATTGCAATGCTATGTGAAATTGGATACCAGGCAGACTCATAGCAGGAGACATGTTCCCTTTGTCTTATAGCAATTTTCAACTCTTGAAGCTTTCATCTGTTCTATTGGCTTTCATCTCCATTGCTAGCATGCAAAGAACCCATCTTGCACAAACCTTCCAATATGGAAGAACTTCAATAATGTGACTCACACATTCCTGTGAAATGTCAAACTTGACAGCAATTTCTCTTTGAGTGATCTGCCAATCATCCTTAATCAGTTCGTCAATATTTCTCATATGAAACTCATTGGCTGCTGTTGCAGGACATCCATTTTTTTCTTGATTTCACGAATCAGCTGTTCCTAGTGCACCATATTTACATTTTTTGGCTCAGTGATGTACAGTAATCACATCAACAGAGTCATTACCATAAACAATCTGCATTTGGTAGTTAATTTCAATTCATGGGACTTCTTCAGCACTCTAAATCTCAATCATAACATGTTGCTTAAAGTACGGTGACTTCAGGCTTCAATTTCATGAACAATACAACCTTTTCTCAGAGCATCTTCTGCTAACTAAAATGAAAGAATATATCCTAAAGAACCCATCAGAGCTTCTAATGCATCAGTACTGTCATCTGTTGGTGACTTATAACATTGGAGGCATTACTTTTCATTCAACTCTTGAAGGTTGTAACAAAGGTGTGTCTAACTTGTCAAGTTTGAGTGCTCAAGTGGCAAACTTGGTGCACTAGATGTAGTGCAAATACACACCTTGCCACAGCTATCACCTGTAATGAGTGGGTGTTAAGGAGCACTCCCAAATTTTAAACTGCTCTTTCTATGGGAGTACAACCTCATCCAAAAACAGTTTCACCTGAGTGCCTGATCTTTTTTCTCACTAACAGCATCTTCATCTTGTCTGATTTATTACATATTGTTCTTTCTTATTCAATCTATTATTGAGATCAAGTAATGCTGAAGGCCACTGTTTGCTTTCTTGGAGTTAGATGAGAGGAAGCAGTTTAGCTGAACAGTTCAGAATTTAAATCATATTTCTGAATTAACTGATACATGGCTGTTTTCTTGATAGTCTTCAGAGGCACCTGAACTATATTTACATAATGGTTCTCTCTGGCCTGGGAACCACCTCAACAGATTCAGCCCTTATACCACTTGTACCCTAGTCCTCCAGTTATCTGCTTCATTGCTCTTAGCTCCCTGGTAAGGCAGGATGCTGCTTTAGACGCAGGAAAGTACTGTACAATAGTATTAACTCCCAGGCCATCTCTATGATCCACTGGCTATGGCTTCAACAGTATTGCCAACAGATAAGGCAGGACATTCCTCAAGTACATTCATGAAACCGTCCAGATCCAGCAGGGGTCCAGATCCATCATACCCATGTAGGGCTCCATAGCAGCCACCAGTCTAGAATTGACTAGAGCTAGTCTACCTGTGATAATAGAATCACAAAGACCTGCTTTACTTTTCATTTTCACAAACTCCAGCTGAACAGAATATCAGATCCAGTAGGTGAACTGCTGCATGCATGGGCACAGATACCAGTTGGGATGGGTCCATGGTTGTCATGGTGGAATAAAATCACAAGCCAGTCTTGACTGGGTAACCTCAGTGTGAATATGCGTCCCCCAAGTCTATGGTAGTTCCCTCCTACCCCAGAGATCATCCTAGCTAGCTCAAGAAGACAGCCTCATGTGCAGCAGAGTGGATGATACACTAACAGTATTTCTACAATATCCCAGCCACCCAGCCGCAGCATGAATTTGTCTTTTTTATAGCAGTTATACGTTGTCCAGTATTGGTCATTGGTAGCTAACATCTCATTGAGTGTATAAAAAGTGATGAATGTTGGTCTTTGCTGTACATTGTTGTTTTAATCAAACGAAATAATTTTACTGTATACTGTATAATTAGCCAATTTAGCTGTTTCATTCCTTAGCTGGTCCCACAGATCCTTACAACATGCCATGGTATGTGTCTCAGTTGCAACAACTGGTCATCTTACAATTTCAGTTTCCTTCCTTTCAATCAGTTACTTGTAATAGATAATAATAGCCTATCTAAAAATGTAGCTTTGTTCTGATCCTCACATGTACAGAGATTCATACAGAATCAATGTAGTAAGTGTTTTTTAGAAGCACCATATGGATTTCTCCATGGATTTGTGACCATAGGAGCAAGCAGCTTAAACTAAAAGCCATACAAATGTTGTCAATGTCACCAGTAAGCCAGGAAAAACTTGCTGATGTTTTATAATTGCATTTGATCTTGAGGCGACCATATGCTGTCTCGGATTATCATCATATATAATGCTAGATTATGCTTCTAGTAATTCAGGCAGTTCTTTTCCCAATAGCCCATTTTTATGTCAGTAGTACAGTACTAATTATATCATCAGATATATTGTTCTTAAGAAGGGCAACAAGGAGGGCTGTAAATGATAGCAAAAAGATTTAATTGGAATGCAACAGTCCATAAGTTTCCCGTTTGCTGGACTCCTCCTTTCTCTCCCTGCCTAACTAAATAAGCTTAGCTAATAGGCTTTGTGATCACCTGAAAGGTTCACAAGCTGTGGTTTCTTTTAGCCAACTTTCAATTTTCTGAAGTTAATACAAACCCAATCTAACAAACAAAATCTTTGCATGGATTGAAATACGTGAGGCAGATAACATCTGAGATTGCACGACTGAGTTCACACAACACTAAACTAACCATATTACCAGGTTGAAAACCAGAAGACCACGAGTTCTAGTCCTGCCTTAGGCATGAAAGCCGGCTGGGTGACTTTGGGCCAGTCACTCTCTCTCAGCCCACAATGTCAGGCTTGGGCGACAAGCTGGTTGGTAAATTCCTGTTGCAACCAATGGAACAATATTTGATCCAAAAAAACCCAGACCCTGCACCTGTGGGAAAATGTTAGGAAGAAAAAAAAATTATATCCTGCCTTTTGTTCAAGTCACATATATAAAAGATGGGAATATGCATAATTCATTAACGTTCCATTCATAGGGTGATGACACCATGCATATATAGTACAGTAATGCATTTGGCACTGAACAAAACTGATTTCAGGATCCATTCGTCTTCCCCTTTCCCTTTTAGTGAAAAGAGTCAGGGTTCGTCATCATAGTACAGTAGTTTATTCCTGCTCATAATTTTGCTATAGGAAAAACTTAAGGTGCATTTCATTTACCATGAAATAATCCTTCTTGACAAACCGAGTCCATTGTTTCCTAAGCTGCAAGGAACATATCTTGTAACCATATTGCTTTGTAGAATGATAGTCTTATTCGATCAGGTAGAAGAGAATTATTCAACTGGGATACATCTGTATTGCCAAGCAGTCCCACAATAATTTAGAAGATGGAAGCCAGTTAGACATCATTCCTTCTATAGTGAACCCAAATGATCAATAAGATTGAACCAAAACCAAAAAAACTGAGAAACAGAAAAGAAAAATTGTATCTGCTTGCTTGGGGGACTTCTGAAGCTTGCTGAAGAACGAACATTAAACTAAAAGCCCCCTCCCTAGACAATGCAGGGAGGATTAAGTATGCTCAATAACAACAATATTTTGAATGCTTTTAGGAAAAGGAAATCAGAAAATGGGGGAGCAGATGTCTCATTTTATCATGCTTCATATTAAGGCTCTCCATTTTCCAATCTATTTTTAAACCAAATTGTTTGGCTCCAGGAGCACTCTCTGTAGTCTTTGCATAATGATGAAGACTAATGATATGAGGATTGTTATAATACATAAATCATCAACTGGCCATTTCTAAGCAATGTACAGTTTATTATTTTA
Source organism: Python bivittatus (assembly GCF_059951505.1). Classification (NCBI taxonomy): domain Eukaryota; kingdom Metazoa; phylum Chordata; class Lepidosauria; order Squamata; family Pythonidae; genus Python; species Python bivittatus. The sequence goes on from NW_028277030.1 coordinate 109,321,320, forward strand.
TTATTTATTTTATTCATTTATATCACAGTATTTAAGTACTACCCCAATCCAGAGATTTTTGGCAGTATACAAAATCATAATAATCTTAACTGATGCCCTTCCTAACCCATTAAAAACACATTACAAAATGTAAATCTAAATGGTAGCCCACATTTCCTCATTATGGGCCAGTCAGGCTTTAATCAACATGCAGGACTGAAAACAATTAGGTAAGATCAGAAGAATCCAAGAACTTAAGTAGTTTTTACTGAGTAGAAAATTAGAAAGCCATAATAAAAGAATTCCAGCTACTATTGTTTTACAAGATCAAATTAATCAAGTTGTTTCTCTCTGACTGCATGAAAACAAATTTTACCAGGGCTGAAGACCCACTGAAACAAAATTGTTTTAAGTACTTTCCAAAATATCAAAAGAGAAGGTTCCCAGTTTACCTCTGGGGGCAGCATGTTCTCTAATGTGGGGACCACTACATTACTCAGTAGCACATAAGTAGCTTTTGAATTTGTAACCCAAAAGTCAGAGACTTAAGATTATCCTGTTCTCACTGCATTTTTCCAATTATCTGTGGCCAATACGAAGAGAAATTCTTTGTTGTCCTTACTCCGAAACATGGTCATTTAAATGGGTTCAGTTTTATTTTCCTATTAAACCCCATGGTTTTTACCTTCACTGCCCACCATATTTACCAACTGCTCAGCTTCTTTGGGTCTAATGGCTTCACAGAACCATCAGTTTTATCATTTCCATTCTGCTTCTTTCTACTCATTATTTAGAAGCCATTAAATACTTTGATTCCCGTTTATTTCTGTTTCTAGACTATTAGAACTAGTATATTGCTCTGTGTCCCAAGTGCGTGGAAAAACCATTTTTCTCTTTTGTAAATAAAGCCTACATAGGGAGGAGTCAAAAAAGTCAAGATGTCAGGCACAACCATGTGATCAAAGCCTTTACATGCATTGCAACACATATAAAAAAGGGGCAGGTTTTTATCACATGGTTGTGCTTGTGATAGAGTACATCTTGACTTTCTTGACCCCTCTGTGAATTCCTCTGAAAGCCTACATGCTTTGAATCACATGGTTTGGGATCTATTTTCTCCCACTAATCAACATTACTCTATGTGGTCAAGGGGTTTAAAAACAAATGTTTTCTATATGTCTTATGTTTTTGTCCCTTTTCTCTCTGTGTTTTCTTTTCTCCTTTTTTTCTGTTTCTCTTTTCTGTTATCCTTTTTCTTTATTTCCGCATATTGAAGCAAACTTTTTAAAAACCCACATTCTTCGACTTAAAGAATTTGTGATCTAGTTGCCCCTACCTCACAGTTGCCATATCTTACTTTCTTGTGTGCAAATCTCTCTTATAGAAAATAAGGTTCCCACAACCTCTTGAATATATTATGCAAATTCACACAGTGCATATGAAAGAAGATAAGTGGCAATATCAATAAAGTGCCTGATGCAGTCTGAGACTTTGTCCCGGTGTTTTTCAAAGTTCTTCACTTGACTATAACAAGGCTACTTTTATATATAAGCACTGCACTACAGTAATCCAGGGTTCATGTCATGCCTGTGTATCCACATATGCTGTGAGCGTTTAAATCTTTATTGTGGTCATTGAGCAGAGCTGTGTACAATTTCAAAAAGTAATTGAAACAAATGAGCTAAAATATACTATATACAATAGGAAATTAACTATTATAAAAGATCTAAAAGAAATTAATTTGCTTATAACAAAGACTATTAAGCAGAAACTGAAAAATCACTAAAACTTTTAAAATACATGGGTGAAAAAATATTTGAACTCAGTCATTATTAAAAATGCTAACCTACTTAAAAGGTAACCTGAAAGGTAAATAAATGTAGTTATACCACTTTTTTAAAAAGGGCTCTGGAAATAGATGAATGTCAATTTGTTCACTTTCAGTGACCACTGCTTAAATCTGTTAATCATAAAATAACGGTATTGGAGATTAACTGTAAGACAGTCATAAAATTCTAGACAGTAGAAATTGAACTAATTCAAGTTAAACAGCAGAAACTATACTAACTTGCTATAAATAGTGACAGAGTTTGAATAAAGTTTAGCTATTTCCTGGGGATTGTTTCTGAGGTATCAGCTAAAAGAAAAAGAATGAGACCATCCATTTTTGATACCTAGTGATTAAAAATGGTATAACTAAATCAGTATTTATGTGGAACAGAAGATATGAGATACACCTAGCTTCCAAACTGTGGCTGTAAATTTGGGGATGGAACATAAGCCTTTTTATAAATTGAGATCTGCTTTATCTCCAGAACAGCTTTTTGTAGCCAATTGAAATCAGATATTATGTAGAGAGGCCACAGAGTCTGAAGGTGAAATTTATTTCAGTAAACGGTAAGGCTGTGAAGTTACCCTGCAGATTCTGGGAGGTTGGGGGCTTTAACAAAATTGATTTGAGTCAGTATCTCAAGTGACAGAATCCGGTGAAATCAGGCCTACTTCTAGCCTTAGCAGAGAGTTGAAAACATGTGGAGGGTTTAAAAATTTAGAGTGCATGACTTCTGTGGCTGCACTATTATAATCGCAGATCTGCATACCATAGATTGAGTAGTTGCAAATCTTGGCTTGTAAGATTTAGACTGCAATCAGGACGTGCATATTGCCATTTCAGGAAGCAAAGCATAACATGACTTTCATCATGCAAAATACATGGAGGGGAAAAGCTCTCAGCTGTTCAGATCATGATATCAAGGCACAAATAGCATTCCAAGATATTTGTATGACCAAGTTGGTTGGGCGGCAATGTCATCAACTCTCCATGCATGATAACAAGATACAAGACATTTTATAAATACCATATTTTTGTTTTTTCATAATTGTTGGAGAGGTTGTCCTTTTTACAGTATGATGGAAGAGCCTGAAGAGCCTCACTCATGCCCCCTTGAAAGGTGGAAAGATGTCAGCATTGCATATAAAAGAACTAAAATTGGCCTTTTAACCAACATAGGTAGACTATATTCCCTCCTTGATAGTAAAAATTGAATAAAGTTGAAGCCAAAATAAATTCCTATTTTACCCCTTTTTGGATTAATATGATGGAGACCCTTATTGTGCACCATCATTGTACATTTTGTGTTGTGAATACTGTGACTATGCAGAAGTGTGCTAATATTTTTACAATAGTTATGCATTAATACTGGCTGTTGTTAATCATTAAAATTAGAAGAGAAATGCAAGTATTTAGTAGTAATGATTTGGAAATCTACCTATTTTTTTAAAAGATACATTTACTCTTTCTTGAAGGCTTTCTGCAGAATCCCTCTTCCCCTCCTATATTCTGCAATTTAAAACAACGAATGGATGCATCAGGCAAATTGGAAATGTGCTGGTACTGATCCATTTACTATGCTAGCAGCCCCGAGGACCCTGTCCACTTCCTCAGGCCCAACAGGATCAAACTCTCCCCAGATAACCAAGATAGACCAAGCCCCAGTAATTTCCACAGGACCTGCATCAAGGCCAGAGTCCAACTTAGAGTAGATCCGATCAACTTTGTCTGTTAGATGCTTAGCATACTCCTCATAGCAACCCTGTAGGTAAACCTTAGCACCACACACACCCAGGAGGGAAAACATGTCTTTGTTCCCAAGCCTGGGGCCCTGGGCATGAGTTAGAGCAGTGATGGTGAACCTTTTGGGCTTGGCATGTCAACAATTTGGAAAACGCCTCACTTGACCCTGCTGGTGTGTCACCTTCCCCCCCTCCAGACAAAAGAGAAACAATTCTTTACATATTCATTTATTTAAAATAAATATAGTCCAATCATGTGTGGTGTTAGTTATTGGGTGTTGGTGAACACTGCATGTCACTTTTTACACATGTGTCATAGATTCACCATCACTAGGTTAGAGCCTGTCTCCTGGTTGTGTGGATGATAGATTAGATTATGCCTGGCTGCTATGTGTTTCCATTTTTATTTGTTTTTATATTGTGTATTTTGCTTTTTATTTGTTTTATTGTAAGCCCCCTAGAGTCAGATAAAAGTGAGATGGGCGGCTATATAAATTGAATGAATGAATAAAAAAATGAATAAGCATGAGCCAGGATTGCTATTTCAAAAATGTTATACATTACTGTAAAATCACATTGTTATTTCTCTTTAGATTATATAAATAACACTGTTATTGGGTAATATAGAAACGTCATATATTGATATATCCATAACATATCATACTCTTCACAAATACTCCCAGCAAGAGTATGATGGACCTACATCTCTGTGAAATACTTTAAATTAAGAGACCATGACTGCCCTAGACCAGTTAGTTAGCTTCATTATAGGTCTGTGGGGTCCCCCTCAGTCATAAGAAAATACATTTGGTCCCTGCAGGGCCAAGCCTATGGGTAAATAAGCAGAGAAAATCTCCCAACTAAGCAATCAGAACAGATAACAAAATTCACAACTCCCAAACAGGTAAAGGAATTAAAAAAAACAAACATAAACACTAAACATAATTTTTTCTGGATTAGTCCCTGAAGTTTTATTGGCTAGAGTTTTGGAAGTGGTTTGCCAATTACATTCTTCCCAGGGCTGAGAGACTGGCCCAAAGTCACCCAGCTGCCTTCATGCCTAAGGCAGGACTAGAATTCACAGCTTCTAACCTAGTGCCTTAACCACTACACCCAAACATGTTCTCAAACACAAACTATGTTCATATAACTTATTGAGGTTGATGTTTTCTCTAGCAATTTTTACTTTTTGTCAATAGACAAAGAGCAGTAGATGCAGTAGATTCAGCCATCATTCTCCAAGCACATTTCAGCAACTCATCTAACACATAGCATGGCAGCCAGTACTCGATCTCCTACACCATACTGCTCATCTGGTGAAGTCCATTCTATTTCATAAACTGTGTATAAATTGAGTGGTGTCACATGTTCTGCCAGGCCACTTTGCTCTGCTCTTTTACCACTGTCAATCAATGGCTGTGCTTATGACAAGGAACATGCCACTCTTAAACAAACTCAGTTGTTACAGCTGTGGCATTAGGATTATTCAAACATTCACTGGGGGTTGTAAGTACAGTTATCTGGAATGTGAGAGCTTTGTATATACATGGTTATTAAATTGATTGAAGAATGGTTGACAGGCCCCCTCCTATATACATATTATATATTGTGTGTGTGTGTTTATATGGAGAGAGAGAGAGAGAGAGGAAACACACATCTTCTGGAACACAACAATGTTGGTAGGCAAAATACAGTGGTACCTCGGCTCACGAACTTAATTCGTTCCGCGACTCTGGTCGTGACCCAAATTGGTCGCGACCTGAATCAAATTTTCCCATAAGGTTCAATGTAAATATGGTTAATCGTTCTGACCCCTACAAATTTGGTCGCCAACTGATTTTGGTTGCGACCCGAATCAAATTTTCCCATAAGGTTCAATGTAATTACAGTTAATCCGTTCTGAACCATATGGTTTTTTTTTTTAAACCACAAAAATATGACACAAAGTACAGTACGAAGAGAGAGAATGCTAACCTTGCTCGACGCGACTTCTGGCGTGGAGGACAGGAAGGCGGGTGGGGAGGCGGTTATTGCTTGGAGGGAGAGTCCCCCTCCCTACAGGAAGCCACGACCACGTGTCACAGCAGGGAAAATGGCCGCGGATCCTGTTCACCCGATCCGGCATTCGCGAACGGAAGCAAAATTTTGTGAACAGTGCTGTTCGTGACCCGAATTGGTCGTGAACAGAAGCGTTCGTGACCTGAGGTACCACTGTACTAGGAAATATTTAACTCTGTTCAAGTCTCTCCTGAGAAAGCCTCAGCTCCTATTTACAAATAATTGGTGTATGGATCTAGAAAATGCATTTACACACCAAAGAGTCTTATGGTAGAAAAGCAGAGCAAACTAAGGGATAGGACTAGTTGCTAAAAATCCTCTCCCATTAGTGCAGTCAAGCTTGGCTTGATTGACTGGCACTAAATTCGACATTCAAAGCTTGCCATGCCAAGTCATCCCTCAGAGTTCAGAAGTGTTGGTTTCCTTGCAGTTGCCAGCAATGATAAATAATAGCTGGCTTTTACAATGAAGTTTAGTTACTAATGGCTAGCAATGGGCAGTGCTCCATTCAGAAACACTCGCAGTGCTTAACACATCAAATTATCTAAAAAGACTCTGACTCAAGCCAATGTTGTGTTGTTCATTTGTGTTTAGATTTGCACAACATGCTAGGTCATGTGGTCTATTGGGCTATTTTGGTTTCAAAACCATGATTTATGCCTAAGGATCTTCTGAGAACCCAGCCAATTGTAGCCTATTCAACTATGGCTCAGCAAACTATGCTAAGTACAACATGTGAATCCTACCAGTGTGTGTGTGTGTGTGTGTTTGTATGAAAATATATGACAAGAAATGTTGGCAAACCAGTCTTACTGTTGCTTTAAGATGTTGGGCTTATATATTACATACTCTAAGATATAATTTGCTTTATATGATCTAGTGGGATATGCAAATATATATATATATATATACACACACACACACACACATATACCTGTACACATGCACACATACACACACAAATACTTCTTCACACTCACAGTTTGTGCCACAAGTTGTATGTATATGCATGTTTTGGCCTTCCCAATGTTATGTCCCCCAGATGTATTGACTACAATTCCCAGAATGTCTAACTAACTTCCATGCTAATTAGGAACTTTGGGAGTTGTGGTCTCAACTTCAGTGAAGGCTCCATACATAGCTGCTAACTGTTCCACTGAGTGGGACAATCATAGTTGAAGGTGAGTCCTTGTATCTGATAAATGTGCCCTTGTAAAATCCCTGATGCATGGAATAAAGTGACTAGCTGGTTCCTTGGATGCTGTGGGCTGATTGTAGTGGCAGACAGAATAGCAGCCCTAGATTAACCATTAAGCAAAATAAGCACATGCTTAGAGCACCAAGGGAAGGGGGGCACCACAGTTTTTTTCCCTTAGCTATCTTGCTCATAACTCTTTCACTGCCACATTCAACTTTAGTCAATTTTTTTGTAATTCTCCTTATCTCCTATGTTCGACGTGTACATCGTTAAAATATAGTTACTTTGGCATGATGAATGACTAAAGTTTACAAGTTTGGTTTGAAGATGTCATCAGGCATCACATTTGTTTCCATCTCAAAGATTGCTATAATTTCTCAATATCCAGTTGTAAAATTCTCATAGGATAAATGTGAAAGGTCAAAATACTTGGAAATTTTCCTGAGCATGAATTATCTTTTGGTCCAATCCATACTCTGCAATGACAGACAAAGCACTGAATCCAGAATGATTTTCCAGCATTTTTTGTTTAATTAAAATATAATTTGTCAATGGATGGATGGATAGATGGATAGATGGGGCTTAGAAGAAGATTGCAAACCCTCCTTCAGCCTCAGTAGTTACTAATGCCTTACTCTGTTGGAATAAGATACTAGAATATCTTTAAGGTGAGGAATAAATAAACACATTGTGTGTGTGTGTGTGTATGCATATATATGTGTGCATGCCACTGTGGCTAATATGACCCTGTTTTTGATCCTGATATAGTAAGTATGCAGCAAAGCTTTTCTATGAAACAGATTTCAAAGACTGGAACTTGATAAAATAGTAGTTGCAATTATAATAAAACCTTTTTTTATAATAATAATAATAAAAAAGGGAAGTAAAGTAAAAGCTGCAAAAGTACAAATGTTCTCTTTAGAGACAGAGTAGCCAAGCCAGGAAATATCAATAACCGCTATGTTCTTGTATAGGATTCTTCCCAGTGGTATGTTCTATAGAAAATAGAACTGTACTGTATTCATCCTCTCCCCTGAAAAGGCTGGGTGGTCAATTTCAAAGAAAGCAGAGAGAGAAGGAAAAAATGACAAATTACTTGAAGAAAGTTTTATTGAATTCAATGGAATTTAGGGCCAAGATACATGTGGCAGTGGCACACCTAGATCTTCAAATACAGAGTGCCTTATTTCATGTAAAGGAAAAGGAGGAGTTGAGATTTCTCCCCATTCTTTTTCTTTCAGCTGGACTCCAGTCTGGGAAGAAATTATCACAGAAAGAAGAATGTGATTTATGCCATCATCTGGACAGGCCAAACTTTGTGTAAAAGAATGACTGGATGGGAGCTTGACATCAGGACTTAGAACAAGGACAAAATAAAATCAGAGTATTTCAGCTTCCCAGGACACTGCTCCATTACAGAGGTCAAAGTAGCTAGTAAGGAAACTTTAACAGCACAATCAAGTGAGAGAGTGCTGAACTCAGATCAAAAATTTGCAGGCTATCTCAAAAGGCCTCAAAAAACACAATGGGTTTTTAACCCATTACATTTGTTAATTGATGAAACACTTATAATTGGTCTCACCTGTAATCTGCATCTCTATAACCATTCTGTCTTCCCCCTCCCCTCCTTTCCCTACCCCATCCCAGTTTAAATCCTATACAAGTCTAGCCACTCTACTCCATCTGATGAAGAGAGCTGTAGCTCACAAAGCTTATGCCTTTCAATAAATTGGGCTACCAGACTCTTCCTGATTTTTTTTACTGGGAAAGAGGAGATTCAGTACCTTCCAGTCCACCTATTCTGTATGGACTGGAAGGTACTGTGTTAGATTCTCTTTCAACTTCTGCTGAACTTAGCCTATGTTTATTTACATATTTATTTATTTAGCCTAAAGATTTTTAAAGTACCAAGTAGGAACTGCTCTAAATGGGAATAAGAAACATACTGTATTTGCAATGTCCTTTAGTCACAACTAACAACCAGCACTCCATGATTCAAGGATGGCACACTGGAAGAACAGATTACTGACTTCTTCATAGTGGTAAAGAGATGCTGATATAACCGCTGGGTTCTCCTCTGCAAGTTCTGATCCTTAGGTGACCTAATGCATTGATGTAGCAGAAATCCACCAGCATTGTAATAGAGTGTGCCCAGGTTGCCTGGCATTCCAAATGAGATTAAAATCAGGCATGGCAGAAATGAACTTAATTTCAAATACAAAAGATAATAGCAGCAAAGGACAAACTGAAATTCTGTTTAATCCTCTTAATGATTTATAAGTCCATTTTCATTCTGGGATACTATCCAAAACTAATACCAATTATATACGATGACGATATCAAAATAGGTAGCCTAAAAGCTCTGTCTTCTTTTTTTCTCCTTTTTTTGCCCAGAAGGCTGTTGAAAACTGAGGAGATAAAATGCTGAGGTTTTATCTCATCTGTGTTAGGAAACAGTGCTTTGTGGAAATTCCATTCATTTTAATTAAACATAAGGTCTGGCACCTCGGGGACAAGCAGTAAAGTAGCAGTATGGCTCAAACATGTTGATTTGCCAGATGTATGGTAGCGATTTCTCATAATACATTCCATTAATGCTACAGTGGCACATACAAAGGGGGCCTCTCCTGGAGCACACACACACACACACCATATTATATTACACCATTGCAAAACCATTACACCATTGCAAAACAGCCATAAAGACCAACTACATGTCGGGGCAGTGATGCAAACATGTTCAGAAATGCTGCTTCAAGATCATCTACAGAGGCAACTTGGGCGGGGGGGTGTCAGAAAAGTCAAGACAGTGGGTGAGACTACATCACTGAAGCATTTTTATATATGCAGAGCATGTGAAGTATCTAAAAAGGAGCGGGGATTTGGGCATGTGGTTGTGGCTGCCTTCTTGACTTTTTTGATCCCTTCCCTCCCTCAGATGCCCCTGATGCGAGAAAAGGAGAAAATATAATTGTTTGTTTCATGGAGATTGGTATAAATTCACCATTGCTTTTGAAAACTGATAAACCTTTTGCTCTTCCATCTTCAGCCATTAAGAAGTCATTTAGAGACGCTAACCTTTGAAAGAGGCTATTTCTAATGGAAGTGTTCAGTGTCTTTGCTCATCTGAGGAATGCTTAGTTGGATTTGATGGCTAAATGGGCCCTATGATTCTAGAATTCTATGATGTTTGCTGGGAAGACCACAGTTTAAGCAATTATTTTGATTTGACTATGACTCCTTAAAACTTTCAGTGCCCTTTTTAACATGACAATATTTGTTATAAGCAAGGAACTTCTCCAAAGTACTGTGACTGGGACATCACTGATGAAGTGGTTCCCGAGTTTAGTTAGAAGATAGAACTTTTGATCATTTGACTTCACTTCTCTTCCCTATTCTCTTCTGTCCTCATGTTTTCCTGACCCAGGGCAGAATAGATGTGTATGGTCTGGTAGACACCAAATACAGATGCTAAGTTGTTTACATCATGCTGAAAAAGGGAGTTATGGATGGAGTCAAAGTCCAGTTGGTGTCATCAGCTTTAAATATTTCCAGGGCTGTTAATTATTTGACATTTTTAATTTCTGGAGTGTATTTTTCTCCTCCTTTCTGTGCATTCACAGAATGCAGCTAGCATTTTGTTTGTACAGGAGCAGCATCTTCCCTTACTGTCTGGTTGATGGGTCTTTTAGGCATGGTGTGGCCCTGTCCAAACTGCCAGGTACAGCTGATGGAGTGGAGGAATGACTGACAGCATGAGAGTGAAACAGAAAGACAGGTGGAGTCTGGATGAGTGGCAAGTGGGAATAATTGTCTATGAGAACTAAAAGGAACAAAAAAAGTGAAGGAGAGGAAGAAGGTTGAGATGAAATGTGGTGGTTACTGTAGCTCTGGAAAATGGGAAATACTATTTCTTATTCTATATCAAATGACTATCTTAAGGAAATAGTAAGGAATACTATTGACAAAGTTATTGATTTGTACTTTCAGCTTAAAAATAACGTTTTTTAAGTGCTGTAAGAGAGCACTGAATGCTTATCCACATACATAATATGAAACACCAGCACTTTCTATCACCCTGTCCTTCCCTTTCTCTATTTTCCAGGTATCTAGGTTTGAGCTGGTAGATAGAGATTTCCAAACTAAACGGCCAATGTTTCCTTAACGGTGATTCTTTTTTCCTTGAAGAAGTACTTCTGAAGCACTCTGTGTCTATAATGTTCTTATCCCATTTTTTTCATGAGTGTAAAATGATCAGTTCACTAAGGTCATGCTACAGAGTTCTAATGCCATTTTTGCTAGGATAGTGGATTATCCTTTTGCTAGGATAGTGGATTGATAATATACCATCACTGTCATCAGCAGCATCAGCCTGAATCAATCCACTGCAGGATGAAGGCCTCTTTATTGAAGGCTATGAACTGTAATCTATCACACTGGTCCAGTGCAGGTTGGAAGAAAGATGTTTTTCAACTTCTCAGTCTGGCCCAAAGTGAGGACTAGAATCAGGGTCTTCCTGCTCCTAGTCCAGCACTTGTTCTTAATCCAGTATAACACCATGGCCTCCCCCCGCCCCCCCCCCCGGGTCTCTCTTTGTGTATGTTTGGGGAGAGAGGGGAAGGAGTGTAACTTGCAAAAATGATTTTAATCTCTATGTTAAATTGTCACATCATAGCCTTAGATTGCTTCCAGAAAAAAAATGCTTTTTTTCTGAATCTGCTTATTATTCTGAATTACTTTTCATTTTTCTATCATTTTTCCTGTAGAGGAAAAATACTAGTTCAGAAAGAAATGAATATTTTGTCTTTCATTAAGTTTATAATGCTGTACTGTATTTCTAATGTAGGGTTACTAAATCTGGGTTGCAGAAATACAGGCTACCACAAGGTGGCACCAGAGAGATACAGACAAATCCAGTCTTTTGCTGCCATCTGCTAGGTGTCTGGATTTTTGCAGCCTGGACGTATTAAGTATTTTTACCAGAAATTCCTGTTTTTATGAGTTGGTCTACAACCATGCCTAAGGCAATATACATACACCTATTATTTCTGTGTATATAATAGGAACAAAGTATGTCCATTAATGCATGGACACAGTTCTAGTGTCATGTAAAGGGAAAGGAGAAAACATATTGGAGAAGAAAAGAAACTTTTAACATTTTTAAGATAGATTTGTATTACAGTGTAAGAGATGGAAAGAGAGGCATTTCAACATACATTCCTTAAGAAAAGTAGATGAAAAGGAATGCATGTTGAATGCCAGGGTGTTTCTTCCAAGCGAACAAGCATATGATTTTAATGTCTTGTTTTTTTAAAAGGGCTATGGGATTACCAATCTTTTTAATTGGATATATTCAGAAGTAGAGCTATATTTTAACTACTCTGTTGTTTTGCTTTCAAATTATTTGCTGAAAGAGGCCACATTTCTTTACTGGCAGAATAGCAGATTTCTCCTACTTGGTGGTCTCCACCTTACTTAGATTATTACCCCAAACAATTCCTAGTTATGGTGGCTGGGAGTTATGGGTTTTGCAGTCCAATACATCAGCAGGGCAACAGATTGGAGAATGCTACTATATGTGTTTACCAAAAAAAAAAGTCCTAATGAATTTAGTGGGGCTAATTCCTAAATAAATGGATGCGGGACTACAAACGTAGCATGCCAGTTCCCACTGAGGGAGATGGGTGGCATACAAATTTAATAAATAAATAAATGTTTAAAAATGCCAGTTCTACCAATGACCATTCAGATCTATCTGAAAGCTCAGAAGCAGAGCACCACACAGATGTTTGAATCCAGCAATGGAAATATCACCATTATTTATCAAGACTGAATTAACTTAATAGCTAAAAAATAGTTGTGAGATGGGGCTTGGATAAGCAAGGATCTCTTTCTTAGTTCTTTGAATCCTAAGTTTCTTGCAACAATCTAAAGAAAAGACAGCTTCATCATCTTATTTCAGATAATTGTTATTCTCTATATCATGTTTAGCTCTTGCTCCTTTGAAGCAATTTTTTTTTGGTCTAATTTTTGTCTAATTGGATCCCATTTAATCATCCTACATTCCCTGCAAAATGCTACAGGCACATACTAAACAGGTGAAGTCTTGAAACTGGGAGTTCAGTTTCAGAAGTGATTCCAACAGGAGGTTAATGAGTTGAATTTGGCAAGAAACATGCCCCACTAGGTAAAAAGTACTGGCTTGAATGGAACGGGGGAGAATAAAGCAAAAGACTTTCCCTTGAACTTACTGAGATGGTTGATTTTTTTTCAGATAAGAGCAGGTTGGTATAAGATAAAACAACATGAGCTTAAGTGCCCCATTGCTGCATGCTTCTGTGCATGTATTTTAGCCAGTACACAGGTATGGCACACTAAGTATGTGCCCAGACATACCCTACTTTTTGTTTCTTGGTTTTGCAAACCTTCACTTCTTTCCTATTCTTTTATGCTGTTGAGAAGATACCTGTATCTAACAATAGTAATAAGAAGCTGATTTCCCCAACTGCACACCTTGAATTAGTCTGATTTGGCATCAACTATCCAGGCCATGGTTGGATCATATTAAGACAGTGTTGTCCAAACTTGGCCACATTAAGATGAGTGGACTTCAACTCCCAGAATTCTCCAGCCAGCATGGCTGGCTGGAGAATTCTGGGAGTTGAAGTCCACTCATCTTAAAGTGGCCAAGTTTGGACAACACTGTATTAAGACAACTGTAATGCATTTTTGATTGAGCTAGTCTTGGAGATCATCCAGAAACTTTAATGGATACAAAATCTGGCAACTAGGCATAAGACTCCAAAGCCACATTACTGTACTGGTTTTAATATTAAAAAAGTTAACCAACTTAGACCTCAAATGTGGCAAAACTGGTATCATGCTTTCATCATTAACAGGGAATGCTGCACATGGTACAGGTATCACTATGTCTGCTATTTCTCTGTCTTTTTAAAAAGTGATATGTGAAAGCCTTGACTGAGCAAAGTCGTGAAGCATAGTAGAGGCCAGTATTTATAGGCGCTTCTGGTGATGACCATTGCATGTGGAAGATTGTCACTTAGAATCTAAGAAGAGCAATTGATAAAGACCTTACTTAGCTCCTGAATCTATTCGAATAGTAATTTCACTAAATGCTAAAAGTTTCAACACTGTAGCCTACTCTAGTGATATCAAGACCTGTTGGTGTACACGTTCAATCAGCAAGGGATGACAAGAATTGTAATTCGATATTAAATTTGTATGCTGCCCAGAGTCACCCTCTGGGGGAGATGGGCAGCATACAAATTGAATGAATGAATGAATAAATAAATAAATAAAACTCAACAGTTATGCATGAGTGACAAAGCCTTCATGTGTTTTAGCATGTCAGAACTATTACAGTCAGAAATTTGTGAGATAAATCAGAGCTGTACTTTTCAACAGTTTTTTATGTACTTATAAAGGAACACCTCCCCTTAAAGAAATATTTTGGGTGAAAAATAAGAGATAGAGATAAATGTCTACAAACTATGTGGAACTTTCTGGTATCTGTGAGAAAACTGTGTGCTACCTAGAAGTGAGACAGTCTTTTTTCCAAAGAAACTGCTTATATATATGATGTGAAATCATATTCTGGATAAGTAGTCTTGATTGGGCAGTGTCCAGCAGATTTTTGGCTAACGTTAGAAGAAGCATTGCTTCCACTGATCTCTTTACAGATGTTTGCATTGTAAATAAAGTGCCATTTTTAAAACTGTGTTTTAAATCAAAGCTGCAATCCTACACATTTCCCTGGGAATAAATTTCAATGAAATCATTGTGGCTGTATGGTGAGTAGAGATGTTTGGGACTGCATTGTAAAATACTGTAAGAACTTCCCCACCCTTTTGAAATCCATTCATTTTTTAAAGAGAAATAATAAAGAGAATGTAGATGTAAATTGGTAAACAGATATTGCCTCTCTATGAAGCTGTTGTTAAAACACAAATGATAAAAATATTACTTCGGTTGTCATAGAAATGTCTCACTCCTGTTTATATAAAGAAAAGAATAAACAGCTTGAGACACAGTTGAAAATGCATGTCACAGAATCATGTCAGAATAAGGTTTCTAAAAGGCACCAATGACGTTAGTTACCAAGGGTGGAAAACTTGAGAACACAAATGGTATAAAAAGTGTGGTACAATGACTGGGATGGTAATTCAGCAGTATTTATGAGTCAGCTAACATTGTAAAAATGATTCCTTTGTAACAATCTATATATGATTAAACTATATTTAGATCTGGATGTTAACTTAGTCTAGAAATCTGTAAGCTTATAAGGCATTATTTGTTTAATTTATAGACCATCTTCTCCAAAGAGCTCATAAATCATACATAGCCAATCCTTGTCCTGCATTCCACAACCCTGACTGAGCAGGCATTGGAGTCTTCATTTCTTTGTCCTAGTCTGATTTTCTGGTATACCATACAGGTAGCCCTTGATGTATGACTATTCATTTAACAACTATTCGAAGTTACGATGGCGCTGATAGAAGTGACTTATGACTGGTCCCCACACTACCATTGCAGCATCCCCATGGTCATGTGATCAAAATTCAGGTGCTTGGCAACCGGCATGTATTTACGACAGTTGCAGCATTCCAGGGTCATGTTATCGCCATTTGTGACTTTCCCAGGGGGCTTCCAACAAGCAAAGTCAATGGGGGAAGCCAGATTTGCTGAACAACCGCATGATTTCCTTAATGACCACAGAAAAAAGGACGTAAAATCAAGTGCGACTCAACAACTGCATTGCTTAGCAACAGAAGTCCTGGTCCAAATTGTGGTCGCAAGTCGAGGACTATCTGTACTGGGTTTTAGCAGAAATTTATTGCTGCACTCAGCATTCCCATAGATCAGTGTTGTCCAAACGTGGCTGGCTGGGGAATTCTGGGAGTTGAAGTCCACTCATCTTAAAATGGCCAAGTTTGGACAACACTGCCATAGATTGATGAGAGGCTTCAATACGGAACTTCCTGCAGGGAGTTTCCCCTGTGACACACTGCCTTCTTTATTTTCCTTGTGCCTTAAATCAGTTTGTTCATCAGTTTTTTCTTTGCATTCTGTCCTCCATTCTACATCAGAGAGAAGCAAAATGGCAGTTTATGATGCCAGATGTATAAATGGTACCAGGACACATATTGGGGCAAACAGACATTCTTGTAAAATGCCCATAAAATTTTATGAAACAGCAGCATATAAAAACCACCTAAATAGAATTAGTAAAGGTGTTCCTTCTTCCTTATGTATTTAGAATATCCTATCTTGGTTGCTAAGATTTCATGATGACTTACAAATTAAAAGAAACATGTGTTAAATAAAATCCAGTTACAGTTCTAAAATTTAATGAAGACAGTGAAAAATGTAGCAAATCAGAATCACAGAATTGGAGGTCTTCTAGTGGAATCCCTTCCCCAGGGCAGGAATCCTCAGACGATCCCAGGAAAATGTCTGTCCAATCTTTGTTGAAAGCCTCCAGTGATGGACCACCCACAACTCCAAGAGGTAGTCTATTCCACTAATAGCTCTCACGGTCAGAAAATCCATTCTTATTTCGGGTTTGGATCTCTCCCTATAAAGTTTCCATCCATTGTGTCCTACCCTTGGAAACTAAGGTACTATAGAAAATAAATCCACACCCTCTTCTCTATGATAATCCCTTCAAATATTGAAAGACCGTTTTTCTTCTTTAGGCTAAACTTATCCAATTCTTTAACTGTTCTTCACAGGATTTAGCTTCCAAACCCTTCACCATCTTTGTTACTCTTTGCACTGTTTCCAGTTCCTCAGCATCCTTTTTGTATTGTAGTGACCAAAACTAGACACAATATTCCAGTTGTGGTCTGACTAGTCCAGTACACTGCTAGCACATGCTTATTTGTATTTGTATCTGTGCTTTACCAGGATACCTAGATCCTTCTTACAAGTAAAAGTGCTGAGCCAGGTACTACCTATCTTGTATCTGTGCATCTGGTTTTTCCTACCTAAGTATAGAACCTAATGTTTCTTGCCACTGAACAGCATTTTGTTACCTACCTATCTGTGACATCCTTCCTATTTTTTTTTTATCTTATTAAAGTCAGCTGTCTTGAAATCTAGAACACTAATCTGACAACCTTCAGTTCTCCCTGCCTGCGATATGGTGAATTCTAGGATGGCATAGTCACTCTCTCCCAAGATTCCTAAAACTTGCACTTCCTCAACCATTTCTTTCCAGTTAGTAAGTATTACATCAAATATAGCCAATTCTCTAGTTCCCTCCTTTACAGTTTGGACAATGAAGCTGTCTGCAAGTCACATCAAGAATCTGTTGGATCTCCTGCTTGTCACAGAGGTTGATTCCCAGTTGATGTCAAGATAGTTTAAAAATTTTCAGATGTGTGTGTCTCAGATAACAATTCAGCTGCCTTGTTCTGAACCAATGTCTTCAAAGACTTTCCAATATTCAAACATGAAGGATGAATGGAAAGTAGATATAAATCTAATCAAAGATCTTTGACTAATCCATAGTAGACCACCAGAATTTCTGATAGCTTGGGGTAATGAAGAGTGAACTTTTGTGTGGAAAGATGACATCTTCCATTCTGATACTCAGTCTGTTGCCATGCTGACTGAAACTGAGTTCTGTAGTCCAACAGATGGAGGATATGAGGGTGAGTGGGTTATATTACAATAAACTACTCTGGATAATGGATTAACTAATTAATTAAATGTCCAATTGCAGCAGGTGAATTATTCAGCACATAATTGTTTGTGGCATGTTTTCAACAGTTTTTGTAAACTCCCAATACAGGCATCTGCTATTTATTAACTAGGCTTGCATAACAGATTAAGTGATGAACCATGGTTTACAAGTCTTAAACTCAGATTACCATTGTGCAGAAGTACTAATTCATAATCCATTTACGGCAACTCTGAAACTTTTTTGTACATTGGTACAAAAGGCTCTAGTAAGTAAAAAATGACAAAAAATGGAAGAATTACAAGGCCACAATAGCAGAGTAGGCCACTCTTCTTCCTGGATTGCTTCCCATGGCCCAGACTTCATATCTACATGGCTTTCCTTTTCTGGCCTTAATAGCAGTACCTACAAAATATTGTCACAGATCACAGAAGACTTGCAGGGCCCGATGTGGCCCCCGGGTTACAAGTTTGAGGCACCTCGTTTATAGATTACAATGGCTGGATTCACACAACACAATATAATGATGTGTTATATATAATATATGAAACATAAAATAATGATGATGATGATAATAATAACAACAACAACAACAACAACTTCAGTGAGGCACTACTTTCACATGGTTGTGGAGCTTGTGTGCTCCAAGGAGGATGAGAGCTATGCCAGAGATTCAACCATACTGGACAAGTCTCATCAGAAGAGCCAGATGAACAGTTTCTTTCCCATAAACAATATGGTGAGATGTAATTTACAAAACCTATACCAGATTGGTCATCCTCCAGGTTAACAAGGAGTTCCTGGACGTTTGGTGACAAATGGGCTACAGGACACAGGGCTGTTGGCTGAGCAACAAGGGCTAGCAGCTGCAGGACTACTGGAAGAAAAGTTGTTTATCCGTCATAAATATACGAAGACTGAAAACAAAGAAATAATAATCTGCTATTACGAATCAAGTCCAACAAGAAGAGGATATCTGAAACAAAGTACTCACAGAAGTAGAATTGGAAGAACTGCAAAGGTCTACCCAGGGCAAAGAAATCGAAGCCTTGCCAGAAGTAGCTCAGACTGTAGAGGCAACCCAGGGGGAGTTGGCAGTAGAGGAAGCCAGCATAGCTATTGAATCATTTTCATTCCCAAACCAGGCACTCTCTCCTCTGCCTTCTTCTCAGAAAGAACAAAACCCTCTAGCTAAAAAACAAGAGGAATTGAAACAAAGAATAACTGAGCATCTAGAACAGCACAAATACAACAGAAAATAAGGTTGCTTGCACTGAAGCTTGTTACAAAGAAACAGCTAGCACAAGTATTAAAAGATGCCAATACTGTAATATCAAATATAAGCACCAGCTCACTGTAAGAAACAAACCAACTAATGTATAGCACAGCTGCAGTTATAACTGAACACTTTGGATGCAAAATCAACAAACAAGAAAAAAAGCCAAACAGTGCACCATCAAAATGGAAGATCAGGTTGGAAAATAAGATCAGCATGCTAAGATCAGATGCAAGCGAGCTAGAACTGATGAAAGAAAAAAAGCTGAAGAACAAGAAGACCAAAGAATACCTGATCAAGAGAGATCACCTAGAAACAAAGAAGACCAAGGAACCACTGGAAATAATAAAGCAGCAAATAACAGCCATAGTCAAGATCAGCAGATACGAAGCTTGAATTGCATACTATAGGCAGAATCTCCAATTTCAGTTGGATCAGTAACGTTTCTACCAATCCATCAATAGAGAGACTGCAGTGACACCTGACAAAGAAAAAAATAGTGCAGTACTGGGTGCAGCTATGAGATAATCCAAAGAAATATGACAAGAATTCAGCTGGGATAAAGGAAGTGGATAAGAGTAAAAAAGCAGCTGAAATGAAAGAACTTGTAATAACAGCAGAAATGGTGGAGAAAAGAGCAAGCAAGATCAAGAATTGGTCAGCACCAGGTGAAGATGAATTGCATGGTTTTTGGTTGAAATCTGACCGGTCTGCATCCACTCATTATCAAGCAGTTTAACAACATACTGCAAGGAGGTGAAATTGAAGATTGGTTAACATCTGGCAAAACCTACCTGATAATGAAAGATCCAACCAAAGGGCCAGTGCCAGGCAACTACAGGCCAATTACCTGCTTGCCAACAACTTTCAAATTGCTAACTAGTGTGGTAGCTGATGCAGTCCAACAACATCTAGTTGAAAACAAGCTCTTTCCATCTGAGCAGAAAGGAAACTGCCCAAACAGCAGAGGGACTAAAGATCAGCTCCTAACTGACAAGATGATTTTGGAAAACTGCAGGAGAAGGAAGACCAATTTGAATGTAGTTTGGATTGATTACAAGAAGGCATTCGACTCCCTGTCTGCAGGTGCCAGACAAGCACCTGCCACACAGCACCCCAGACTTAACAATTTTTGATGAGAAAGACAAAAAAGTCTGGATAGTGGACATTGCAATACTTGGAGACAGCAGAATAGAAGAGCAAGAACTGGAGAAAATCACAAAATACGAAGACCTGCAATAGAAGTAGAATGACTTTGACAAAAGAAAGCAAAGATAGTACCAATAGTAATAGGCGCCTTGGGTGCAATCCCAAAATATCTGGAACACCACTTGAAGACCATTGGCATTGACAAAATCACCATCAATCAATTACAAAAGGCAGCTTTACTTGGAACAGCTTGTATACTGCGATGATACCTTTAACACCATCAAACAACTGCCTATCCCAGGTCCTCGGGAAGGACTCGATAGGTAGATAAAAATGCCAAATCCAGTCTACACATCTGGCTGACTGTGCGACCAACCATAATAATTTATTAAATTTGTATATCACCTGACTGTTCATGATTCTAGGTGGGTTAGGGTCAATCAAACAAATTACAATAAAATCAATAAAACGTAAAAGATGAAGATAGAAGATAAAAGATGGCAAGCGTGACTGACAGATGGAATGAAGGGACGGATCTGACTCTCCCTCGCCAAAGGCCTGGGTGAACAGCCAGGCCTTCACAGCTCTTGCAAACAACAGCAGAGTGGGGGCCATCTGGATCTCAGGGGGAACCTTGTTCTAGAGGGCAGGCGCTGTGACAGAGAAGGCGTGGTTCCAGGGTCCTGATAGATAACATTGTTTAATCAAAGGAACCCGGAGCATGCCAGTCCTGCAGGATTGAATCAGCCAGGCAGATACTATGGGAGACAGGTGACCCCTCAAGAAAGCAGGTCCTATGCCATGTGTCATGTGTGAACCCAGACCTAATTTCTTTCTCACTTCTTCTTTTACTGTCCCCTCCCCAAATATACTCTATGTAATACACCATGCAACTAATGAAGCACACTGTAACATGAAACTCTATGTAGTAAATTTGCTATTACCCAAGGCACTTAGTTATTCATATATTTGTCTTATATCAGTGATTTCATGATGGCTTAGGAAAAAAATTACAGTAAATCAAGTAATAATATATTCTTACACATCAAGAAGCATTTCAAACTGCAATGAGTTTTTTTTTAATAAAGAAAATGTCAGGTGGAGATCCAGAAGCCCAGTGGATACCAAGAATTCTGCAAAACATTTTTTTTCTATAGCAGTGCTATGATGGGAAAATAACTGCAACAATCCATCAGGTAAAATTATCTTTCTTTGCAGCTCTCAATGGTTGATAATTGCACTGACTATTCTCAGCTCTAATTCTGATCATCTTGAGCATTACTGGTACAACAAAGACCTGTTGTAGAAAAAGAGGGTCGACCACACCTCCTGGCTGGAGATATTTTCTCCAAGCAGTTGTTTACATCCCTGCTAATGCAGGTCACTGTACAAACAACCACAAACCCCATGTGCTTTTGTGGACAAATACCTATTGCTGGGTCACGCAATGCATTCAAGCAACTGATTTTAAGTTACAAATGTTATAGAATCATAGAATTCCTTCATCCCCCTTTTGTTTCAAGTATAGAAATGCAGGAGGATGTTAGCAGAGAGAAGAAACTTCCCACCCTCCTTTGCCAACATCCAACAGGCAGTAAAATCTTTTGTAGGCTACTAGTATCCTTGCTAGGCTAATTTAGAAAGGTTAGCTGAATAACTTTCAAAACATAGATGGAATAAGCATGGTGGACCATCGCTTCAGAAGGACAGTCTTCTCAGAGCATGTTCCTCTGATGCTCCACAATTTTGCATTAGTTTCCTTTTACAGTACAGGATTATTTAGAAATTGCTGAAAAGTCAGGTTGACCTATAAAAATGCAGTGCTATACAAGGAATCTGTATAACCTTGGCAACTTTAAGATGTGTAGATTTCAAGCACGGGGAATTTTTTGGAGTAAAAGTCCACGCATCTTAAAGTAGTAAAGTAACTAAGGCTGAGAAACATAAGTTGATTTAATAAATAAGATAAATAAATAATAAGGTTGAAGTAGCTAAGGTTGAGAAATATTGCCATAGAAAATAGAAAATATTGTCCTCTAATCCAATCGTGTCTATCATGTTGATTCAATCAAGAATATCTACTGTGATCGTGGCAAGGGCTTTCTGATCTGTTGCCAGTATCTTTTCAATGATGGCTCATGGAATCCTTGCCCCAGGAGAGCATAAAAATCTTTTCACATGACTTCAAAAAACTTTATTCACGATAGCTTGTTTAATTTCTCATATGATCTGTGTGTCTCATTGTTAATTATTGATTTGTTGGATTTGTTTTAAACATTGTTTTAAATTTTTCTTTTTTTATTACTTGCTAGAAGCCATGTTGTGTAGGTTTACCATAAAACAGTGGAATGAGAATATAAGGAATAAACATTGAACAGTATTCTATGACAAGACTGTAGCAGCAGAAGTCTCTTTTCCACAGATGTATTTTTCAGGACATGTATATGGTTTTTTTTTAGCATACATTTCTTTAAATCAAGAATGAGTAGAAGATACATTGGCAAGAATAGAATTTCTGACTCCCAGTAGTTTAACAACTGCCAAATCTAAAAATATTCCCACCACAAAATAGATTGCTCAAAAAGAACAGCTAGGGGAAAATCAAGAATAGCTTTTTATGTGAAGAACTTGGGGATATAGTTCTGGGACCAATCACAAATTTGGGGACTAAGCATGTGTTTATAAGTAATAAGTAATATGTATAAGTTTCTTAAAACTTCCTGTATGTCTGCCTACCTAAACAACTGTTTTGCATCTGGCTTCTGTTAGTGGATTTAAAGATACTATTAATATACAAGTCTCAAGTCTGCCCTCCCCTGCCATGATTCCAATCTCCACACTTTATTCATAGTACTTTACTTCTATTCCCAGCTTACTACTCTCTGCTAAATGTTTAATGCTAAAGTACTGGACTTGGAGCATGGAATTTCCATAGCAGAAGTGCCCTGAGATAATGGCTAAAGGTTAACATCTGTGTAACCTTTGAAAAGAGGGCTGAAAAGGGCTGAAAAGTAATATTTCAATGTTAAAGAAAGGAAATTAATAAGCATGGGATTCTGTATTTAGTTTGGAAATATATTTATGTTTAAATGCAGGAGATGTATTTTATGTCTTATGCTGAACAATGGCACGGGAGCTATCGTGACTTCTCAACTATCGGCCTTAAGATTTGTGTCACTTACACTTGTGTAAGTCATGCAATGCCTCCTGGTGGTCAGTGTAACTGAAAATATCATATGGGATATTGTATACAAATATACAATATCTCATATGTATCCCCACCCCACCCCAAGCGGTTTGTGGAAATTATGTAAAACTATGTAAATGTAAAATTATGTAAACCATACATGAGGGCATGACATATGTTTGGTGATCGTGCTCTAGACTGAGACCTGTACAGAGGTCACCCCCTGGAATGAGAAGACAAGGAGGTGGGGTCCCCTTAATCTAACTGGGACAGAGTAAGAGTGGTGTCTCAGAGCAGGGATGGGGATTCTGGTATATTTTTGGTGGATCTGGGATGTTGTTAGGGTGGTATGAATGTTGATAGGAAGCAGATTGCTTTAGCTAATGGTTATTCCCTCTCCTGGTTGGTTATGGGTCTGCAAGCTTTATGGTGGAAATGGAAATGGTGGGGAGATCTTGGAGAAATCAATAGCGGGTTAGAGTTGGGTATAGTAATGATAGGGTATGGTAATGGATAGGGGGACGTATGGTTGGATAAGGCAAAGGGGAACCAGCAATTTACTTCTGGTCCAGGTCCAGGTCCAGGTCCTGCTCCTGGCTGTTGGATTACTAGAAATCTTGGCCTCATACTACTGTTAGCCAATACCAGGTCTGTCCTAAATAAGATGGGGGTAGATGAACCTAGCATGTATAACTGGATGGCCATACAGGCATTCCTCTTTTAGCAACTGCCTTGTGTAGTGACTGTTCGCAGTTACAGGTAGTCCTCGGTTAACGACCAAAACAGGGACCGGAACATTTGTTGTTAAGCGGGGTGGTTGTTAAGCGAGTTGTGCCTGATTTTACGAACTTATTTGCAGTGGTCATTAAGTGAATCACAGTGGCTGTTAAGCGAATGATGTGGTCGTTAAGCGAATCACATGGATCCCCATTGATTTTACTGGCTGGAAGCTGGCTGGGAAGGTTGCAAATGGCAATCATGTGACTCTGGAATGCTGCAACTGGTTTAAGTACAAGCTGGTTGCCAAGCACCTGGATTGTGATCACGTGACCACGGGGTGCTGTGATGGTTGTAAGTGTGAGGACCGGTTGTAAGTCCCTTTGTTGTACAAAGCACTGTTGTAACTTTGAATGGTCAGTAAATGAGGACTACCTATATGATGGTGATGAAAAAGTAACTTTATGACCAATCCTCGCATTTATGACCTTCATAGGTCTGTAAAGCAAAAGAACGATCCATGCGAGTGAATGAAGGGGGAAGGAGAGCCAAGAAGCTCCTGAGCCACAGTGTGGCAAGCCACATGGATCTGGGGCTGTCTGCCACCCTGCAAGGCAGGGTGCAAGTCAGCCAAAAGGACAGAGATGGGCGGAGAGATAGGTGGGTGGGGGGAGTTGGAGACAGTCCTTTACCTTGCTGGGTAAGATATGCTGGCTGGGAGAAGCAAGCCTGGAATGGCTTGGTTTGGGGTGGAGTTGGAGGCAGTCATTATTGGATTGGGGTGGAGTTGGAGGCAGTCCCTTACCTTACTGAGTCAGTTGGCTGGGAGGGGCCAAGCCCAGAATGGCTTGGATTGGGGTTAGTCCTCAGCTAACGACTGGTGGAATTTGCTTAATGACAGCAATGGGTCACATGACATCTTGCTTTATGACTGCATCATTTAGCAATGGAAATTCTGGTTCCAATTGTGGTTGTAAGTCGAGGTTAAGGTTAGGGTTAGGGTTGTGATGAAGGGGGAAGTCATTTCTTTATATATTTCTTTTCTTTTTCTTTACTATATTCTTATTTTTTCTTTCTTTTCTATTTCTTTTTTTTCTGCACCTTTTTTTTCTTTTCTTTTTTTACTTTGTATTAGTTTATCATTGTAAGTGTAATTTTTAGTAAAATCACTATTAAAAAAAGATAATTTATTTTTAAATTGCATAATTCAGTAGTGCTAATGAATTAACTTGTTACAGACAAGCAATACTTGAACAATTCATTTTGGGTGTACAATGTGGATGCTTAGTTATTATTTATTATTTATATATCAAATTTCTAGCCCACTGCAATCAAGCTACTCTTGATGGCTTATGTTCTATACATAAGACAAAAAGCAAAACACCCACAATCAGATTAGTAACCAATAAACTCAAAATCACAGCATAAAAACCCCAGACAAAAAATACGGTATCAGAAACAAAATAAACAAAATATAACAATAAAAATAAGGATAAGAAATAAAAAAGAACAGATAAGGGGGAAAAAAAGAACAAGAACAAGGTGGTGTCAAATATGAACTTGAGAAAAAGTCCTGTGAAATATTTTCCTATTTTCCTAAAAGCCAGCCAAAAGGGAACTAGCCAATCGGGAGGCTGTTCTAAAACACCAGTGCTGTCACTGAAAAGCAGCCCCTTCTAGCTTCAGCCTTGCAAATCTCTAGAAATATGGGCTTCAAAATAGTTTCTCCTTGGATGTTCGAATAGATTGGGTTGACATTGGTTGGAGGATGCACTTTCTATTAATAACTGGAATTTAAAATCCAAATGCTGCAATGCCTAGACCAGTATTTTTCAAACTTGGCAACTTTAAGATATGTGGACTTCAACTCAACGTGCTGGCTGGGGAATTCTGGGAGTTGAGGTCTACACAACCTAAAGTTGCCAAGTTTGAAAAACACTGCTCTAGAACATCTTGTAGGCTCCATAACCCTAAGATTATGTCACTGATACCTGGCAGCAAAATGGCATCGAATAACAACCACCACCCAAGGTTGGAAATGAAAGCAAAAGGCAAACCGCTCCCACTGTTAAACACCCTCCCCCAAGTACGGAAATTGGGTCATTCCCATATTAAAACTGGGAGGACAGTTTGGGGGCATTTTCTGCATATTGTTTTAGTTAAGCGTGGGAAGATTTAAGCACTCCAAAAGCTTCCTACTCCTAAAATTCACCCAAGGGTGAAGAATGAGAGAAACAAACCAAAATATTTTCAGCTTTTTCCTGACTTACCATAATAGTTCCATGAGGCCTTCCAGAAAATTGTGAGGCCCATGACTACTGAAGTGCACTCCTCCTAGTCCAGTGATGGCGAACCTATGACATGTGTGTCAAAAGTGACATGCCATGATGTTTTGGGTGACACGCCAGCATTCACCAACACCCAACAACTATTCTCCCTGCCTGAGAAAGAAACTGAGTTTGTTTTACTCATATTTCATTTTTGTAATTATTTGACTTTTTTTTATATAAGACATAGCACCACATGATTGGACTGTATTTTTTTAAAATAAATGAATATGTAAAGAATTGTTTCTCTTCTGTTAGTAGGGGGTGTGACATACCAGCAGAGTTAAGTTAGGCATTTTCTGAATTTTTGACAAGCCGAGCCCAAAAGGTTCACCATCACTGTCTAGTCTCAATTAAATGGTTTAGAGGAACTGGACTCAGAAGAGACTCCAAACATGATCTCAACATACAGGAACTTCATATAGTAGAAAGGTAGTATTTCTAATATCTATGTCTGAAACGTTAAAGGTAATTGCCAACACTGCATTGTACATAGAAATAAACAACAATTTCTAATTGAATATTTGACCCATGACAATCCCTCTCAGAGATTGTTTTTAAACAGAAAGGTAGGCCAAGTTTTGTATGTATGAGAAACGTTCCGGTAGTTTACCTGTATTGGTTTGGGAGGAATAAGTTTCTAGGTCCTTCTACCAGGCTTCTTAGCAACAATTCTCCCATGTGGCATTCTGAAGTCATTCTCAAATAGTCACATTTGCTTTTCTGACATTCAGCTTTGGCTCATCAAAGGCCACAAACACAATGGTGTTCTTTCTTCCTTGTATTGTTCTTCTACCTCCTGACTATATTCTTGCTGTTTCTTTCAGATTTGGTATATCAAAGTTTTACTTTAATGAATACTGGCACTGAAGGGTTGCCCTTCCATACAGCAAATGCATATTTTTGTTGTTGAAGTGACAGGTTCTTAACAAGATAATATTGGGCAGTAGATGGACATGTCAGTTCTGTTTTGAATTATGACATTAAAGCGCAGAAGGTCATAAACTTTTAAGTGTGTTTCATCATGAGAATTCTATGACATATATACCAAAAGCTTATCGACGTGCTAAATCTTCATCACTTCAAGGGGATGACTCCTTGTGCATTTCAAAGAAATATCCACTTGAGTTGTAATGATTCAGAGGGCTGTGTACCACAGGGCAAAATGAGTAGCCGGCCTTGAGCATAGTGTGACTAGATACAAGAGGACTGTTATTTATTTGTTTCCTTTATTTCTCAAACTCTACCCCACTCCAAATGATTCTTGGTAGCTTACTCAGAATACAAGACAAGTTAACATCTTAAAACCAATTATAATGATGAATTAATAATTGATTAAAACCAATTATAAACACAATCACCACTACAGCACAAACCCCAACCATCAAGAACATTATAAACAAGAAAAAACAGTAAGATGTGGATAACAAAATAGAAAGTAGGGGTAAAAATAATGCACTATATAAACTAAAGAGAGTGCCCTCTGAAATAGTTCAGTTTTCAATATTTTCTTAAAAACCAGCAAGGAGGGGGCTAGCCTGATCTCTGTAAAGGGCTTTTTAGGTCAAAACCAGCACCTTAAACTGTACTCAGTAACATCAATCAGAATGTGGAGCTCAATTTTTCTATGTGCGCATGTATGTCAGATGATGGAGATATTTTCTACCCAGCTTTATAATGTCAAAATTCAACTGCAGATGATAGCTGAACTTTAATGTAAGCTTTTTATGGTTCCAGATCTTAGGATATTTCCATTAATTCCTATGTGCTAGATATGTTTTAAAATAAAATACTAGCAGTTGTTCCTTATACATGGTACTGTTATTTATTTTGTTAATTTGTAAAAAGAAATAATTATAGTCCCAACATGTTGATGCCCTCCCCACTTTTAACCTTTTTGTAAAGACTACTGTCAAAGCCACCTAAATTTCTATTAATTTTCTGAATTTCCTAATACTGAAAAGGACTTGTCATGTTGGGCTCTTGATTGCTTACCAACTACAGGTCTCTGTATCATTTGGAAGCATGTACAGTAAATCTGGCCTTGAAAGGTGTGGGAGTGGGATAGGGAAACTTTCTCCAGACCTTAAATTTGCATTAGGTCTATGTGAGAAGCATACATATTTAAAAGGACTGGACTTCATATGCAGCTTCATATGCTGATCTTGTGTAATGGTATGAGGGAATGACCTTGGGAGACAGGATGAAGACCCACAACCTAGGGAAACTTAGGTCTGATAAGAGGCAGCTCAGTCCATAGGTGGGGGAAAAGCATGGAAAGTGTTTCAAAAGGGACCCTCCCTAGTTTTCTGGAAACTAAAAAGAAAGGAGGGGAGAAATACTTTCAGTCTTGCAAGATTGATGTCAGCCTTGCGAGGTAGTCCAGACAAGAAGCACATCCAGATAAACTAATCCTACTTTATTGTAAGATTACATTAACAGATGCAGGACAATGTGTGCATGAACTTAATTGGTAAAGAGAGATTAGGATTTATTGCAGCCCACCAGCACTCTTCTTGCAATATCTAGAACCCTTGGGCCCCAAAATGGGCAATTTAAAAAGACATTAAGACATACCCATTTCACCCAATCCCCCCCAAATGATACTACTTTGGATACTAACCTCACCCACTTCTGAGTGCAGCTCTACACATAACATGCAAAATCTTGTTGAAGAATAAACACCATTTCTCAAAGGCTATCAATTACTTCTAATCTTGGCTAGATATTACCATTTTAATCAGAGGCTGCTCAAAGGGGTACATCTGATTTCCTGTTATAGTGAGAGAAGGAAAGACAAACACAACTTGTACAAGAGTGGATTACTAGGCCTGGGAAGATGCAGGAGAAGGTCCTCTCCTATGAGCCAGACCAGTGTTTCTCAACCTTGGCAACTTTAAGGTGTGTGGACTTCAACTCCCAGAATTCCCCAGCTAGGTCCTGGCTGGGGAATTCTGGGAGTTGAAGTCCACACATCTTAAAGTTGCCAAGGTTGAGAAACACTGAGCTAGTCAGAGGAGCCTCTCACAGCAGGGTGATCTTTAAAATACTCTCTTCTGAGAATTTTAACGGCCAGATAGGTTCATAATAGTCACTGCTAATCATAATTTAGCCAAAGAAGTACACACTGACTCCTTTCCCCAGACATTGTGATTTATTTTCTGGCAGCTGTAAAATCCAAATCTGACATGATGACTATGTTCATTTTAAATAGATGAGCAGGGCATTTGGTTAATTCTAACCAGAAGCAGTTATTGTGCTGGGTTTGCATGACATGGTTGCTAGAAACCCCCACGTGTGTTTAAGATTTGCGATGACCGGGGAGAGGAGCCACAGAGCATCCAAGTTGTGCAAATGCATTCAATGACTCGCTTGTGATAGCTGTGTATTTTCATACTAGATTTCCCCCCTAGATTTCCTAACTGCTCATTTATTTGTTCGTTCATTTATTCTGAGAAATTTAGAGGTCACTGCAAATCATGTTTTTCTTATCCTTTCATGAGTCAACCCCCCCCATCTGAAAACCATTTGGAGATTTTGAAGTGAAGAGAGGGAGGGCATGAGTAGTCCCTTTTGCCTTTTATTGGATACTTCCTGTTTACAGATCCTGATCTTTTAATTTTTCCTGTTGATCAAAACTCAAATATTAGTAACAGCATGCCTTAATAGCTCCAGTGCTGACAAGGAAATTCTTCGCTATAGGTTTCTTCATGTCTTTTCTTCTTTTTGCT
Organism: Python bivittatus; assembly: GCF_059951505.1. NCBI lineage: Eukaryota > Metazoa > Chordata > Lepidosauria > Squamata > Pythonidae > Python > Python bivittatus. Next base: position 109,351,220 of record NW_028277030.1, read on the forward strand.
GTTATAGCAAGAACAGCAATTTTGCTAAAGAAATGAAAGAAAAACACACGCATGGGAACCAGTAATTAACCCTCTGTTAAACAGAAACTCACACAGGGACAATTCAGGAAGACTATTCTAAGAGTAAATAAGAGAAGTTATTTAACTACTATTTAAAATCACAAATGACAGGAAGCAATGAGCTTGCAAGTAGGAAGCTATTAATTAATATTAGAAATGCCTGTACAAAAGGAACACTTACTTTTCAGTAAACTTTACAAAAGGATTTTGACAATTGTGGAGGATATTTTATACCACTTACTATATTAAATACTCCGTGAAATACACATTTTCATTTTGCTTCTAGAACATCAGTTTAACAACTTTTCATTTTTGTGTATAGGGATGGCCTGGGGACCCTTATTATCAGAGACTTTTCTGAAACTGAATTTCTGGGGACAAATAAGTTAATGCAGACGTCTCTGGCGTTCCTAATCCCCCACTTCTTTTTCTTCTTCCAATTTTTCTCAATACAGTATTTTTTAATCTATCATGATAACATGGGGGCAGGGAAGCAGCTGTGGGATATCTTAAGAGCCACTCCATATTTTACTACTTTAATTTTTTCCCAGTTTTTTCTCACGTTTTGCATTTATGCTTTTGAAGTTAATAGCACTGGAAGGGGCCAAATAGCCCTTTGAGTCCAAATCTCAGTTCAGTGCAAGAATCCAAAATTAAAGTTCCCAGAAAGTCAGTTGTCCAGCTTCTTCAACATGAAAGAGAACCCACCAGTTCTCTGGAGAATTGGTTCTATTGTCTCCAATGAATTGTTGCTAGAATAGAAAACTGGAGCACAGATGTTAACACTATTTGGGCAGCCCTCCTCACAAATTAACCAGTGATGAAGGGAGAATGGACTCATACCCACTTTCAACCCAACAACTCCATCTAGGACTCTTGAAGGAGGTCGTGGATGTCATTTGGGAGCCCCTTTCCAAGACCTTTGAGAAATCATGGAGGTTAAGCATAGTGTCAGAGGATTGGAGAAGGACAAATGTTTTTGAAATGGAGGATATTGTGAGTGACCACAGACTAGTGAGCTTGATGGCAATTTCAGGCTAATCTCTGGAACAAATTATAAATAAGTCAGTCAGTGAACATTTAGAAAAGAATGCACTGCTTGGCAGGGGCCAACATGGATTTATCATGCTGTGACCTCAAACCAATTTGATCTTTTTTTTTTTTTTTGACAGTAATTGAGCACAGGAAAGCAGTGGACAAAGGAATATACTGACTTCAGCACAGTATTTGACAAAGTCTCCCATAAGATCCTAGCAGAGAGGGTAGAAAATATGGGCTAGATTATGCTATCTACTGAACTAAATGGTATATATCGATGGCTCTGTGTATGTCCAACTGAGTATGTCCAGTTGCATACTGCAGAGATCTGTTCTCAAATGAGTATGGTTCAACTTATTTATAAATGCCTTGGATAAAGATTAGAAAACATGATTATCAGATTTGGAGGCCATACAAAGATAGGAGAATAGCAAACAGAGGACACTATCAATATTCAGGAGAATTTTCACTAGTTGGAACAATGGGTAGAAACCAGTAAGATGAATTTCAAGAAAGAAGAATGCAGAGTTATTAATTTGGGTAGAAAAGAACAAAGGCATCAGTAAGATTTTATTTATTTACTCAAGGTATATGTGTACCCTCTCAAATGAGACCATACTGAGCATCAGCATATGAAAAGCATAATGTTTCCACCCGTCCAATCCAGTCCAGCAGGTCAGGCATGCTTCAGGTCCTGTCAGCAAAGGAATATTGGCTGGCGGGGACCAGGAGATGTGCCTTTTCTGCTGTGGCGCCTGCCTTCTGGAACATCCTCCCTCCTGAGATTAGGATGGCCCCGACCCTTTTGGCTTTTCGGAAGGCCTTGAAGACCTGGCTTTGTGCCCGGGCCTGGGGCCCCAAGTGTGTGAAGTGCCCTGTTTCATGGTTGTGTTGACATCAATGTTTTTTTAAGATCTCTTGGCTGCATCTATATCATATTTATTTTTTGTACTGTTTTTAATGTTGTTTTTGTTGTTGTTAGCTGCCCAGAGTCACTGGTCTGAGATTGGTGGCTATATAAATTGAATGAATGAATGAATGAATGAATGAATGAATGAATGAATGAATCGAACTGGGTGTCTTGGTGGATCACAAGCTGAACATGCATTAATAGTGTGACAGTTTTCTTGCAGCAGTGCGCCATTACAATAAATAAATAAAGCAAAACAAAAACAAATATAATCCTAGGTTGAATCGACAGAAGGGAATTCTTGCACTGGACAGGAGGATGGGCTAGATGATCTCAAGATACGGCCCAACCCTCATAATTGATGGTTTAATGAATCCATCTATACAGGGGGGGGCTATTTATAAGCAGATGCTTCTCCCATTGAGCTCATGACTGTGCAGGATTCTGCACGGGAGGAGAAAAGGAGCTTATGTGAGTAGAGCAAATACTTGTCTCCAACTTATAGTTGGCAGAGACAAGCAGGGCCAACAGAAGGCTGACAGCAGGAAATAGGAAAGCATGTACAGCTCCAGTTTTTCACATGATTGTTGAAGATGCTGTGAACATAATATGTGCTTGTAATTGTTGTTACTGATCACATTATCCAATCTTCTTACCTCACTGAGCTAAACAAACTCTATGTTCTGACCCGGCTCAGTTTGTAGACCACAGCACATTGACTAGAGTCTCCCAAACAATTTACAAAGAAAACAGTCTCACTGAAATCTGTTAACTTAGTTTAAGTTTAAGCAAGAACAAAGGAATTTGTTTCACTCTTGCTAGGCTCATACCTTGTGCTAATCCATGGTTTGCTTAACTACAATTCAACAAACAAACCACAGCTGACTAGGCTCACATAGTAATCACCATTTAACTAGGTTCACACTATAATCACTATTTAACAAACAAACTTTGCTGGGCCAAAGGTAAACAAAGCATTCTGTTGCTTACCACAATAAGTGTATCAGCTACCAAATCAGACCCCAGTACTAGGGATGTGCCACCTGTTCTGTGGGCCCAACAGCTGTTTCAGGTTGCCTGCGCCTGAGCTGAAACACAAATATTCTGGATGCTCCAGGTAGAAACAGCAGTACTGTACAGCAGAGGAGGAGCAGAGAGAGAAAGGCTGGGTCCCTAGAGGGGGCTGCTGAGAGGAGGAAAAGAAGGTGCTGGAAATCTGGGGTGACTGAGCCAGTGGGATATGACATATTGGGAGAGGGATGGGTGGGATGCCTTGCTCACCCCATAACATCACTCTGAGATTCCTCCGGACCTCAGGTTTTGATTCTGCCGAACGAGTGCAAGCCGAAACAGTTCAGTAAAACGTATGGCTTATTTTGGCTTTGAAATAAAATATACTTTTCCTTTCGCGCACAGCCCTAAATGGGACCTTCTGGTTTAACAGGGTCTACACTGAAGACCTGCCACCTTCTCTGAGACAGAACTGGAAATCTGTTGCATCTAAAGCACGCACCCTCTCGCTAATCTGCCTACAGCTCTCTTCCAGTAAAGATCACCAGGACCGGATCGATCGCTTTCGCACGGCATCCGAAGTCACCCATCCCATTTTACCCTGTGTACCAACCCGTGCGGACAACTTACAGTTCCGGGTGTCCCAGAAACCCGAAACCTGTGTTCACTGAATAACTGATGGTGTAGTAAGTCACTGTGTGCAAAGGCAGCCATGGTCCTAAGACGCTGCCAAAGAAAAACGCGTCAGTTCAGGCTTTAGCCTTTGCCGCTTCTTGCTCCGCTCCGCCAGCTCCGAGCGAAGAGCGGCCGCCCGAGGCACCGCGCCTCTCCCCAGCCACGTGAGCAACGCTGTCATTCGGGGTTGGTTCTCCTCCCTTTCCTGGTCTGCTCGGCGCCTGCGTAGTAGCGTCTGCAGGGGCTTTGACCGCTTCCGGGTGGGGTTGGCAGTCTAGCTCGCGAGTCTGGTGAGCCAGCTGGGCTTCGGGCGCGGGGGACTGGGCGACGCCATGGCCTGCACTCTCGTGCCCTTCTGCAGCTTCCAGGACCTCGAGTCGGCGCGGGATTTCCTGTGCTCTCATCTTCGGCAGAGCGGCGCGGGTGAACCGTGGGGTGCCAAGGAATGCGGCGGTAAGCCTCGACCCCTGGGTCCGAGTGGGACGGAGCTGAGAGTGGCGGCGGTGTGACAGTCATCCGCATTATGCCCTCTGTCCGCGGTGCCAGCAAGGCTGCTACCTGTGCGGATCTTGCCTTCATCCATCCTTCAACTTCTTTGAGCTCTAGGTTTGCATGTAAAGAAGAGTAAGCAGAGTTGGGGTCACCATCCTTTCAATCTAATCTCCCCAGGCAGGCTGTTTTTCAGTGGTTCTAAGCCTGTGAAAAGACCATAGAAAAGGTAAATATATGGGTTAGGTATGATACCTCTGACTGCAGTAAGTAGCCCATGTAGTTTCCTTGTCCTGCAGCCCATATGCACCACATAATGTGATAAGGAACCACGTCTGTACTGGGTTTTGTATTTTTGATTCAGGAGCAGTCACTTATGGGCAGACCCTACAGCAGTCAGTGACTAAGCTGGCACTGTTTGTACCAGTGTCCCAGTTTTTTTAAGGCCAACTGGTTATTCGATATTCTGGTTATGATCTGGAAAGTTATTGTGGATCCTGCAAGTGTTGGCTGAACTTCATCAATGTTGTAGTCAAAAATATCACCCAACACCAGGTTGTCTAGACCTGACATACTGGCTTTTAAAATTAAAGACAGCATTTTTGGAACAGGAGTGAACAACATTTTTGTTACAATAAGTAAAATAAACAAAAACTAAGTAGAATTTAGAGAGTCAGTTTGGTATAGTGGTTAAGGCATCAGGCTAGAAACTGGGAGAGTGTGAGTTCTAGTATCGCCTTAGGCACAAAGCCAACTGGGTGACCTTGGGCCAGTCACTCTCTCTCAGCCCTAGGAAGCAGGCAATGGCAAACCACTTCCAAAATCTTGAAAAGAAATCTGCAGGGATTGCCCAGGCAATCGCCAGGAGTAAAATACTGACTCAAAGGCACACATACACATAAAAGTACAATTTATCGTAAGAGTCACATAGGCCTAGAAGCTATTAATGAGAACATAGATAGGTAGTTTGTTTTCTAATAGAAGACAATATATGTAGCTCAGGGTTGAACTGTGGAGTCTTTGGTACTCTCTGAGCTTGGTTGTTTGCTTGCAGATGTTTCATTACCCAACTAGGTAACATCTTCAGTGCTGATGTTGTTACCAGCATTGATGATGTTACCTAGTTGGGTAATGAAACATCTGCAAGCAAACAACCAAACTCAGAGAGCACCAAGAACTTCTCAGTTTGTTTGCAAACTTTTTGTGTGTCTCAAAGGCCACATATGCATCAAAAGATCTGTAACGGAAGTCTGAATGCATCAAGATTTTGAAGTGATGCCCAGTGTTAATCAAATAACTAAAACATGCCAGTTTTATATATCACAATAAACTAGTAAAGCTAACAGTGAACAGGAATTTTAGACTGGCAAACCTTACAGACCAGGGTTTCTCAAACTTGGCAACTTTAAGATGTGTGGACTTCAGCTCCCAGAATTTCCCATTACAAACTAGGGAAGACAGATGGGCTAGTAGCTACTATGCTTTTCTGAATAGCTTTTTCGTTTTGTGTAATGTAAGCAGTATATGTAATGATAATAATGTAATAATAATAAATCTAATTCAGGAGGAAATCCACAAGTCCTACTTAATATCTTAAATTAGAAATGGAGAAAGAAGGACTCTGAGTTTACCCATACTGCTTCTGTTCTGCATCTAAGAAGATGTGGGGTAATATGGATGAGGCTCATCCATTGCACTCCAGGTGTGCTGGCCCCTGCAGTTTCTCCAAATGTGGGAAACCTGACTGCCTAATTTGTGGTAGTGGAGGGGACTGGATTTGTGTTTTATGGCTTGCTTTTCAAATGAAAATATTGCTTCTCTGTTTCCAGCTACTGTAAATATAGTTCTAGTTGTAAGATTCATCCCACTGCATTTTATCCCCGGTGTTGCTGTTGTACAAGCAAACTGGTCCGTATTTTCACCATCTGAAGTTTATAAGAAAATTATTGTTGCCAGATATCTTTATAGTTCATATAGGAAGATAGGATAACAGGTATTACTAAAGCTAATTGTTACATACCACAGATTACCAGAACTAGTGACTATTTCCAAGCCAGAAATAAAGGTGTTGCCTTGCAGGAGAGGAACAGATTATTGGAGCAAAGTTCCAAACTGCAACTCTTTGGAAGTAACTCAGTTTGTTTTCTTAGCTATGGAAATTGGTATTTAATTCAGGGAAAGTGTGTGGAGCATAGCTTCTAGAATTCTTTCTAACCATTCAGAACAGCTCTGCTGTGTATCACATGGCCCAAAAGATAGTAGGAAGGAGGCTTAGAATGGAAGAATTGGCAACTTTCTGAGAAACTGCCCAGCTGCCTCTTACAGTATGGATGTATTGGGGAAAATTTTCCTGGATTTGTTCCCCCCATCTACAGCCCTCAGCTGAATCCAGCCAATTTTCAAGATTTTTCTTGCCCACTTCTCTCTCCACACCAAATTTGATTCAGTTCTGCTAGGTTTTGGGAGAATTATCCTGCTGATGGACAAATGGTCAGGCAAACAGCCTACTGTGGCCCTTTACATGATTTCTTTCCAAGATTTCATTGGACAGGAAAAAATGATTTCAGAGAAATGATTTATAAAAAATGGTTTTAGAGAAATGATTTATAAAATGAGATGTGTCTCAAGAAACTTAAAAGACCACATTTGTTTAAATTGCTTTTTAACTTGTGACAATAAAGATTTAACCTGCAGTGAAAAGACACCAACATAATAAAAGCAACTAAGGTGTTGAAATAACTCTTTATTATTTGCCATTATGCATCAGATGGAACAGTGCTACTTCCTTGGCAGATTTCATGCTATTTTTAATGAATACTTGTATTACTATAGATCAGGGGTCCACAAACTTTTTAAACAGGGGGCCAGTTCACGGTCCCTTAGAATGTTGGGGGGCCGGACTATAGTTTGAAAAAAACATGAGGAGAGGAGGAGAGCCGCCGGACCCGGCATACCTGTCATGTAAAATAGTCCGGCTCTGCGATCTCCCTCCTTGTGCATCGCCTGCAGCTCCTGACACAGCCCTGACACTTCCGCTTCTGACAGACAGCAGTGGCGGCCAATCAGGTGGGCAGGCCGGATAAATGACCCTGGTGGGCCGTATCCGGCCCGCGGGCCGTACTTTGAGAACCCCTGCTATAGATGATTGATGTTGTGAAACTTTAGAAAATCATTCTAGTTACATAATTTGGGCAGTTGGATAGTTTCAAACACTACATAAAACAAGGGTGCTTAAGAAGAACATACTTAAATGTAATACTTGTAGTTTTCCTCTTTACTTTTTATAGCTTTTGGGTGACACTAGTAAACCATAAGTTGCTTGTGTTCAAATTATGATTGGATGTGCAGTATAGTTCATGTGGTGAATTTCTAAAATAAAAATACAAAGAATATCTAGTCAGAATTTTCGTATGCAAATATGCTGTGGTTTCCATTCTATAGCAAGAATTTAGCAAATTAGTGACCCTTAAAGTTTGATGTTTCAACTGTAAGAATACATGTACGTATTCTAAATAGCACAAGAACAGATTGATTTATAAATCTTCATAGCTTAATGTTGCTTGGTATAAGTGACACTACTTGAAATCTGCTACAAAGCCATAATTCTTTGCTATGTTCCTCCTTAAATCTATTTCTTCATATAGTAGAAAAAAGCAAATTTATCACAGAGGCTTTCTAGGTTTGCTTGTGTATGTATGTGAACTACAGTAACCTAAAAAAGTGTCAAAAGGAAAATGAGAAGTTGATCCATGTAAACATGATATTTATGAAGTGATTGAAATGACTACATAATCAGATTTGTTTTGGTGATCATATTCAAAGGATGAATGACTCATTCAACTGTGAGAATCAGTTCAGTAAATTGCCTTCTGTGAGAATCTAAAAAGACTAATATAGCAGCAGCAAATGTTTCCCTTCTATGGAGCAGTAGGTTCTGCTCCTATAAAGCTATATATTAAGGCTGTTTTACTTTGAAAGAGTCTGGGTGTGAAATGTGTTGTCTAAGTATTTTGGAACATTCCAAACTTCAAATGTTTTGAGACATTGAGCTTTAAATGCTTCCAAAATGCTCAAAGAGCTGGTATTGTACTTAAGACTGGAAGCTTTGCAAAATTTCACACTCAAAACATTTTGAAATTAAAGGTTTTGCACATGCTGTAATATATCAGTTTTTAGTCTTCTTGCATATTAAGTATATTCAAAGACTAGCGTGAGATAGATAAAATGATTAGTATGCAGATAGAGATAAAGGAAAGTCTGGTTAAAGTGCTGGAGTAGGAGCAGAGAGACCTAGGTTCTAGTCCTCCTTTAGGTATGAAAACTAGCTGGGTGACTTTGGGCCAGTTGCTCTCTCACAGCCCTAGACTGGGAAGTTGAAAAACATCCTGCAAGAAGACAACAGCAAACAATTTTTGCAATGTTGCTAAGGAAACCTCATGGACCTCTCCATGAAGTAGCCAGGAGTCAAGATTAAATCAAAGAGAGAGAGAGAGAGGGAGGGAGAGAGAGGGAGAGAGAGAGGTATGTATGTATGTATGGGGATAAGGCCTTTAGATTTGACTGCCCCAGGTGACTGATAGACCCAGTTGGGTTCCAGAGGGAGTTTGGGGATCTCCATGAGGATCTGGTGGGCAGTTCAGCTGAGGCCTTAGTTACAGCCTGGAATGGGCATGGGACCTTAGATCAGTTTGCCCATATGAAGCTTCTCCCCTCGCACTGATCCCAGGGCACACCTTGGTTCTCTGAGGAGCTCTGGGAAATGAAGCGCAACAAGAGATGCCTGGAACTTCATTGGAGGAAGACAAAGAGTGAATCCCATTGCATGAGTAAGAAGTCATATTAGGGATTACAGTGTGGTGATAAGGGTAGTGAAATGCTGTTCTTTCTCTGCTGAAATTGTATCTGCTGATAGCTATATGGCAGCCTTGCTTAAGGTGACCTGGTACCTGTTGGGGAGTGACGGGCTACGGGGCCATCTACAGGGCTACTGTGATTAATATTCTTGCTGTCTGGCAGATAAAGTCACTCAGATCTACTCAGAGTTGGATTCCAACAGGACAGAGCCAATTGAGGTGCCCAGATAAGGTCTTGTAGAGTTATCTGGAGCGAGTTTGATTTTGTACCTCCTGAGGAAGCGGTCAAGGTTTTCTAGACTGTAAGCTTGGCCATCGACTTGCTGGATCTAGGTCCCCCCTGGATAATTAAAATTGCTTGGAGGTGACCTATGCTTGGGTCTTTGTGGTGATCTCAGCAGGGATTAGTCCCTTTGACCTTGAAATAAGCTTTGGTATGCCCTCTCATCAAGAAGTCATCGTTGGACCCAATGGTCCTGGACAATTATCATCCAGTCTTCAACCTTCCCTTCTTTGGAAAGGTTGTAGAGAGGGTGGTCAGGCTTCAGCTTCAGAGGACCCTGGAAGAAATGGGTTATTTGGATCCATTTCAGTCAGCCAGTGTGCAGTCTAGAAATGTTTCCACAACTATTAGCCAAAGCTAAAGTAACCTATGAAAGAGACATGGTATTCTTCAACTGGGTTATAAATCAGCTTTTTCTCCTTGCATCACTTTCTGAAACAGGTGGAAACTGCTTGATATGCCACAATGCATAATTGAATCTACATTACTAATATAAAAATGTGCAGGGATTATCTCCCATACTTTTATTCTCTGATTAGGTAATTATGAGATATTACTGTTACAGTGTTTAGAGGATATTTGGATAAGTCTTCCTCACATCGCTGCCCTCCAGAAATGCTGGGACAATAGATCTCTGCATTTTCAAGTGCTGGCCATGCTGGCTGGAAATTTTGAGAACGGTAATCTTAATTTATCTGTAGAGCAATAGGTTGGGGATGACTGCTCAAAATAATTTCCAGAGATGTTTACATTTTCTTACTTGGAAGTTTGTTGGTTGAGGATTTCTGGCATTTTAAAAGCACCCTTGGTATTATTCAAATAATAATCGCATTTTCATGAACATTGGGATGCAGCATTTTATTTCAGCACACATAACTATGATGGCTGTGATTTGCTAAACTGAACTAGGTTCTGTAAATTTTAGGTAAATCATCAAACTGGGAAGAAGAGAGTTGGGGTCCTTGGGATGAAGCAGAAACTCAAGAACCTGTAAGCCTTTTTATTTACCATTATTACTAATTATATCGTTTATAAACAAGCTTGATATCTGTATCAGAATAATTTGAATAATCCATTAAAAAACTTTGAAAAGTTTCGTTAATCAATTTGTAATGCCTACATTTAGTTAAATACTGGTTGTCATTCAACTATCCTTTATTGTATAATGTTAAAATATGTATGATTTGCCTCTTTATGGATGGCATTTGAGGACAGCTAACAATATTACCCTGAATAAAGCAAAATGTATAATTTTGATAATGTTTAAATGCTTTCAACCATCCTATTAAGATTGCGGTCACATTGCTTATTTGTGTATTTCTTAAATGCTATTAATGTTTCTGTACATAAGTGTTTAAAATTATATATAGTTATTTTTTGCTCAGGAAAGTAATAACTTCAGTAGTCACTATTTATAGGAAGAAGAAGAAGAAGAAGACTTAGCTTCTAAAACACAAGCAAGTTCCTGGCTTCAGGACTGTGTATTATCTTTGTCACCAACAAATGATCTCATGGTAATAGCTCGTGAGCAGAAAGCAGTGTTTTTTGTCCGTAAGTATACTGTTTTATGCTGTTATATTTGAGAATATATTCAAGTAAATATCTTTAATTGAGATTCATAAGTAACATTCTGAATGAGATTAGGTTATGATTAAAGCCACATACCCTGATAATCACTGATATTTCTGTTTATCATGCGAATGATAAGCAGAGAAGATTTGTTTACTTGTAACAACTACTCTATTAAAATCAGTCTGCCAGCTTTACAGACTTATCTCTGAAAGTGCCCTTATATCTGTTGTAGGAGACACAATTGTGAAATGTATGGTGATATTTTAGCTGCAAATATAAACTTCCTCTTTTCTTTACAGTTTAATAAATTTAAATCTTGACCCCTTTTCTATGTATTTTCAGAGTGTGTGTGTGTGTGTGTGTATGTGTGTGTATATTTTAATTCCACTACTCAAGTTTTGCTATTAGAATTTGAATTCCATTTTAACCATATATGTACACAGTACTAGGATTAGATAGAAGTTTGATTTTCAGATAGCTTTTGTTTCTTTCTTTGAAAATGGTGGTTACTATGACCTCCCTCCCTCCCTCCCTGCCTATCATTTTCTCTGGATAAAGAATGGTTACATGTATGTGTGTATGCATGATTTAGAGTGGATAGGGTTTCTATACCAATTGGTAATTTATTGCCTTGTTATTTGTAATGTAAATAATTGAACAAAATGATTTACTTCTCTCAGACTTTTGGGGAGACTGAGAACTGTTGAAGTTCTATCCCCCCCCAGCTATCCATATCTATAATAGTGATATTAAAATAATTAAATTGGATGGAGTCACAGTGATGACTCGCTGAATTCTCAACTGAAAGGCAGCTTTACAGGTCCCTCCTTCATGCTGAAAAGCTACTCTGGTGGCAAAGGAGGTTGCAAAATATGAAGAAAAAACACAAGGATGTTTATTACATGAAAATAATTGCTCAAGTTTGTATTGAGTTTTGATATGGTATTTTTTAATAATACAGCAATCTGGCCTAGAAATAAGCTTCCATTACACCAGATGCTCAGGCGCATCAAGTTGTACCATCACTGAGCTTCTTGTAAGGTGAAATTGAAGAAGCTGAGCATAAAATTAATCCATGTTGACTGGACTTCAGTGAAAACTAACATAATTACTTCCTTGTCCTCTGTTTATGATGATCTAGCTCAAACCAAGATGCACAAGAAATCTTTCTGCCACTCACATAAGCATTGTCTGTAATCCTTTCCTTTTTAATTCATTTTTGGAGTTTACATCTAGACATTGGCAGTAGTCTCAAGAAAGTGAATGACCATACTGTTTTTTTTAATCAGTAGGTATGCAAACTTTAAACAGATAAGGTTCTTTTTAAGAGTGTTGGCTTAAATCTAATTGGAAAGTGGTATGATCAAGTTATCAAACTCATTTGTAAAACTAGTTGAGTTTTTATCATAGCCATTCCAGGAACTGTTACCAAATATCTCTCAATAATATTTTAAAACTGTGTCTTGGATTCAAAGGTGGCTTATACAGGTGCAAAAATATTATACCCCTGCAAAATGATTTTGTCGGTTTTTCATATTCCCCTCCATAATACCCCACGCTATTCCAGAAATTGGAAAAGAATACAGTACAACAGGCTGCAAAGGAAAAAGAAGAGGCAGGAAAGTCTTTTTCTGCAAACAGAAGTCTTTTATTTTGATTTGGATCAGCACTAACATTTTTGTGTTCAGTCTAAATGTAGAGGGGTACTTTGATGGACAAATGGGTTTTTTTTCTTTTTTTTTCCTATAGTTTTAAAAAAGTTTTCCTATATTTCACTTGAAATTAAAACACAGCAAGACTTTGTTGCCAAATTTTTTTCTTCTCTCCCCCTTAGCAAAATGGAAACAGAATGAAAAAGGGAAAGAAGAAATGCAATATGCAGTTGGCTGGAGTGGCTCCCTTGGCTGGAATGGTCCTTGCAGTGTTGAAGAAATGTAAGTTTGGAAAGGAGAAGATGTTGGGAACCCCTACTTTTAACCTTGTTGTTTCCTAATACAGCATTATTTATAGTATAGTTGAATAATTTTTTGACACCTGGGGGTTGTTCTTAAAGTTTTGGGAAGGGCCTAGGTCCACAGTGGGTGATGATAAGAGTGGACAATGAGATTTCACTTATATTGACCGCGTGTCTTTATTTTTTAATCATTTCCTGCCTCAGATAATGAGAAACTTATGTGGCTGGTTTGGGCAGTAGTAATCAGAGTAGTCAAGTCCTATAAACAGTTGGGAGGCTGCAAGCTGTCCACCTTAAATTGCTCAGCGGTGGTTTTCTGGGTTTGGAGAAAGTATGTTTTCAAGCCTACTTAGAAATGCCAGAGACTGGATCACATCCACAGGTTTCCTATTATCTCCAGTGAAGCAGCTTGTTGTTCCTTAACTTTGCTTCTTGAAACAGCATAGACAATCCTGAACATTTTGAAAGAATAAGAAATTAAAAGTTCTTAGTGAACATTATTTTTATTTACAGTAAACATAAATATGGACTGTGTCCAGTGGCTGTGGAAGTGGAATGCAACTTATGCATTCATCCACTGTTGCATGATACTCCAAAATCAGGTCTTAAAGCTTATGGAGAAGAACTCTGTTAGGTCAAGATTTATTTTTAATTAAATCTATTCTCTCATTGCAGTTGTATGTTATATAGCCTACTGTGTCAGGATCTACTCCCCATCCTATTGCAGAAATTTTTTAGGGAATATTGAAGGCTGCATGGGGAGGAGAGAAAAGGCAATTATTGATATTGGGAATTGCTATCTTAGACACAATCCATCACTATTCTTAGAGGAAATAAACTATTAGAGTATGTATCATCAACTATTAAAAGCTGTTAAGGCACAGCGCCTTTTTTTAAAGATGAAAGGATGAACGTATTAAAATATTCTCAATTAAAACTGCAAGCCTTAATCAGTTGTCGTGCTTTAATCATTTTAATCATGATTAAAATAGCCTTCAACATTTAAAATGTTCCATTTAACTAATTTGCTGCAATCTTTGCAAGTTCTAATGCTGTATTAGCTTTCTCCACTCTGAATTGTTTTAGGTGATGCAGTGCTTGTGTTTCCAAGGGGAAGATGGAGGGTGGCTCCAGTTGCGCTTTGTTCTCCACATGCCATTCTTTACAGGGTAGATGCATATCTCATCCACAAGATCGAGTTCTTACCCCCCATATCTTGCCTTACTCCCTTGAAAGGAAAGTCTCCTGCAGAATCACCAGCTGGATCAGCTTTATTTGTACCTTGTCCTTCCTCCTCAAAGGGATAGCAGGCTACAGATGAAGTGGATCCTGTTCTGTGCTGCTGCTCCTGAAGGAATAGTGGCAGGACAGTCATAGATGGGCCTGATGGTGGAAAGGTTTTCAGTTCCTGCCCTCGATAAGGGAATGCAATTGCACTTCTCAGTTTAATACGCTAGTTCAGTGTTTTTTCCAGTGAAACTATTTGTTATCAGATTGCGTTGCTCTCTCTCTTTTAGACATTTTGTACCCTTCTGTGTTCAGGATAAGTTTGTTTTCATTATTAGTTTGTACCATTTCGCCCATTTACATGCATTTTTGAAAAAGAGGCAATTAATTTAACATTGCTGAAAACTAAGTACTGTATGCTTCTATTTCTTTGCACATACTTCTTCTCTGGTGTTATTTTTCATGCACCCAAGGATGCGCGCATGGATTTGCACATTCTGTTATATAAATTTGGTATGTGGAAGATTGTAAATCTAATCTGCTAGGTTTAAAAAGTGTATGTTCCTAACACTTAATAACAGAACAGCAAGGGACAAGACTGAATAGATAAGAATGCTGGCCTGTCACATGTACAAACTTTTACAGTTCAGGTTTTTAAAGGCATTCTTTTTTTAGCCCCTTTGGGCCACATTCTATGGAGACTAACGGGGTCAAAAATAGTTGGAAAGCAGCTTGGATTTTTTTTCTCTTTAAAGAAATTTTTATATCTTGTGTGTGGAAGTTTTTTCTGAAGAATTTAATATTTTTATATTTTGCCTCTAGTGAATGTGTAACCAGTGCATTGTGCATCCCCCTTGCAAGTCAAAAGAGGTAAGTGCAAACTTTTTTTAACAGGTTAGAGTACCTTATTAAGTCTGGAGTATGTGTATCCATTAATTTTATTACATAATATGAGAATAAGGTTTGATAAAATTTATTTCATGTTCTTTATGTGAGACAGGAGCTCCACAGGCCGTCCTGACTGGACCTGCATTGTTGTAGGATTCACTTCTGGCTATGTCCGCTTCTATACTGAGGTAAAGCCACCATAAACAAAGTTGGGGAACATTTAACCAACTGCACTTCTTTCTGCCTATACTTTATCTCCCATGGCTGTGGGGAGTGCAAAGTAAAAGAAGAGAGGGAATTTCTAGGTAAACCATTACTCCTTGTGCCAGTCTTAGAAAGGCTGAAGAGAAAAGATTAATCCAAAACAACTTTGATGCTCCTTCTGGTAGATTAACTCTCTCTGACCCTACAGTTGGCTGGGTTTGTGTGTTCCCATGACATATTAACCTTGCCCATGATTAAGTACCTAGTATCATATGAGCTCTTGCCCCAAGAGAATACTGGCATGTCTTCATGACTTCATTAGTCCTCCTCATGGGCTAGCCCGTGGCTTGAGCGCTGCATGTTTAGAGGGTATATTCTGTGCTGTCAGGCCTTAGTAGTTAATTCTCTAACAGAAAGGCTTTTTTTTTCAGCTGTGCTTCTTTTCAGATTTTTTTTTCTTGGAGAACTGGGCATGCAAACAGGCTGATTTAGGGTACACAGTGATTCATTTTTGAAGGGCAAAATGTCATTCAGAATACATATGGGTAGGCACGTAGCACCTGTTGGAAACCCCCGACACCAAATGTGCCTTTTCCTGGATCATGCGCCATCTGCGGAGGGCAGCCATACAAGTCCAGGAGAAGCTGTAACATCTCTCGATAAGAGACGTAAATGTGTATTCAAGTCCATGAAGGAGGCAAAAACCATAAAAAACAAAAATGAAGCAATCAATATCCTTCAAAATAATATTCATTCATTCATTCATTCATTCATTCATTCATTCATTCATTCATTCATTCATTCATTCATTCATTCAATTTATATAGCCACCCATCTCACATGCATGACTCTGGGTGACTCACAGAGTTAAGAATAACACACAACCCCCCCCCCCCAAATAAATACAGTACGTTTGTACACATACAAATAAATAGCCAAAACAATTACAACAAAAAACTTTTAAAAACAAGTTAAATCAGTTAACCGTACAACCTATACAGAGCAGGAAAAATTCGGTCTGTGAGATGGTAATTTGATTTTTTAAATTGTAGCAGAAAAGCTTTTGAATTTTCTTCCTGTACAGTTATTAGTAGTACATGTTGCTGTTTTCATTTTTTAAAGAGTGGAGTATTGCTTCTGGCACAGCTTTTAAATGAAGATCCTGTCCTGCAGCTTAAATGTAGAACTTATGAGATTCCACGGCATCCTGGAGTTACAGAACAGGTATTAAGACAGATCTACAAAACACTGAAATTGTTACAGAACTAACTGTTCCCTCCTGTGTAAATCTTGAAGTCTAGCTAGCTTTTACAAATATATATGGATAGGTGTGCTATATTCTGCAAACATAAGTCATAATGAAGTATTGGCAGCCAATTCTGTGTTGTTGATTTAATTGCAGAAATGTGAATTAAAGTCAGGCCATATAGTCCTTAAATATACATACTCTCATTCTGTCTCTTGTACTGTGTTTCGTTGGAATATATGAATGTTGGAGATATAATACTGTTCCGCTGACTTTTTGCTTGCTGAACTCAGGGCCGCACCAATGATATTTTATATTCTATGCTCCACCGAACTGTTTGAGGATTGTGCTGTATGAAACCTGTATTGATACTGGCAGCTATTTGTGCTCTAGTACAATAGCTAGAGTCAGATATTGAGGCTGCTGCAGAAGTGTTCATAAACTGTTTCTCTGGGAGGGAACTTAGTGCTTCCTTAGAAATTGTAATAAAGCAATTAGGATAGCATACGTGGATACTTGCAAGTGTATTATTTTTGTCTCAAAGTGATTAGTATTTTTTTTTTATTTAGAATGAGGAACTGAGCATCCTATATCCTTCAGCAATTGTGACAATCGATGGTTTTAGCTTATTCCAATCTCTCCGTGCTTGTCGAAATCAAGTGGCCAGGGGTAAGTCCAGCTTTATGGGCTATTTTGATCTATTTTGGTAGGCCTTTCAGTAGCAAATGTGTATTAAATAGTATCTTTCTTAGAAACACTTGATACGTAAGGACACAGTTTTACTTTTCTGCCGTACAGCTTGTTCAGGGCATGGCAATGCCCTGTTTATGATACCCTTAGTGTTATAAAACTCCTAAATTTAATACAAGCTTAATATAATATATGGAAAGTGTGTGTGTTCTCATGAGGTTTCAGTGTTTTACATGAGATTTTACAAGATTTTAGTGTTATAAGATTTTGACATATTGGTGTATGATTGTGCCAGATACCAAGAATGAGATCTTCTAAATCTTGTAAGGTCGGGCCATTTATTATTTTTTTGAATTCATACTTTTTGTATGATGGTACCTGAAGCGTTTACTGGTGTGAACTAGATGAATTAATCCCTTTTTGATTGTTGTGTTTCATAAAAAAGTAAAGGGACTTAATAACTTTCAAATATCTCTAGACAGTTAGCAGGAAGAAAAAAGAAACAGACCAATACATTTACAGTATAATGTATAACCTAGCTATTATGTAAACCATGTCCTTGCAAAAATCCTGTGGATTTCTAAAGACTATCAACTGAATGTTATAGTTGAGCAAGGATTTTGATTTAGATCACTTCGTTACTGTACCATACTGGTTACAATTTTATGTGTGTCTACTTGGAAGTAAGTCTATTGAGTTCAGCAGGATTCACTCCCAAGCAAGTTTATATATAGGGTTTAAGCCATGAAATAGCTTTTCTTTAACTAATATAGTTTTTGGGTTTTTTTATGCCTTCAAGTCAGTCTTGATTCCTGGTGATTGTAGGGGCAAATCCCTGCAATTTTCCTGCACATTTTCTTGGACAGCAACATTTTTTGGAAGTGGTTTGCCATTGCTTTCTTCCTAGGGCTGAGACAGAGTGACTGGCCCAAAGTCCCCCAGCTGGCTTTGTGCCTAAGGCAGGACTAGAACTCATGGTCTTCCAGTTTCTAGCCCAGGGCCTTTAACTACAGGTAGTCCTCAGGTTGCGACCATTTGTTCAGTGACCATTCAAAGTTATAATGGCGCTGAATGAGGGGGACTTATGAAAGGTCCTCGGAGTTCTGGCTGTCACAGCATCCATGCAGTCATGAGATCACGATCTGGGTACTCAGTGCCTGGCTTGTGATTATGATGTTGCAGCATCCCCACGGTCATGTGATTGCTATTTCTGATGTTCCCTGCCAGCTTCCCACAAGCAAAATCAATGGGGAAGCCGGCAGGAAGTTGGATGTTATGATCACATGAGGTCCTCACTTAATGATCTATGTGGTCCTTGTTTAATGACAGTAGCCAGGACTTATGGAATTGCTGTCGGTAAGCAACACAGTCACATGATGTGCACTTTACAACCATGTTGCTTAGCGATGGAATTCCTGGTCCCAATTGCTGTCAGAACCCAGGACTACCTGTACGCCGAATTGCCACTCATAATATGAACAAACAATTTACTCTATGCTTTACAATTAAAATATATTTTAGCAGAATATTCATGTCAGTATTATGTGTCAACCAATCCATGTTAAAATTTTTAAAATAACTGCTCTTTCTAATTTTTCTCTAATAAATTGGGCAGCTGCAGCTTCAGGCAATGAAAATGTTCAGCCACCTCCGTTAGCCTATAAGAAGTGGGGTTTGCAGGATGCGGATACTATTGTTGATCACATTAGTGTTGGTAAGTATTACATTGATCATCCTTAGTGAATCATTATCCTTGTTCAACATGAATAACTTGTTTTAAGAAAATCATGTATATTGTACTATAGAGACTTTAAAGCAAGGATAGACCATCTGCAGATAGACATCTCCCAGACAGCATTAAGATCTGCAAATGCCATCAAACGATTCTATTTTAGCAAAGGAGGTGAATTAATTCCAGCCTCTTTGAAACCATGTCTTGTTAAAACCATAGCCCAAGTACTGTATGAAGCCAAGGTGGACCTTTATGCTAGGAATAATGCTCCTGATGTGCTCCAGACTACATTTCTAAGATCCAGACTATATTTCTAAGATCCCTATTTCTAGTCTGAAGAGGGCACTGGCAACCCAGAGGGTTCAGGCTAGAAATAGGGATGCCTAAAATTGAGGTTAGGGCATGGAGTTGATATTAAACTACTAGCTGAAGGTGCAGTTCTTCCTCTCAGGACTACTCCCATTAATAAGGATTGATGATTGCCTCTTAAGCTAGAACAGCATCATAAAAAAAAAAACCCTAATGACTTGTGGGTTACCACCAGAGTTTCCATGAGTCTTGGGCCGTGACCATACCAAACATATACTTCTCCAAAAATTTAATGGCATCACATTTTGGGCAGAAGTAAATAACTGGTCACAAAGAAATGGGACCTGGGTGACAAATGGCTTTTGGGAAACAGCCAGTTATCTCACTTCGCTGACATTCCTCAAACTAAGGAAAGCTTTCTTTTGGGCAAGGCATAATATTTTGTGTTTGGTGTTACTACAGGGAAGATACTGTAAAATTCCATCTGAGAAATGTGTTTGTGTGGAACTAGAGATGTTGAAATAGTCCAACATGTGTTATTTTGTTGTACCATCTATAGAAATGTTCATAATGCCTATACCCTACCTCTTTTACATCAGTACCCTGGGTGATCTAACAATATTTATATGTTCATCCTTTTCTCAGATTGTAAATAATTTATAATGTAGCAAAATACTAATGCAGGAGCCATGAAAATTTGGCATCAGTTAGTGAAAGGTCTCCCAGAGTTGCAACATACTTTTTATATCAACTATTACAATGGCCTGTATTACTCTACTTTTTATTTAATTTTTTTTCTTAGTTATTCTATCTCTGGCCTTTGGCTGTAGTAAAGATTCATTCAGTCAGTCAGTCTGTAGACGGCATGCAGCCTTCCAGCTCACTTGTTTACAATCCAGGAGACCGTCTCGCTAAAGAGTCAGGGCTGAAAAATGGTCAGTGTAAAGGGTTTAAGCCCATTGACCTTGGGGTAGTCACCCATTTCATCCACTAAAAACTGAAACTTTCCCCCCAAAACTGAAACTTTCCCCCAGAAATCAAAGGATTTTTTTTTCTTTATGTTTAGGGGTTAAGGGGGACAAACTGATCTTAAGTTGTTGTTGTTGTTTAGTCGTTAAGTCGTGTCTGACTCTTCGTGACCCCATGAACCATATTGCGCCAGGCCTTCCTGTCCTTCACTGCCTCCCTGAGTTTGCTCAGTTTCATGCTCATTGCTTCAGTGATGCTATCTAACCATCTCATCCTCTGCCGTCCTCTTCTCCTTTTGCCTTCAATCTTTCCCAGCATCAGGGTCTTCTCCAAAGAGATCTCTCTTCGCATTAGGTGGCCAAAATATCTGAGCTTGAGCTTCATTATCGATCCTTCCAATGAGCAATCAGGATTGATTTCCTTTAAGATTGACTGGTTTGACCTCCTAGCAGTCCAGGGGACTCTTAAGAGTCTTCTCCAGCACCACAGTTCAAAGGCATCAATTCTTCGGCGCTCGGCCTTTTTATGGTCCAGCTCTCACAGCCATACATTACTACTGGAAAAACCATAGCTTTGACTATGCGGATCTTTGTCGGCAAGGTGACGTCTCTGCTTTTTAATATGCTATCTAGGCTTGCCATAGCTTTCCTCCCAAGGAGCAAGCGTCTTTTAATTTCATGGCTGCAGTCTCCGTCTGCGGTGATCTTGGAGCCCAAATAAATGAAGTCTGTTACTGCTTCCATTTCTACCCCTTCTATTTGCCAGGAATTGATGGGTCCAGATGCCATGATCTTAGTTTTTTTAATGTTGAGTTTCAAGCCAGCTTTTGCACTCTCCTCTTTCACCCTCATCAAGAGGCTCTTTAGTTCTTCTTCACTTTCTGCCATTAGGGTGGTATCGTCCGCATATCTGAGGTTGTTGATGATTCTCCCTGCAATCTTAATTCCGGCTTGTGATTCTTCCAGCCTGGCATTTCTCATGATGTACTCTGCATATAGGTTAAATAAGCAGGGTGACAGTATACAGCCTTGTCGTACACCTTTCCCTATTTTGAACCAATCGGTTGTTCCGTGACCGGTTCTAACTGTTGCTTCTTGGCCCGCATACAGATT
Organism: Python bivittatus; assembly: GCF_059951505.1. Classification (NCBI taxonomy): domain Eukaryota; kingdom Metazoa; phylum Chordata; class Lepidosauria; order Squamata; family Pythonidae; genus Python; species Python bivittatus. Next base: position 109,372,442 of record NW_028277030.1, read on the forward strand.
TCTCAGGAGACAGGTAAGGTGGTCTGGTACTCCCATCTCTTTAAGAACTTGCCACAGTTTGTTGTGATCCACACAATCAAAGGCTTTTGCATAGTCAATGAAGCAGAAGTAGATATTTTTCTGGAACTCTCGTGCTTTCTCCATGATCCAGCAAATGTTGGCGATTTGATCTCTAGTTCCTCTGCCTCTTCGAAACCTAGCTTGGGGATTTTGAGCATAACCTTGCTAGCATGTGAAATGAGTGCAATTGTGCGATAGTTTGAGCATTCTTTGGCGTTGCCCTTCTTTGGAATTGGAACGTAAACTGACCTTTTCCAATCCCGTGGCCACTGTTGCGTTTTCCAAACTTGCTGGCATATTGAGTGCAGCACTTTAACACCATCATCTTTTAGTATTTTAAATAACTCAGCTGGAATACTGTCATCTCCACTAGCTTTGTTGTTAGCAATGCTTCCTAAGGCCCACTTGACTTCACTCTCTAGGATGTCTGGCTCAAGGTCAGTGATCACACCAGCGTGGACATCAGGGACATTAAGATCTTTCTTGTATAGTTCTTCTGTGTATTCTTGCCACCTCTTCTTAATCTCTTCTGCTTCTGTTAGGTCCCTGCCTTTTTTGTCCTTTATCATGCACATCTTTGCACTAAACGTTCCTTTGATATCTCCAATTTTCTTGAAGAGATCTCTAGTCTTCCCCTTTCTATTGTTTTCCTCGATTTCTTTGCATTGTTCATTTAAGAAGGCCTTCTTATCTCTCCTTGTTATTCTCTGGAAATCTGCATTCAGTTGCTTATATCTTTCCCTTTCACCCTTGCTTTTCGCATTCCTTCTTTCCACAGCTATTTGTAAAGCCTCATCAGACAGCCATTTTGCTTTCTTGCATTTCTTTTTCTTTGGGATGGTTTTAGTTGCTGCCTCCTGTACAATGTTACGGACCTCCGTCCATAGTTCTTCAGGCACTCTGTCTACCAAATCTAATCCTCTAAATCTATTCATCACCTTCACTGTGTACTCACAAGGAATATGATCTAAGTCATACCTGAGTGGTCTAGTGGTTTTCCCTACATTCTTCAATTTAAGCCTAAATTTTGCAGTAAGAAGCTCATGATCTGAGCCACAGTCAGCTCCTGGTCTTGTTTTTGCTGTCTGTATAGAGCTTCTCCATCTTTGACTGCAAAGTATGTAATCAATCTGGTTTCGGTATTGACCATCTGGTGATGTCCATGTGTAGAGTCGTCTCTTGTGTTGTTGGAAAAGAGTGTTTGCTATGACTAGCTTGTTCTCTTGACAGAACTCTATTAGCCTTTGCCCTGCTTCATTTTGTACTCCAAGGCCAAATTTGCCTGTTATTCCGATTACTCCTTGACTTCCTACTTTAGCATTCCAATCCCCTATGATGAAAATGACATCTTTTTTTGGTGCTAGTTCTAGAAGGTGTTGTAGGTCTTCATAGAAGCGGTCAACTTCAGCTTCTTCAGCATCAGTGGTTGGGGCATAGACTTGGATGACTGTGATATTGAATGGTTTGCCTTGGATACGCACTGAGATCATTCTGTCGTTTTTGAGGTTGTACCCCATTACTGCCTTTCCCACTCTCTTATTCACTATGAGTGCAACTCCATTTCTTCTAAGGGTTTCTTGCCCACAGTAGTAGATATAATGGTCACCCGAATTAAATTCACCCATTCCCGTCCATTTCAGTTCGCTGATTCCCAAGATGTCGACGTTCAATCTTGTCATCTCATGTTTGACCACATCCAGCTTGCCTTGGTTCATAGATCTTACATTCCAGGTACCTATACAATATTGTTCTTTACAGCATCGGACCTTCTTTTCGCTTCCAGATACATCCACAGCTGAACGTCCTTTCGGCTTTGGCCCAGCCGCTTCACTCTTTCTGGAGCTACTTGGAAATGCCCTCCGCTCTTCCCCAGTAGCATATTGGACACCTTCCAACCTGAGGGGCTCATCTTCCGGCATCATATCTTTTAGCCTTTTAACATTGTCCATGGGGTTTTCTTGGCAAGGATACTGGAGTGGGTTGCCATTTCCTTCTCCAGTGGACCACATTTTGTCAGAACTCTCTGTCATGACCTGTCCGTCTTGGGTGGCCCTGCACGGTATAGCTCATGGCTTCACTGAGTTACGCAAGCCCCTTCGCCACGACAAGGCAGTGATCCATGAAGGGGGATCTTAAGTTAGAACTCCAGAAATGCCCCCCTTCCCTCCAGATAAATCCCATGACATAATATCACCAGTCATAACTCTTGGAGGTAGAATATGAAGGCAAGATGTGGCCCTCCAGTTGAAAAATGGTACCTTTCCCTGGTTTAAAGCATTTCATTACACTATCTTTGTAATATTTGTAACATTTCAGTAACTCGTTGCTGATGGGATAGAGTTGCTACTGATCTTGGGGTGCTGGACTTCAGAATTTGGGATAAATAATTAAGGAGTTGCATTCCTCCTTAAGCCAATCAATCAGCACATCATGGGCTTACCTAACCTTCTAGCCCCCATGCTTGGGAACACAGCCAGGTTTTAAGGGCTTTCTGAAAGGCTAGCAGGGTCAAGACCAGCCTAACCTCAGGTGATACGGTCTTTTAAATGTTTTAAGTGTCTTAATATTTTAACTGTTTAAAAATGTAACATTTTAATTTAAATTTTTGTTTTCATTATATTTCTGCTTTTTTAATAAGCCTGTAAGCCACCAGAGCCATTAAGGGAGTTGTGGCATACAGATGCACTAAATAAAAATCTGTGAAGTCATTCTGGATTAGTCTTGGTGCTGGTTTGTTTGTTTTTCCCTAGGTAATACCTGAATAATTTAGAATTCAGAATCTCAAAACGTAATTCTTTCTTGCTAGGCCAGATTCTACCCCAAGAGTCAGTGGGACAAAATTGATCTTCAGAATATTCTTTTTGATCTGGAGAACCTACAAGAAATTGTGTTCTTATGCTAAATCCTGAAGCGTTATTCTAAGAGTTTAGGCTATGATACAAAATGGTATAAGTTTTCAAAAGTTGCATTTATGGATATCATTAACTTATGCAGAATATGTCCTGCTTTTGCTATATTATGAATGAAGCATCTCCTTCAACATAGCACACTTTTAATTGTCTGTATAATAACTGTATATATTTTTAAGTTAGGAGTCCTTACAATTTAGAACATATGTGGGTCAATTCCAGGAACAGATTTTAGGATCTAAGAAACTTCTTTTTCTGAGCTTTATTTTCATTATCTTATATAGGTATCATGACCCTGTCACCTTTTGATCAGATGAAGACTGCTTCCACTATTGGCGGATATAACGCGGCTATAAAGAACAATCCTCCTGCTATGTCTCAGTATATTACTGTGGGGTCTAATCCTTTCACGGGATTCTTCTATGCCCTTGAGGTAAAGAGCTTGCTTAGTCAGTAAGTGTAAAATGCAGTGGGCTGGATGAAGGACACACTTCTTTTCCTATTGAATCTGTTCTTAGTTATTTTGCTTTTGGTGCTAAGGGAAAATGGAACTAAACCAAGAGCAGTTTACTTTATTTGAACGCTTTCATCTGTGTAATGATATATTGTACATCAGGATCTACTGGTTGGATGACCCAGTCCACATTAGTATCTTCCAAATATTTAACAATTGCAAAAACCAAACCTCCTTGCCCCCCCCCCCCCAATGTTAGGTAACTGAACATGATTTTTTGGAGGAAAAAAACCAAAGAACTTTTGTGTGGTTGAACTTATGAACATTGTTCTAGTACTGAATACACATTTTTCAGATAAGAAATTTGCCCAAAGGACCACAGCAGGGGGCAGCATCTACTCCATCTTGGTTAATCTCATATTTGGGCTTGAATAAAACTTGGATAGAGGAGTGCCTGGAAATTCCAGGGCTGTTGGGTAGATTGAGAAAAATGTCCTAAAATAAAGTAATAGCAAACAACTGTTGTAATGCTGCCAAGAAAAGTATATGGATGCAGTCATCAGGTGCATTTTTATTTTTTTTTACCTTTTCCCTTCATGCTTACCATATGTTTTCCTGCCTAAGCAACTTTTGCAACAGATTCTTGTAGCAGAATACATATTGCATCCATAACATATGACACTGTCTCACTACCTACAAATTGGAAATTCACATTGCTGTGTCTTTAAAGGAAAAAATGGGAAACTACAGTAATATCTTCTTTAAAACTCTATGAGTACAAAGAGTATCCTGGATATGACATCTTCGATAAATTAGTAAAAGGTCTTTCCAGTGGATGGAATTGGCTACATTTGAAATATTATGCTAAACCTGAAGCATAAAGCAACCTTGGGCTTGTGAATTTACCTCTGTTCTTTCTAGCAGAGCTACAGGAAAGAAGCTGCGATTAACAGGTTTTCAAAACTGAGCTTTTAACAAATAATCATTACTTGTTAAGATTAAGTCTTGGTTTTAATGATGGTTTAGAATGGGAAAGGCAGAAAGTGTATTGAGATCTAGTGAGTCCTCTCCAGGTCATCTGTAGTCCAATTAGCTTAGCTTATCCCCACTCCTAGAACTGCGCTTTTGTCTTGTTCAAGGAGGTTTGTTGGGAAACAAAAAATGTTGTTCAGTTGTTAAGTCGTGTCCGACTCTTTGTGACCCCATGAACCATATTGCGCCAGGCCTTCCTGTCCTTGTGTAAAAGTCCCTACTTTAAGAATGAAAGTATTCCCTATTTGGGACTGAAAATAAATTCTTGGGTTTGGTGTATATTCTGCCAGTTAACATCTATCTTTTTGAAACTGTTGTATAACTGGTTGATGGGCCTCAAAGTAAACTCTGCCATAGCACAATTCATGGATCTTGCCACTGTCATCTTGCTTAATGACAATATTTTGCAGAAATTTAAATGTTCTGCTCTGGTCAATTATGTCAGTGCTTGGATGTAGTTTTTACAGGAGGGAATTTTGAAAGAGTTGAGCATATGTTTCAATAATGCTATTTCTATGTGGGGCATCTGCACCTTTGTGTGTGAATGCCTTTCCTGTTCTGTATAATTCTGTTATGTAGAATGATGATTATTATATATAGGGAATTGTTCATAGTTAATAATATGAGTTCTATATTCTGTAATATTAATCACTATTACTTAATATAATTTCTTTCCTATTAAATGAATATTGTAGTTGTGTAAAGTAAAATAAAATAGGAACATTGACACCACATTCTTTTGACAAATGGTACATTTTTAAGACCTGCAAAATGTGAAGCTCTCAAAGCTTTCATAGTTAGAACATTATCAGAAAGAGCAGAGAAAGGTTTCTTTCTTTCTCTGAAATGATAAAAAATTTAGTAGATGATGCAGCATGAAAGTTAGTTATACCTCAGGGACAGTTTTATTTCTGTAAACAAGGTCCCCAGAACTAAAGTTCCTAAAAGGGAACCAATTATTTTGCACCATTTATAAACAACAGCATTTTTATTTTCTCTTTAGGGCAGTTCACAGCCATTGCTGTCTCATGTTGCTTTCACAGTTGCAAGTAAGCTGACATCTGCATTCTTTAATGCTGCTAGGTAATGTATAATAGATGGAAGTTGCAGTCAATTTATTCCTTGAGTGCGTTTTCTTTAAACTGAAGCAATGATATTTTAATTTTTGTATTTGAAGTGGCTGGCTTGGCTGGAAAAACAAACAGGAAGAAGAGCCTGTACAGAAGCAGAAACCCAAGGTTGAACCTGCAACTCCTTTACCTGTGAGGCAAGTCTTTTAAGCTAGTTTTTCCAGAGAGATTATGAGATATTTTACCAGTCTTGCCATTATTCCCTGAGTACGGTTCAGCCATACCCATATATGCATGAGATAAATGCAGATGGTAAATATTTTATCCAAGCACAGTTTAGTGTACAATAAAGAAGTTTCTATTTTCCTCTTGCTGCAGATGTTTATCTTGAAGAAGCTCTTCCTATTTAGAAATAGATTGACTGAAGCTAGCATCTTGCTCTTTACTCTGGGAATGTATGGGACTCTTAGATTGTTACAATTTAATTGCAATGACAATTAAATCTTCAGGTAACAAAAAGTAAATTTTTGTGTGGAAGAATTGTGAGCTCTGGATAGGTTTGGTAACCAAAATCTCTTCCTGGACTCAGAAATAAACATGTGATAGGTTTATACATCATCCTAAAGGGAGGTTAGTTTTACAGTAATTAGTTGAGCAACCGCATTTGGCTGGGTTGACAAAGGTGTAACCATAAATTGGTTTACAAATCATAATGACTAAGAAAAAGTCAGAGAAGCTAGGATCATGGTTTAACAGAAATGTATAGACTCAGTGTGTTTTGCACCTGCTCCTGTTTGATCGTCTTGGAGTTGCAACTGAAACCTACAAACTTCCATAAGCTTGAAATCTGACTATTACCCTAAAATGTGATATGAAAGATAACACTGCCCATAAATGGTTGCCTTGATTTCCCACTCTACATTCTCCAAAGATGAAAGAATTGTTTGTATTGGATTGAGTATAATACAATATATCTTAGGTTGAATAGAACTGATTTTCTACAAAAATTAATCCAGAATGAATTAAAATAATACACAACAACTTATTTACTGATTTTGTAAATATGTTATTTTATTTAGTAATCAGGGAGCCAAATTTAGAGATTGTTTTGTACATTTGGTTTTATTTGAATGTAGGTTTGGAATCCCAGATTCTCGTCGACATGGAGAAAGGATATGTTTGTCACCGTGTAATTCTTTAGCAGCAATTACTGATGATTTTGGAAGGGTTCTTCTATTGGATGTTGCAAGAGGTCTTTCTGTTCGTATGTGGAAAGGTATCTTTTAATAATTTTGGGGGTAAACATGGTCACTTATCCATTTGAGAGATGATGCTTATTTCAGTTCTAACTGTAAACTTACCACAGTGAATGTTGGTGTTTAAAATATTAAATATCAGATGTTCAGATTTAAAAAGGACTGAAGTTTAGATATCAGTTCTGGAATAGTAACATCTATAGTGTAGTATTGAATTCTCATACAGTTTGTTTATATATACAGATGATTATTACTAGTCTGAATCAATCCACATCAGACCCCTTCACTGAAGTTTATGGACTGTAATTTACCACACTGGTCTAGTGTGGGTTGTTAGATAAATGTTTTTCAAGTTCCCAGTCTAGGGCCTAAGAGAGACTGATTGGTCTAAAGTCACCAAGTTGGTTTCTGTGCCTGAAGGAGGATTAAAATCTGGGTCTCCCCATTCCTAGTCCAGCATTTTAACTAACCACTATACACAAATGAAAATCTCTGTGTGTGTGCGTGCATGCGCTGTGTCTTCTTTTTGGCAGAGCATTCTGCTTATGCATCTAAGGTTTTTTCCTCCAATTCTCAGTTCAAAGCATAGGTAAATGGGAATGAGGATCTTAGATTCATGAAGAGAAAAACTTTTTGAGACAGCTTCTACTTTTTTTTATGCAGAGGAGAAAGGATTACCATAAATGTATCTGTGTGCCAATGACTAAGTATAAAATAATGGGGAAAGCTGTGCCAAAACATCTGCTTGCCTGTTAATTTCTTCGAAGATTAAAGAAACTTTTGGCATTTTTATTTTATTTTTCTTGGGAATTAATCAGACTGAGTCAACAGCCCTTTTACTTCTGTTCATTCCAAGTTATTTATTTATTTATTTGCTAATTAAAGCAATAGGATTTGAAGTATGTATATGTTAAATGTTAGAAATGTTATGATATTGCCATTTACTGGGTACTGAAGAATAATGTTAGCAATCCTAATTTCAGATAATAAACCTCAAAGTCTTTGTAATTTCTCCAGTAAATTACCAAATTTAATGTAAGATTCTGTCAAAGTGCTGCTCTATTGCAGATATATAAAGCAAATTTAATGGCAGATTTGCTTCTGAAGTTCAAAAGTTCTCATTTGTTCTGATATTACTTTGAAAAAGCCTAGATCACTTTTGAGTTTTAAACTCAGTCTCATATTTTAATTATCCAAGATATAATATGGAAGTTATTGGAAAAATACATAGGGGAAAAAATAAGGAAAACATCTGAACTAGTGGGAAAAAAACCTATGAAAGCATCTGAAATAATAATAAAAAAAACCTGTTAAAAATAACTTTATTGCAAGATGCTCTAGGTATATTGGCTTGGGGACCAAGATGAATACATATGAGTAAGAATAATAGTATTTGCAATCGTGTAGAAGGGTAATATCAAGAAATAAGATGGCGCAAGGAATCACTGCTGTTCCTTTCCTCTTTATGCTGTGTTACAGAATTCACTGCATCTCCTCTTCCATCTGCTGGTATTTCTGACTGGAACATCAGAATGTGTGTTGGTTCTAAAGGAACCTCTTAAAAGTATTTCCCACATTTCAGCACTGATATTGTACATAGCCTTATGTGAGAAATATGCATATTAGTCTAAAGAATCTACATATGTATATCTAGCTAAAACTGATTAGAAATAAGAGAGGCATAGAAATAGGGGAAGGTAGTAAACCAAGTAAAAACAGGGACAGGCAGCAGGCATAGTAAGAGAGTACCAGTGAGGCAGGGAATAATGATTGAAAGGGCTTTTCTTAATCTGATGTACAGGCCTTAACTTGGAAGATCCAGTTAAGCACATTACAGGTAGTTCTTGACTTATGACTATTTGTTTAAAGACAGTTTGAAGTTATGACGGTGCTGAAAAAGTGACTTACGACCTGTCCTCACACTTATGACTGTTGCAGCATCCCCATGGTCACATGATCAAAATTTGGGTGCTTGGCAACCAACATGTATTTTATTTATTTATTTATATTTCAAATTTGTCACCACCCATCTCACTACAGAGTGACATAGATTTATGATAGTTGCAGCATCCTGGGGTCATGTGAATGCCATTTGCAACCTTTCCAGGGGGCTTCCAACAAACAAAATCAATGGGAGAAGCTGGATTTGCTTAACAACCGCGGTGATTCACTTAATGATCACAGCAAAAAGGTTATAAAATCAGACATGACTCACTTAATGACCACATCACATAGCAATGGAAGTTCTGGTCCTAATTGTGGTCATAAGTTGAGGACTACCTATATTGCAGTTTAGGAAAATAAATAGAGCAAACTTGTTGTATATATAGCATCTTAGCCCTTCTTTTATCCTTCATGCACAGGCTATCGTGATGCACAGGTTGGTTGGATTCAGATTGCAGAAGATCTACATGAAAGGGAATCTGTAAAGATAGATTTTTCACCTCTTAGTACCCCTCAGGGACCAAGCAGAGTGGCTCAGTTCCTTGTGATTTATGCTCCTAGGAGAGGAATTTTGGAAGTATGGAGCACCCAACAAGGTCCAAGGGTGGGAGCCTTCAATGTAGGAAAACACTGCAGGTAAGAAATTTTTGGTAATAGAAGAGATTTTAAAATGTAAGGCAGGATGGCCTTCAGAAAAGTAATTTAAATTAACCTCAATAAAATGTTTTGATTCTGGGCTTTGTTTATTAGATATATGCTTGCTTTATGCAAGTATGTACAAGTGAAGAAAAATGAAAGAGGTGAGATAACAGCTTGCCACCTGAGGGACGGGCTGCCTCCGCTCTCCTGGCCTTCTGAAAAGGTGTAAAAACATGGCTATGCCACATGGCCTGGGGGCCTGATTGGGGCTTTCATTGCTGGAACTGGCTGGTGTGATGATTGATATTGCTCCCCCATCATCTTGAATTGTATGCTGGCTTTTATAGAATTGTTACTTGTGATTTTAATTGGGGGATATTTATATTTTTATTGTTTTTATTGTCTTGGTTTTTAATTGTAAGCCACCCAGAGTCATTCTCTGGGGGAGATGGGCAGCATATAAATTTAATAATAAATAATAATAAATAGATAAATAAAATAATTTTAAATCTGCAAGCAAACTGACAAAGCATTGCTGCATTTATCCAGGAATTGTCTTATCTAACACCAGATTTATTCACTGTCTTTATTTGTTTATTTTTAAGACTATAATAGTATCTGATATTTTAGAGCTTATAGTTTTGTGCAAAAGTATGTGTTGATGATTATGCTTTTTATTGTATTTGTCAAACCTGTATTTAGGTTGCTGTATCCTGGCTATAAAATAATGGGGCTGAACAGTGTAACAAGCCAGGGTTGGCAGCCTCAGACTTACCAGATCTGTCTTGTTGATCCAGTGTCAGGAACAGTAAAAACGGTTCACGTACCTTTCCATTTAGCCCTGAGGTAAGACTTTCTGAGCTTCATCTTGCATAATTGAATTAAGTTAATATTATGAAATGAATTACATAAAAGTATTTTTTTAATGTGCTGATATTGGATAATCTAACATATTCAGTTTCCATTTCTGAGTGATACTTGGATTTTTTTCTGGGAAATTTTGTGTTTTTGCCACAAATATACAGTTATGATTCACCTGTAATAACAGCAGATTCTGGAAAGCCAGATTTTCCCCCTTGTAACAGTATTGCTATTATTTAATTGCTGAAACGGCAGTACAGAATTCCCACCATCTTGCTTATACTTCCATTTTGCTCATAATATTTCTTGAAATATGCATTCATATTAAGTAGTGCCTCTGACATATCCAGTAAAAAGTGATATAACTTTCCCTATACAGGCCGAGCATATATTGAGAGTGCTTGTGTAGCCTCATTTATTTATTTGAGTTTGTGTGAATGAATGATGCTGAAAGACATCATACTTCTGATATTTGGAAACAAACAAGGGAAACTCCATTCTTCACATGCCTTACTTGTGAGTTTCCTGTAAGAACGAATGCTAGGGAATTCTGGGAACTATAGTGCCAAAACATCTGGAGAGCAGCATGATAAGGGAGGTTGTCATAGGTCTTTTGCTTTTTAATTGGTTATTTGAAGGGGACTCCCCTTTTCCTGCCCTCTGGAATGAGCTTCTCCCGAGATCCAGATGGCCCCCACTCTGCTGTTGTTTACAGGAGCCATGAAGGTCTGGCTCTTCACGGGGCCTTTAGCAAGGGAGGGTGAGACCCCTTGCTTCATCACGCTTGCCAGCTTTTATCTTTATCTTTTATTGATTTTATTGTAATTTCTTTCTTTGTTGTGAGCTGCCCAGGCAGCATACAAGTTTAATATATTATTATTATTATTATTATTATTATTATTATTGTTGTTGTTGTTGTTGTTGTTGTTGATTGCATAGTCAGCCAGATGTTTAGACTGGATTTGGCATTTTTATCCACCTATTGAGTCCTTCCCAAGGACCTGGGATTAACAGATGTTGTTGTTTGATGGTGTTAAAGGTATCATCGCAGGATATAAGCTGTTCCAAGTAAAAATGCCTTTTGCAATTTTTTATTATTATTATTATTATTATTATTATTATTATTATTATTATTATTACTACTACTACTACTACTACTACTACTATCCATCACAGTTTCATATATACTGTTGCAGACAAATAATTGCGTACTGTATATTCTTAATATTTTCCAGTGACAAGAAGAGTGAGCGAGCAAAGGATATGCATCTACTGAAGAAACTGGCTGCCTTGCTGAAAGCTAAAACATTAAATTTGGGTAGGTTCTGTCTTTGTTCCTGCTTGAGGTCATAACACTGGTGTTCTTTTAAAGGCCATGAACGTGATAAAACTACAGTTTTATTTAAGGTGATTGAAACTAATTTAGTGTAGTGTAAAAGAATACTAGTAACTTTGTGGGATTGAGTGCAGAGATGAATGAAATACTGTGCCTCCTATGCAAAAAGTCTAAGTGTTAATACTTTACTCTATCCAGTTGGGCCTAACTTTGTAGTAGGCAGCATATAAATGTAATTGCAGCCTGTATGGTGAACTCAGTTTTGATAGCTGTCACCTTAGAATGGCATACTGTAATGTTAGTGTGATCTCCCAATATAATTAGGAATTGTTTATGTACTAAATCTTTCAAATTACAATATTTCTAAATTGCATTTAGTTCATTTAGTTCAACATTATTTTTGGCAATATAGTTGAGGAAAATCAAGTCATACGTTACTTGATATACTGCTGTAAATGCTTTTGCTATCATTCTAGAATGTTTACACATTATACACATGAAATTACGAAACACACACACATTACACACTAGACTTATATAAGCCACTTTTTAAGGGAAATTATCTGTATAATAGGAGTGAATTGTGAAGTAGCTGGCTATTCGGACGTTAAATTTAGCAGATTTCTCAACAGCTGTGAAATCATTGATGCTTGCTGCTTGTTCCCTGATTAACCAGAGACCTAAAACAATATTTTTAAAAAAGAATGCAGTGAATTGAGTTTTCATTAGCTATGAAACACACCATGTCCTTACTTTTATTCATAGTCACAGGAGGACAAACTGTGTCAAGTTGTGTTACACATTATATACTTAGACAGCAAATTAAAATATTGTTTAATTTCCAAGCATAACCATAAAACATCTCGCATTTTATGAAAGCAGCTTGAACTAGGGCCAATATTCTATAAGCAGCCTGTATTCTGAGAAAAGGTTGGAGTGAAATGGAATTTAACTTGACTCTTGTTTAAGGTCTGTTTTGACAGAGAGCTGAATAAAGTTTAACTAGGATAGATAGATTAGGTAGGTAGGTAGGTAGGTAGGTAGGTAGATAGATAGATAGATAGATAGATAGATAGATAGATAGATAGATAGATAGATAGATAGATAGATAGATATCTTTTACCCTATGCATTCTCAATTTCCCAGACAGACCTGGTATGCAATCTGGGGGTCCTCCTGGACTTGTGACTCCTGCTTGAAGAGCAGGTGGCAGTCATGGCTGGGAGAGCCTTTGCACAGCTTTGTGTTTTGTACCAGTTCCTGGATCAGGAGGTTCTGCTCACAGTCACTCATGCTCTGGTCACCACCTGGATGGACTACTACAATGCATTTTTCGTGGGGCTGCCCTTGAAGAGTATCCAGAAGCTTTAGGTGGTGCAAAATATGGCAATGTGAGCAGTTATGTGTGACCCTAGAATGGCACATATTGCACCTCTGCTCCATGAGCTGCATTGGTTTGCTTCCAGGTCCAATTCAAAGTGCTGGTTTTGACCTTTAAAGTCCTTCATGGCATGGCCCTGGGTTATTTGAGGGACCGCCTCTCCCTGATTACATCTGCCCATCCCATCAGGTGTGGCAGAAGAGGCATGTTGCATGTCCCATCTACGAAAGAGTTACATCTGGTGGGACCCAGGAAATGGGCCTTTCTGCCATGGCACCCGCTCTTTGGAACATCATTCCTCCCGAGGTGGGACTGATCCCATCCTTAATATCCTTCCACAAGTCCCTCAAAATTTGGTTGTGTCAACAGGCTTGGGATCTCCAGGAAGTGGCGAATTAGTGATGTGGCTGCATTGTCTATAACATCAAACCTTCTGCTAGTTTGTTAATAGTAACATCAATTGATGTTTTTTAATTGTAGATTTTTAAAATATTATTTATTCTGAAAAATCAGAGCAAAGACCCTACAGGTGTAGCATGGTAAGATCTGTCGGGCAACTAAGAAACATTTCTCCCACTTTATTATAAAACCCCTGTGAGATGTTTGCATCCCAGAAGACAAGCTTTAGTGTCTACTTGCCTTTGCATTATAGAAGCTTCTTTTTATTTCTACTATATTTGTTCAAAAGCTGCAAGATGTTGCCAATAAACAAGTTGTGTGATTTCTCCATGGGAAGCTAGTATTCAAACTCCAGGTTCTGCTCTGGATTATTGGTGTGGATGTTGCTATAGCTGGGTGTGTAAATGTCTTGCTCCTGGAAAAATGGGGCTGAAAAATTCCAGTGCCTTTTGTGATTAACGTATTGCACTTGATTATATTCTGCATGCACATGTATGATGAGTAATTTGTCTTCACCTGTAGGATTTATTACAGATTATTAGTGCATATTCAAAAAGAAATATGAGGAATATATTGGCTGAAGAGAAAACAAAGGCAGCAGCTTTTATTGAAAATGACTCAGAGATCTGTGCAGATTATTTGGGGATAAGAAGTGGGACTTGTGGTGCAAATGAAATAGACATTATGCTTACCCTTCCGTTGTATATGTCAAGCCTTGCCACGCTGGCATATTAAGGAAACAAGAACCACCTAGATTTCTGGAAAGTTTTTTATAGCTAGTAGGATGATGTAACACAGTATTTTTCAAACTTGGCAACATTAAGATGTGTGGACTTCAACTCCCAGAATTCCCTAGCCAGCATGCGAGTAATTAGTACAAAGTTACTCTGAGTTTCTTTCTCATGTTTTCTGCTTGCTTCTGTTCCTGCTCCCTGGACTCAAACATCTCTTTTGTAATGGCCTGGTTTCCTCCCCTTCCTGTCTTGCTGCATCCTCCGTATCCCCAAGTTCAGTTTGGCGTTCCATCACTGCATGTTGTTCTAAAATACTATATTATGGAAGTAGGACTGGTGTGTCAAACCAGCAGTTATCAGCGAAACTCTTTCTCAAGAGTGCACTTACCTTACTCTGCTTTCTTGCTTTCCTGTGCCAGTCTTTGTGCTAGTTTTGACAACAGTTGTACGACTCCAGTGCAACTAACTTTTCTGGGGGTTGCTGTGAACATAGGAAAACAAACCTCTTAAGGCAGTCAGGCTGTTGGAGAAGCATATTTCAAGAAACCACTAGGGATAAAAGGATTACAAGAAACACAGGCTATTTTACTTCTTGGTGTTAACTCAATTGGAGCATATCCTGAGTTGTCTGCAGTGCAAGCAGATGAAGATCATCATGGTGTTCTGTGACACAGCAGAAAAGCCAGGAGTTTTAGTTTATACCAGTCAGAAGCAGTTGGCTATAAAGCATTTGGCCCTAAGCAAATAATATTCTGTTCCCGCTTATTTACTAGAGATAGAGGAAAAACTTGAATATAGGACTTCCTGGAATTAGGACATTTTCTAATGATTTTTTGAAATGATATTTCTTACCTTTCTTTCCAGATACGGTTGAGGCTGAAGTAAAGGAATTAATACTGGATGTTAAATATCCTGCAACTAAAAAACAGGTAATTAGGAAGTGCTTTATTTGGCAGATAAATCTGCTTTATTTCTGCAAATTAATGGTTGTTAATATCAATTAAAATTTGTTTTGACCTGCATATTTAAGAACTCAGTTTTATGTTAGTAATTAGAGTGCTTTACTAAGAGATTTTTGGTTCAAATTCCCATTCTCCTGGGTGTTGGCAGGATGAAATTTGGCAGCAGTCACTGGAGGAAAGGCAGAATCCTGTACACACATTGTAATTATTTAAATTGGGAGAGAGACTATAAGAAAGAAGAGCTGCCCTCTTTTCTACCAACGTGCAGGTTTGATGGTGGTTGGTCTTGACTTTCTCTCCTGCATGTTATAGATTTGGTATCAGCTCTCAGCAGCCGCCTGAAGTAGGCCTGCGTGACATAGTAAATAACATTGTTTAACGTAATTTCTCACTGGATTTACTTACAACACAGTTCCTGTATTTACACAGTGGGTAAATCTGGTTTATGAAATATGATCATTTCTGTAATAAGACATACCATAAACAAAGGGCTCATTTCATTGGCATTTGGCATTTTTCTCTTTACAACTCTGTTCTCCATAGGGTCCACTTTAGGCCCAGCAAAAGTTTCCAGCCCAAGAGATACTAAAGTTAAGCAGTATAGAAACATCTGATTTATACCAATATGTAAATTATTACTAGGTTTTATTTTTAAAAATAGAAGCATGAAGTTGGGAAAAAAGTATTCTCTGTGTTATATTTTACTGATAGGCTTTAGAAAGCATCCTGGCAAATGAGCGTTTGCCATTATCTTTTTTGATGAACATCACACAAGCACTGTTGGAGTCCTTGAAAAATCAGGGTAAGTGAATATTTATTTTGTTACTGCCTGTTGTGTTGAAGAATAAGGAGACTGGATTTTTCCCCTCAGTTTTACAATTTCCTTGAAGAAATAAGATAATCATTGACTATCTTTATTGTGGGTCCCTTTTCTGCTGTTACTGAGTAGGTAACTGAGTTTCATTTGAAAGAAACAAGTACAACTCTGCAAGGAACTATATTGTAGTTCTTTTGATGTTCTTCTTTTAAGAGAACAAGGGAGTATAGTAATATATGGCAAAAACATTTCAGAATCAAATCTTTCTCTTCCCTCCACGGATTGCTCTTTTGAACCTCAGCCCTGATGACATCATTCAAAAATAGGAATTGCTCACTGGAAACACATGTACTGTGTTGTCTAAAATGCATAGATCGTATCAAATATTTTCATAAATATATCAGTGGAGGCTTGCTTGTATTCTTCCTTTGAAGTTTATATCAGAGAAATCCATTTTAAGATCCATTATAATGTTCTGCGTGGCATCATCATTTCTTTAACCTTTGTTTAGGAGGAGCTCTAATCATCTTCATATTCTTCTACCTGCACTGTCTTGCTGTCATCTGTAGTCTCTTCATATCAAGGTCTATTGAACTAGTAATAGTGGGAGAGAAGGTATCTAGAGTGACCATGTCAGTGACAGGATTCTAGTGAGAGACCAAGGCTTCAGCAGAAAGGACAATTGTGCCGGCTAGAAATTCCACCAGGAAATTCTGGGAAACGGTTAAAAATTTCAGATAGAATCCTGAAGCAGATGCAGACTGCAAGGCACCAAGGATGATTATTTAGTCCACCTGTATAAAATAAGAAATTGAGATAGCACAATTAATGATGTTTATCAAGTCCATGCTTCCTGTTGAAAAGGCCTGGGAAAAGGTACAATAAAAATATTACATTTTTTGAATAAAAATCTGGAAAACTCTTAACTACACTGAATGTGTGATGAACATCCATTTCTCAACATTGGAAGGCAAAATAATGATCAAGAAGAATGATTAAGAGTTATCTTTGTAGGAAATTCATCTTGTGGATGAGCACTATAAGCTGGAGAATTCCTTAGATACATGTTGTTACAAGCTTTCAAATGTTGCTTTTTGCTCTGTTTGGACTTGATTTCAACTGCCTGTTTAAAGGGAAATTGACACTTGACTTGCCTATAGGCAAAACCTATCCAGAATTTTACTTGATGAAACAGTATCCTCTTGCAGGCTGTTGTGCACTGAAAATATCCTGCTTAGCAGGGTGTTTAATGAAGCTGCAGAGAGATTTAACAGCTCCATCGCACATTCATTGAGACTAATGGGCATTGTTTTCTTTCTGTCACTCTTTCTCTCTAGAGATGGATTGTGTTGATGAAGGGCTGCTCCAGTTCTGTGCCAATAAACTGAAACTGCTGCAGCTTCATGAGTCAGTCAGCAATCTAAATTCTCAGAGTATACCGTCTGAGACAGAGCCATCTGACAATGTAAGTAGTGTATCAAAGGGGAAAAAAACCCCTTGAAATGCAGATATGTACTGTATATATAAAGGAAAATAGAAAAGAATGTACAGCCCTAACGGTAGATAAGTAGAAATGTCTGAATATTAGCTTGTAATAAAGTATTTTTAAAATAAAAAATATATTCATAGTGTATAAGGGTGGCGTGCATTTATGGAACATGTGAGCACAATGGATTCTTCCTTCTTCTGGCTTGGACTGCTGTGAACTGCACAAGGAAGCCTGTTAATGCAGGTGGAGCTATGGCATTTTGCTCAGTTCTTTGAACTTACTGTTTAATGTTCTGAAATTGGAACTGATGATATTCTGCATCAAGGAGATATTTTATCAAAAAAATGACATCTTAATTGTATTGATATTTTAAATGTCTACTTAAGGGGAGCACTAAGGGCTGCTTTATATGTTGTGCTTTTTGTAGGCATAGATAGTCTCCCTGAAGATAAAAATTAATGGCATGAGAATTGGGCAATATTGGCCAGTGTAGTACACTTTTAGTAGTACGCTGTACCTCTTATGAGATTTTTTTTTGCTTTTCACAAAATTATAGTCTTGTATGAAATAATTTGAAGGACTTATATATGCTGTTTCTTAGCATACTGTTCCAGTAGCCTTCCTGAAGAAAACGTTGACCTATGCCTAGAATTAAATTAGTTTTATTAATATTCTAGGTTATTTCAACCTATGTATCCAGTTGAAAACTGTTTTTACTGTTTTTCAGGTCTTGGCTAAATTACTCCAGTTAGATGAAAAAGAATTTACTAGGCTGCAGATGTTACTTGAGAAGTACAAACAGCAGAACACCCAGCCTTCGGTACATTTTGTGGAGGATAAAGATGGAATACTGCCTGTGAAAACTTTCTTGGAGTACTTGGATTATGAAAAAGATGCAATTAATGTAAAGAAGCTAGATGAGAAGGAATACGTGGCTTTAGGTATGAGCTTGGATGATTAACATAATGTTGGCTAAGGAGCTTCTCCATTTGTGTAATGGATTTCCTTTTTTGAATTTCCTTAGGAAGTTTTTCTGAAGGAGCTCTCTAAAAACATCAGTATGAATGAAGTACTCTTTATGTCTTTTACAGAGCAGACTAAAGAGTTGCCTCGAGCTGTGCAGTAGAAATAACCTTGGTTCAATGCAATGGGAACAAGATTTTATAAAGAGGAGGAGAATGCAGAATATAAGTAGTTCCCATGAATGTAATTTACTCTCAGTATGAATTGGTCCAATCTCCACTGTCTGACAGATTGTTCTGTTTTTAATCAGAAAGAATTTAATGGATGAAACAAAATGTTGCAGGAGTAAAAAAAACGTGTAATGTCTTTGTGTATATGTGTGTATGTATAGGAGGATTTTTTTTCTGGAAATGTTTACATGGAGAAAGTTCAACAGAAGAAATGTGTCAGACTCTGAAGTCTGCAGGATTTAGCCCCCAGCTATTATTGGTGAGTGTTGTATTATCTTTCCTGTTTTATTCTTTATAGTTGTCATCAGGCCTATATTCTAACTGCTCATTGGTTTATAGCCAATATATGAGAAATAGATAAATAAGAATCAACATTAGAGCATAAATTTGGAGAGGAGGTGGATGAGGAAGAAAATTAAAACATGGAAGAGACTGATGGGGAGAAGACCTCTATACATAAGAACAATTTGTCCAGTTATGTACCTGTGTGTTTTAAAGAATTGTGAATTTAATTGAATTAATAATTAGATTATTCACCTGCAGCAAAAGATATACGTAATGAAACTAATCTTATTACATCTCTGTCATAAAAATGGGATGCTTAACTTGTTATAGAACCAATTTGGTATAGTGATTAAAAGCATCGGGCTAGAAACTGGAAGCTGTGAGTTCTAGTCCTGCCTTAGGCACAAAGCCAGCTGGGGGACTTTGGGCCAGTCATTTCCACTCAGCCCTAGGAAGAAGGCAATGGCAATCCATTTCTGAAGAACCTTGCCAAGAAAACTGCAGGGACTTGTTCAGGCAGTTGCAAGGAATCAAGACTGACTTGGAGGCACACATTTTTTAACTTGCTGCAGTGCAGTACTGTACTGAAATTTGCCTTTTAGTTTCCGAAGTTTTCTTTCCTTGTGAAAAGGGCTTCTCATTTTCTGCCTCATTCACGGGAAATTTTAAATACATTTGTGATTATTGTTTTGATCTTATTTATTGTTGCAAGATTGAAGACTGTTTATACTTATTTCCTGTTACATATCTTTCATTATTTTGTATCCTTTTGAACTATTCATGCTTCCTGATTTGAAAAGGCCCCATAGTAAGGAATTCCCTTATGATATCTTCCTTTTGAATTTAATTAGGGCATGGGAAGCCAGGGAACCCTAGATCTTTGATGAGATGATTGTACAGACATACACACAAACTCACAATTAGCTGCCATATAAGTACAATAAGGAAAAAAAAAATCTATATTTTATGGATTAATATTCTTTTGAGTTTATCTACTTTGTTGGGGTATATGTGGGAAGAATTGAAAGTAATTTATTTGAACAGATTAAACAAAAATTATTGAAAACATCAAGAAATTTTTGCTACTGCAAGATTAGGATAACTCTTCGTGGAATGTAAATGTGGAAGTTAAGGGGACTCAGGCCTTAATTAAATCATGATTACAATGAGAAAGAATGACTGAACAAATACACATGACTAGGGTTTAAAACTGGAAATATGTCTCAGGAGGATATTAACAATATTAATGCAATGGTCAACAGATTAACATTGAAGTAACTTCTCTTTTGTTTAGAGGTTTTTACTAAAGTGCTTGGAGAGGTAGTCTCCTGAATCTTTCCCTGTTAAGCCTCCTAAACATGTTGTCTCTTTTTTTAGTCCCTGCTGCTCAGTGTGTGGCTCTCCAAGGAAAAGACTGTTCTTCATAGAACCCAGTCAGTTTGCTGCCTTCATGCTGCATTGTCACTTCTGAGCAGAATGACAGGTGAGAGAAGTTCAGTGAACATGCTCAGTTTCTGAAAATAGGCCCCTGCCCAGAGATTGAAAACAGAAATTACAGCTATCAATTAAGTCAGATCTAATGTTGCATGCAAATAAGAATTCCCCATGATGTTATTTAGAAGACCTAGATGTCCACATGCTGTAGAGAGTAAGGAAGATGACCTTGATGGAGATATGCAAGATATGTTACCAAAGCAATGAGGGATGAAACATATCTTATGTCCACAACAGACAGAAAATATGTGGAAGAAGCTCAGACAGAGACCTCCCTAATTCACAAGATTATAAGAAGGGGGAGGAGGTGAGGCATGATCAGACTTGCAAGATTCTGTTGTTATAGCCACTCTCGATAAAAATAGTTTTAGCCTTCCTGTGAGGTTGACATCAACGTTTCAAGTCTGGTTATGCTGTACCTCCTCTCCTTTCTTGTCACTCCTCATCACTTTGGTAACAGATCTTGCAAATCTCCATCAAGATCATCTTCCTTACTCTCTACACATGCTCAGCTGACAGACTTTGCAAATACTCTCTTGATTTAACTGTGGAAAGTTAATCCTCTCCCCCTCTTACAGCCATCTGAGGTCTCCATCTGTTCACTTATCCTTGCTCAATCCTTTGTTTTAAATCATTTCTCTTAGTCTATCAGTAAACAAGCTTCCCTGTTCACAAGTGAATACTTGGGAATAAAACATCTGCAATAAATTTATTTCTTAATTGTTGTTGACATCCCGTATGCATGTTTTTGGTTTTGGTTGCTACAGATGATTCATGGGATTCTCAGTCCATCTCCCCCTGGTGGCAGCAGATGCGAACAGCCTGTATTCAGTCCGAGAACAACGGAGCAGCCTTAGTATTCGCTCATGTTGGGCATTCAGTAACAGCACAGATAATTGATAGTGTTGCAGAGAAAAAGGTATGTAGCTTCGGTTTCTGTCCTTTTGCTGTATAGCAAATGTGGCTCCCCCGCAAAAAACCCTAATACTTGCTGCTAAACATCCAATTATAAGCTATCTTGGAAAGTGTGATGCAAGGTTTTTTTGTAGATATATGAGATGTCCAAGTTAAGGTCTCATGATTTATGAATATAGGCAATACTGGATGCAACTAAATTTCACGTGCTACTTACCCATTATGAATACCATGAAATAGCTGTACTAAGTTCTCAGTAGCTGCTCCCAGGTCCTTGAACTTGCTGGCAAGGGAAACTAGGGTTTCTGTGGTTCTGTTGCTAGCAGACACCAACAAGCTTTTGGCATCTCCTGGTTTGTTTATAGAGGAACATTTTAACTGGCTCGGTGCTGGCGTCTTTGGTCTATGGCTTGATTCATTTGTTTGCATTTTTAAGTTATGATTACATTATAGTTTATTATTGTTGATAGCCATGTTAAGCATCAGTATTGGTAGAAAAGCATAATGTAAACAAAATAAAAATGTTGCTTCTTACTAAACAAAAGTTGGCTGTTTTTGAATTTGTTCATGATCTGTCTCAACCCTCCTGTGAACACAGATAATAATACATGTATTTATGTTACTGTATCCTTTCTCCAAGGAGCTGAAGGGGTGCAGGTCTCCCCCTTCACCAGTTTTACTTTTAGATTAAGCAGAGCAGCACTGACTGCTCCTTTACATCAGCCTCAGTTTAAACATCTGGTAATTTAATGTGATATGTGTAAACATCTTATGTTGCATCTATATTTACTGAAGGTACATCTCTTGCTGTTTCTCATCTCTGAGGGAACCTTCTTAAAAATAGCAAGTGTGAATATAATACATATGTGTCATACACATGACAAAAAGCTGTAATTTGGTTTCTTCTGTTGTCTTTGCACTTTGTAAATCTGAACTTTATGCATACAATATGTAAAACCTCAGCTCAATAACATGAGAAGTTCACAAACCATTTTTTTGTATTAGTTTTCCCAGATAACTGTAGGTGCTGATACAGATTCCTGGGAAGCCCTCTCGCTCGACACAGAATACTGGAAACTTCTGCTGAAACAGTTAGAGGATTGCCTAATACTTCAGACACTTCTGAATAGTAAACCAAACAAGAAGATAAGTCCAGTTTCTTCTTTGCAGGCTGAGCCACTGGGAAGACTTTCTGTAAAGAAGTTGCTTGAAGGAGGAAAAGGTGATCTTCTCCCAAAAGGGTTGGGCTGGAAAGGAGCTGCAGTTTTCATTGATTCTGTCTCCCCAGGCAGCTGTTTGGGAATCAGCCCCAGAGTAATGTGAAAAGTGCGATAGGAAGTTCCAGAAAAGAGGGGGAACTGATAAATACAGTCCTGTCAGTGAAATCCTCTTTGGGACAATTTTATGAGTGGAAGGAGTTTTGTTTGTGAACAGGCTGAGCTGGATTCAACCTTTTTATCCTTAATGAAGTCCAGATTCCATGACAAATGGAATTACAAATGGCTATACAAATGGGATAAATAAATAAATAGTCAGAGTATTCATGAGTCTATTTCCAAAGTTCTGAGGCTGTTACATTGAACTTGTAATGTTGTCTTTCTTTTAAGCATCTTGGGATCCTTCTCTCCCCAAAATATTTGAGTTGTGGTGGTAAGGGGAAAAGAAGTAAAAATCTGGAAACAAAGATTTTCATAGTGTTTTCTTTTCTACATTTTAAAAGTGTTCTCACTGAAACACATTCTACATGCACATCAGGAAATTCACTTGCAAATAAAATTCAGTCTGGTCAGAAGCTAGGGAAGACTAGAAGTGATTTCTCCTGGATTAAATTCACCATTTGGAGATTTGAAAAAGATTTGTCCAATTGCCACAGTGGCATATGAAGCTTGGTCTGTGTATGGTGAGACCCCCCTAAGTGGTCCAAATCATTACAATTTTGCTTAATTTTTCCCTCATGCACTGGAATTTGGTGTCCTTCTCATATAAGGATTCTCTGGTTCAAAACATGTAATACGTGAGTTGATACAGGTTTATAGTCTGCTTGACTCCTGTAGGGCCAGCCAGTCTGAGCATGATCGGGCAGCATAAGTGGGGGAAGAGAAGCAGGGGAAGTTCAGAAGGCTACCAGCATTCCCTGGCTATGCTGAGCCCCTCTCATACCATTCTCATCTTATGCCCACTGATACATGCACAGAAACAGCAGGCCACACTTCCAGAGGCATAAGCATGGATAGGAAGTTGATCTACTATTTAAAGAACTGATATTAGAATACTCTATGTTGCTTGTGACTCAGCAAGTAGTACATCAGGACTATATATTTATAAATGTTTTAACTTTTCATAGATAAAAGCAAATCCCCAATGTAGTCACTGAGAGCCAAGCCCTCCATGAATTTGGCCAGTCCTGTCCCTATTTAAACTGGTGGGCATTACCATACCTGATGGCAGCAAATTCCATAGTTTAAAACTACAGTAGAAGGAAAGAACCATTTGCTTTCTGGATATTTGTAAACTGATCCTGGACTGCTTTGACTTTCCTTTAGGAGGCATTGCTGACAGTGTAGCCAAATGGGTTTTCAAGCAAGACCTCAGTCTGTCCTTACTCAGAATAGGCCGGCAGAAAAATGAAGCAGAAGGCAAGGAGGAACCACAGCAGACTGACAGCAGCTTTGTACATGAGGATGAAGAAGACCAGCCAAGCATGGAATCCATATTAGGTAAAGATAGAGAACGAAAAAACAACTTTCAGTTGTCCTTTTTATTTCTGTTTAACTGGCAGCAATGAAATGCAAAATAATATTCATCCGCTTTTTAAACTTATTTCTAGAACTACTCCATTTAGCATATGAACAGTTTCCTTGCAGCCTGGAGATGGATGTACTCCATGCACATTCCTGCTGGGAGTATGTTGTGCAGTGGAACAAAGACCCAGAGGTAAAGGAAACCTTTCACTTTCTTACCCCTCATGCTTTTTATGTTATGCATGATCTTACCTGACATTTTCAGATAATGAAAGTAATTCAAACTGATTTTTCATTCAGGCTTTGTAGATAGAAAAGGGCTGCTTTGACTAATTTTATTTTAGGAAGTGAGTATGGTATCCTCTTCGTTTCATAGATAGGGCACATTTTGCACATTGACATTATCATAATTTATTAGAGGTGACAGCATATAAATACCTGTCACAAGTTGAAACTACTATATTGAACTGTTGTTTTGAAGATTGAAACGAAAGAGGCTTTCTGTTAATACAGAAACTGTTTCAGTGGAACACAAGGTTATATGTCACTATACAAACTGGATTTTATCACTATTACATATCGCTGCAATTTTCCAGTGTATGGTAATTAAAATAGATGCAGAAATATATCAAATAACCTTAAGTAATACATCATAATATTTAGAAATTATTTACATGATATGTCCCTTTATCTGCTGCTTCATTGATATTATAATTCTTCCTTCAAACTTTGAGAAGAGTCAGCTCAGCAACTGTTGTTGTTTCTGCCTGAATAACCTTTGAACAAAGCTTATGAAAAAATCACGGCAGAGATTTAGTTTTTTTCATTTGCTTCTGTGAATAGATCCTATTTGTGCGTGTTATGGCCCACGCTGTTTAGTCATAAGGGTCTGTATACAGAAAATAAGTCAGATTAAAAAGCCTGAAATAATAAATCAAAATATTTAACAAGTAGTTGGGAGGACTGTTATTTATGTGCTTCATTGCGTTAACTGAGTAATATTGGTTATTTCTGTCTTTCTAATCCAAGGAAGCACGTTTTCTCATCCGGTCCATAGAACATCTCAGATCCATTGATAATGCTCATATTCAACATGGTAAGAATAAAGGAAGTATTCTGGATCTCTCCATGTGAAGTAGAGAATTTGATTCCGAGTTATCCCTGTGTGGTGAGGGATCCACAGCTATCATTTTATCTGTAAATGAAAACCACATGGAAGTATCAGAATATTCCCCTGTCAGTGCCAAAGCTGGTCTTGGTGCTTGATATGCATTGTATGTGATGTTTGGCAGTACCCCATTACCATAGTGGATGCAAGTATTAATATCAAATCTGACTGAACTATGGGGGCTTCTACTTGCAAACTTTGACTGTTCCTATAGTGGTTTCTGGTGAAATACATCCCTAATAAGTCTGAATTTCAGAGGGAAAAACCAAATGGGGTTTCTGATTGTGTTAGATTCACAGTGTTCCAGATTCTTACGTAAAAGGATTGTTTGTTAATGAGCCTGTGCTTAATAATTTATAAATAATTTGTAGACCTCTCAAAGCAACATAACACTACTTGCAAATACAGGAAATATGAGAAGGGCTGTGCCTCCTTCAAATCAAACTGCCCTTCTCATTTAATGGGAGTATTGATACTCAGCACCTCCATCAGGGATCTTCAGCCATGGTTTTCAGGTTACTGCTTAGTGACAACTTGGAGGCAGACCTCTGTGGTCTGCTGGTCCTGTGGAAGGGCATATTCTCAGCTGTACATCAGGTCCGGACACTTTAAGGTTTTCAGTGTTCTCTAAAAGTGCATACTGCCTTTCCTAACCTGCAGTTGTTAGCATCAGTCTTAATAGATTACTGTTATACTGTTAATGTAAACTGCTAGTGATTTACGTAAATGGGGTGTATAAATATTTATTATTAATATTTTTTTTAAAAAAAACTTGCTGTCCTAACAAAAATGTTGACATTGCTCTCAGCTGGCCCTAAATTTGTGTAACTATTCCAGGAATTGCTCTAATGATGTGGAACACATTCATAGTGAAAAGGCTTTCTGCTGCTACCTACTTAATGGACAAGGTAAATACTGCATTACATAAAAAAAATCCCAAATTAAATAGAATATCTAATATTACTTTCATACAAGGGTTCTCTCTCAGTAAATGAAACTTGGTTAGCTGCATGGATTTAGAATCTTAGACTTTTAGGTCACTAAGTTCAAACCCTTGTCCATGACAGAATCTAAGTTAAAACATTCTGGTAGATAGCTGTTAGGCTTCCACTTCGGCCTACTCAGGGCAACTGGTTCCACTGTCAAACTATCCTTACTATTAGGTTTTTTTTCAGACATTCAATTGGCATCTGACTTACAGTGAGGCAAAAAAGTATTTAGTCAGCCACCAATTGTGCAAGTTCTCCCACTTAAAAAGATGAGAGAGGCCTGTAATTTTCATCATAGGTATACCTCAACTATGAGAGACAAAATGAGAAAAAAAATCCAGAAAATCACATTGTCTGATTTTTAAAGAATTTATTTGCAAATCATGGTGGAAAATAAGTATTTGGTCACCTACAAACAAGCAAGATGTCTGGCTCTCACAGACCCGTAACTACTTCTTTAAGAGGCTCCTCTGTCCTCCACTCGTTACCTGTAGTAATGGCACCTGTTTGACCTTGTTATCAGTATAAAAGACACCTGTCCACAACCTCAAACAGTCACACTCCAAACTCCACTATGGCCAAGACCAAAGAGCTGTCGAAGGACACCGGAAACAAAATTGTAGACCTGCACCAGGCTGGGAAGACTGAATCTGCAATAGGCAAGCAGCTTGGTGTGAAGAAATCAACTGTGGGAGCAATAATTAGAAAATGGAAGACATACAAGACCACTGATAATCTCCCTTGATCTGGGGCTCCATGCAAGATCTCACCCCATGGGGTCAAAATGATCACAAGAATGGTGAGCAAAAATCCCAGAACCACACGGGGGGACCTAGTGAATGACCTGCAGAGAGCTGGGACCAAAGTAACAAAGGCTACCATCAGTAACACACTACACCGCCAGGGACTCAAATCCTGCAGTGCCAGACGTGTCCCCCTGCTTAAGCCAGTACATGTCCGGGCCCGTCTGAAGTTTGCTAGAGAGCATTTGGATGATCCAGAAGAGGATTGGGAGAATGTCATATGGTCAGATGAAACCAAAGTAGAACGTTTTGGTCTAAACTCAACTCGTTGTGTTTGGAGGAGAGAGAATGCTGAGTTGCATCCAAAGAACACCATACCTACTGTGAAGCATGGGGGTGGAAACATCATGCTTTGGGGCTGTTTTTCTGCAAAGGGACCAGGATGACTGATCCGTGTAAAGGAAAGAATGAATGGGGCCATGTATCGTGAGATTTTGAGTGAACACCTCCTTCCATCAGCAAGGGCATTGAAGATGAAACGTGGCTGGGTCTTTCAGCATGACAATGATTCCAAACACACTGCCCGGGCAACAAAGGAGTGGCTTCGTAAGAAGCATTTCAAGGTCTGGAGTGGCCTAGCCAGTCTCCAGGTCTCAACCCCATGGAAAACCTTTGGAGGGAGTTGAAAGTCCGTGTTGCCCAGCGACAGCCCCAAAATATCACTGCTCTAGAGGAGATCTGCATGGAGGAATGGGCCAAAATACCAGCAGCAGTGTGTGAAAACCTTGTGAAGACTTACAGAAAACGTTTGACCTCTGTCATTGCCAACAAAGGATATATAACAAAGTATTGAGATGAACTTTTGATATTGACCAAATACTTATTTTCCACCATGATTTGCAAATAAATTCTTTAAAAATCAGACAAGGTGATTTTCTGGATTTTTTCCCCCATTTTGTCTCTCATAGTTGAGGTATACCTATGATGAAAATTACGGGCCTCTCATCTTTTTAAGTGGGAGAACTTGCACAATTGGTGGCTGACTAAATACTTTTTTGCCCCACTGTAAATCCATTATTCTGCATTCTGGAGAAAAGATCTTCACTTTCTTTGTGAATTCCTTTCAGATACTTCAATATTATTATCAAATGTGGTATGCAAAACTGGACACAGCATAGAAGATGGTGTCTGACCAAAGCCATATAAAGTAGTTCTTCTGATTTGAAAACTATTAGCAAAACTGTTATGTACTTCAGAAGAGATGTGAGCATGCTTGCTACATCTGTCAACACCTGCTTCAAGATTCAGAATCTTTTTCTGGATTCACATGGTAGTCATGCAGTCCCCCAAAATTATACCTTTGAATTAAGGAGGCATTAAGGAAGCAGCAGGAGGGTATGATAACCTTGCTGTGTTTTTGTCTCTAACCCCTACAGGACTTAGTTTAAAGCATGACTAATCAAATTTACCATGCTTTGGCCATGCACATTTTTAGTAGTCTTTGTGGAATGAAACTGATGTCATGCCAGCAGTCTACCATTTAGAAAACTTAGACCACAGCACCTGGACCTCCACTTTTTTTCCCCCTTCTCCTATCAGTTCCATTTACATAAATAGCCCTTTACTAGCAATATTCTTATTTCTCTTTCCAGTCCTAGCTGCTGATTCAGTATTAAGGGCCTAACAGGACCAAACTGAAATTTCCAAAGATGGGAAATTCAGGGAATAGGAGATGAGAAACACACAGCCATTCAGTCTTGTTAGGGTTAAACTTGAGCCTATTCCTCCCCATCCCCTCTTGACTTGGACAAAAGCATGACATCATTTGGATGGCCTAAGACTGAGATGTGTAACTGGATATCATCAGCATATTGATGTTACTTAAACCTGTATTGATGGATGACCTCATGCTTGGCTTTATTTGTTTGTTTTGTTTGTTTGTCACATTCATATAGCTACCAATCTCACACAAAGCTTTATGTGGATGTTTAACAGAAGAGATGAGAGTGCGGAGCCCTGCGATGGCTACAAATGAATAGCTCTTGACTTGACCTCTTCCCCATTAGCATTGATTGGAACCAGCCACAGAGCCACTACTGCAGTGCTGGGCCTCCCACTCTCAATTCTTGCAGGCATTCCAGAAGGATACCATGTGCAATGGTATTGAAAGCTGCTGATAGTTCAGAGAGAACCATCACTATCCTGGTTCCACCATAGTTCACCAAAAGTGTGATCAATGCCATTTCTATACTATGTTCTGGCCTGTAACTTGACCAATAAGGGTTCAGATAACCTGCTTCCTCCAGGGCCCTCTGAAACTGCAACCTGACCATCTTCTTAATGACTTTCCCTAAAAAGGGAAGATTAAAACAGGACAAAATTGTCCAGCACTGTTGGGTCCAGCAATGTTTTTTAGATGTGGGGGCACAGCAGATGGGCAGAACCACCCCTTCACTCAAGGATGTATTCACCACCGCATGGACCCAGCCACAAGTCACCTCCTGGATAGTCTTAACCACCAGAAGGGAAATGGTTCTAAAGGACAAATGATTGAGTTTACAGTACCAAGGATCATGTTCACTTTCTCTGAAGTTACAAGGTCAAACATCTTCTGGGTGACAGACAAGATAGTGTCCCAGTCAACTCACACAGACTTTCCCAGTCAAAGTCTTACTCTGAGCAGATCCAAGCAACTTTATCTGAGACATATCTAGAACATTAATCATAGTAACTTTGAAGATATTCCTGGGATGACTCCCTCCACACATAATAAGAGGAGAAAAATCACTATGTTTTGTAGGTCTTATCACCAAGATGTAATCCCTAATGTGGGATCTTACATGTATTTGATTGTATTTACTTTTGGCTGTCCTCCAGTGGTATTCTACCTTTTCATTTCCCAGAGCTCCTCAGGAAACCAGGGAGCCCACTGGAATAGATGAAAAGGGCGAGGCCGCATAGAACCAATCTGATCCAAGGCCCCTGCCACCCACCTATTCCAAGTGATAACTAGGGCCTTGGTTGAACTGCCCATCAAATCCCAGGAAGAACCTCAAGCTTCCTCGAGAATCCATCCAGCTCCATTAATTGTCTGGGGCAGACAAACTGAATAGCAATCAGATTTGAACTTGGTAATGCTGGTAATGTCCTTCAGTGTCAGATCATGTCCCCAAGACAAAAAACAGATTCAATCTATGACTCCCAGTGTGTGTTAGCTAGCTCTGTGGAGCTATGAACTCCTGAGCCACTCCAGAATCAAGGCCCCATGAGGCCAAGTAAAAGTCTAGAAGAACTAAAAGCCTTGGAGACTCCACTGTCTACCCAGTGATAGAATTGAGCAGTTCAGGCAGGGATGTCACTGACCTATAGTGAGACTGGTATATCAGCAACAAATCCAGCTAATCCCTAGAGCCCAACCTCAACTACAGGATCTCATATCCAGTTATTTGCAGCTGAAAGCTGTTAAGGCTTCCTGGATGATAGTGGCTACCCCATGCCCCCGTACCAGCTTCACAGCTGGTGCCTCACTCCCCAAGTGGGCACATTTCTGAGAGGGGAACACTCCCTTTGATCCAGTTGCAAATATTGACTCCACCTTCTCTAAGAGCAGCCCCAGATTGCACTAACTAACTAACTAAGACACTGCCTTCTCACCACCATCAGCCCTCCCCTTTCCCCCCATCCACAACTATCTCTATCCTATGAGTCAGGCGCCATCTAATAATCAACTAGACCAACTCCCAGCAACACCAATATTGCTCACCTATTGACAACAGTGCCCCCACTGTTTCTGCCCATAGCACTCAACAGCTGCAAGACACAGTAATCAGTGGATAGTTAAAAACCCCTCCTTAGCCTTCATCTATCAATCTCTCTTTTAGCTTGCTCCCCTCAATCCTGGGGCCAGCAACTACCATCCTAAAACCTACACAATCCGAAACATCCCAACTCAGGTAACAGTCAAAGTCCAGAAGGTCCCCACAGTTTGCAGCCCAGCAAAAAGTCCAGCAAATAGTTCAACAAACCGGCCGGCAAACTGCTTATCCAATAGGGTCCTCTTCCAGCTGACTGAAATTTATCAAAGCTTATTAGAGAAGCCAGGCCCATTGAACCTAAGCTAAATTTTAACCAAAGATTAATTGCCAGCCAAACATGAGACTCCACCTTGGGTAAACTAGCTATGGCCATAAGGTTGTGCTAGCAAAACAGTTGGGAATCTGAAACAGTGTTCTCAAGAATTTGGATTGCATTGATTCTAGAGTGGAATAATTGGGATATAGACCTCACTGAACTCTATATAAGAATTGAACCAATAATGTAACCTCAAGTAGCTTAAGGAAGCAGGTACCAAACTGCCTGTTTTTGAGGAGAAGATCTTTAAGATGTCTGTTCTACTTCTCTATGCTCCCTGCACTGCATTTTTGGGCCACCTTTTTGCCTGAAACATGAATGGTATTTGGATATTTAAAGCATTTAACCTACTTAGCAGTGTTGTTGTGGATGTTCCAATTATTCTTCTTGGGCCTTTGGACAAGTACTGCTAACTTTGCCTTTTGATAATTAATCAAAACATGACTGTCAGTACACTATCCTCAACAATCTCCTGAAGCCAAATTATATATATGATGAAATCACAGCAGCATCTCCACAGAATAGAATTGATAATTTTATCCAGCTATCTTAAGAGGGTGAGAATTTCACTTAAACTTCTGGGTCTTGAGTTCCCTTCTTAGATCTTCAACATCTGTAGTAATAATGTAGTGATATAGCTGTTCTTTACTGTATCATTTAACCTCACATAGATTATCAGGAAGGGATATATTTTCAGGGGACTTATTAAGCTTGGGAGGTGTTCTGTCCCCTCTTGCCAGATAGCACAGATCATGAGCTAGTGAGCCTAGTTAACACACATTTATCTCAATTCTTCATAGCAGTGAATCACCACCTATCATGACTCTTCCCATTATCTTCTTGCAGGGCACAACTATATTCCTTTAGCCTTTCAGGGATCATCTGTTCAGGAATTCAATAGTGTTTTTCATCCTCTGAAGGCTCAGATTTGGTTCTAAGATGGTCTGAAATGTATTGAATTCCAGTGACAGAATAACTCTCATCCCCTGGGCTTGCTGTTTTATATGATTGTCTTCCTTATGGAGAGTTGTTTCTCCTGTCAGTAGCCAATCAACAGCTCTCAGGATACACCCTTTGCACTCAGCAACAATTCAGGAGATTATCTTTTCACCCCTCTCAGCTGAACACACTCTCCCTTCAAACAGTTTCTCAGTCATTCTCACATCTTCCTTGTCTCTTACAGCTGTTGAACTCTGTCTCTGTGTCTCTTGATCACTGAGCTTGCTCTGTTTAGATTGAT
Source organism: Python bivittatus (assembly GCF_059951505.1). NCBI lineage: Eukaryota > Metazoa > Chordata > Lepidosauria > Squamata > Pythonidae > Python > Python bivittatus. The sequence goes on from NW_028277030.1 coordinate 109,404,684, forward strand.
TTACTAATCAGTTAATTAAAAATTTGAAATAAATAGTTCTGAGGGAAAGTACTCAGACTTAGCTGCTGGCACAACTTAGAAGATATGTTATTTCACACATATGTACATGCACGTATGGAGAGTGGGGAGGGGAGACAGGACAGGAAACAGATGCCTTTTCTCCCTTTATTAGTTTTGTAAGAACTTTATTTGTGATGAAGAGAGATGGCAATTTACCGGTTTGTTGAGTTGGAATATACTCGTGTATTGAATCCTGTACTAAATAAATTTCTGTCATAGGTTGGAAAAGCACCAAAGGACAGGTTATGCAGACGGGCAAGTAATCCTTTTTCTTTATTAAAATGTGTATTATCATAATACAAGATCTGATGACATTTGTGTTAACCAGAAACTGAAGATTCCTGCCAGTTTAAGCTAAGGTCATAGCTATGGCTTCCAACCATTTAGTCATTTTATTTGGCTCTGCCTTTCTCTGAGCTCAGACCAAGAGACACCTACCATTTTAGGCGTTTAATCTAAGCTCATGCTTAAGATTAAGACAAGTGTCCATAAAATGAAAGTGACTTTGAGCAGATTTGCACTTCTCCATTCATTTTTTCCTCTTTTCATCTTAAGCATATTTTTACAAGAATTAGGTAGTTCTGATATTTAGGTTTGAATGAGGAACTTTAATTTGTCTCCCCAGAAAGTTACCAAAAACAAAAACCCCAAAAACCTTTTCATTGAATGTAAGGATTGGAAGGGATCTTGGAGACCATCTAGCTCAATCGCCTGCCCATTTAGGAATTTATCACTACAAACAAGGGCATTTGTTGGGCCAGTTATCTTGTATTTTTCTCAATCAGAAGATTGGTTGGGTGATGCAGAATACAGTCTGACCCTAATTTTTTAAATAGTAAACTAGGATGACTCAAGGCCTGAATTCTAATCTCTGTGCCTCCCAGATTGCTTCTGACAACATAAGATCCATATCCATTATCCATCCCTGTTCTATTATATTTTATATGACTCTGATGCCAGTTGCTCAGATTTCTTTTAAAGCCCTAACTGGAAGAGCAAACTAGGAAAAGGCCTGAGCAGTCCCATGATAAATTGGTTCAACGTCTTTGTCCTAAAGAACTAGCTTTGGAGAACTCAGCTAAAACTTTTCTGGGATTACATTGTATGATTGCCAGTCCTGAAACTATACATTATATGGGATTCTTGGTGGAAAATGTACCAATTTTTGTAAATGTGCTGCCTGTGTCTCTGCATCCCTTCAAATTTTTGAAACTTTAGCAAAGGTGCAGAAACATTCAGGTTAGGGCCTTTTCAGAGAACCCTTACTTTAATCTGGACATTTTGCAATCCTTTTAAAATCCTTCTAGATTAGGATTTGGCCCCAGCTAATGTACCTCCCCCACCCCCATTTAAATCCTAAACAATTTTCCTAAACACATAACCAGCCTTTATATAAGTACATGAGGTTCGTCTTTTATTTATGTTTTCATCTTGCCAGTAACATGCCATTGAAAAATTACTGGAGTCAGATGAATGCATCTAATATTTTTAATTTTCAATTTATTTAATTGCATATTTGACAAAGTATTGATGAAATATGTAGAAATAAATAGGAAAATATATAAAATATTTGAGGACCTTTGTAACTTTAAAAAAAAGTCTTTTATGTATTGAATACTGGGGTTTGCATGGCTCATATTTTTTCACTGTTCAGGTATTTCCTTCTGCATTAAGTGTATAGTTCATTTCTAGGGTTTGCTATGAACTCAGCCTCCTCCATCCACAAATGTTTTAAAACATATTCAAGAAAAAACTTTTCACAAGCTAATTCCTTTTGGTCAAATAGGATGTAGGGATGAGTGACAACACAACATCCTGTTTCCTTGGGTCTTGCTTAGATCTTCTTCAGACTCTCATGGAGGTAACAACTGTTTTCTTATGCACACTTATCATCTCTTATCAATCTGAACACTTTCACAGTAATGTTGTTAATATTTCTGTACATTAAAATTAATGTAAGGATTGTTGCCAAGCATTCCGGTAAATCAGATGTTTGCAACAGAATGCAGAGATGTTTAGCCACATTCAACTTTGAATAAATATATTTCCATTTTTATTTGTTAAAATTTTGTGACTTTGCAGGAAAGACTTCTTGATACCTACTTTCGTGCCTTAACACTACTGTTACTACTAGTACTGCTGATGATCCTCCTACTTCTCCCACTCATCTCTGAGTTTGTTTGAACATGACCAATTCATAATATATTTCAATTATTTTTAAAATGCCAATGCTTTTCTCTACTTACTGCATCAGGCTGATATACGGTGTGACGAAATGCCACTTCCTGTGCTGGACACAGAAGATGCCTGGGTGTCTGTTGAAGGGCACAGCTCGCTAGTGGAGTTAGCACTTGAGCAGAAACACATCCATTATCCTCTAGTCGAGCACCAGTCTGTGCTCTGCATAGTCTTGTATGGAATCATGAAGTTCTCACTGAAGAGTGTGAAGCCCCTCTCTCTCTTCGATAGCAAGGTATGCTGACATGAGGCTTCGTTGAAAGCTGCTGCCCCTGGAATGATGGCTCCAAGTTTATTTAATGTGAAGTGTATCTTTAAAGCCAAAGTTTACACTCAGGCAGAACGTTGCATGAGAAGCTGCAGTTGGAACAGGAAATCCTATAAGCTGGTGGAAGTTCTTTGGGCAGCTCTCCTTCTAGCTTATGTTTTGTGTTTCATCCACCTACATAGGAGTCAAGGTTGATTAGCTTTATAAATTTCTTTTTTTTTATTTTTTTTTTATTAAAAGTTTTACAAAGCACATAAAAACTAACACAAACTAATGAATAGAAAGAGGAAAGAAAAAAGGAAAGAAGAGAGAAAAAAGCAAAAGTGCAGAAAAAAAAGTAAAAAAGAAAAAATAGAAGCATCAGATTTTCTTTGCAGCAAATATAAGTACAATTGCAAAATTACCTTACTCTATGAATACCAAAAAAGCTTACTTTTTTCTATTATTCATTTTTTTCTAATCATCAAAACCACAAATCATAATTGGTTTTTTTTCTGTTTTATGCAAAAAGTCTATACGAGGTTTCTAGTCAAGCATAAATGTAGATATTGTTTTTTCTTTGATCAAAGAGGTTAATTTAGCCATCTCCGCAAGTTCCGTCATCTTGACCGACCAAAGCCTTTCCACTTTTGAGCATATAATAGTCTCACTGCAGTTGTCATATATAAAAACAAGTTCCCATGACTTTTTTCTAATTGCTTGTCCATTAGTCCCAAAAGAAAAGTCTCTGGTTTCAGTTGTACTTTAACCTTTAAAACATTCTGAATTAATGCACGTGTTTGTATCCAAAATGTTTTGGCTTTTTTACATGTCCACCAAACATAATAAAATGTCCATTCATGTTGATCACATTTCCAGCAAAGATTTGAAGTACCTTTATACATTCCAGACAATTTGCTTGATAGATTCCAAGTAGAAATTAATGCTGAGTCTACCTGGGAAGCTGCCCATTTTCCCACATCTTTTGCATATTACATACTTAAGCAAGTATAACTGTTCCCTATCTTGGTTTCAAAATTCCTCTGTGTTCCATTCTTGCAGGGTAAAAATGCTTTTTTCAAAGACTTGACTTCAATTCAGTTGCTGCCTAGTGGGGATGTGGATCCTACTCTGCTTACCTTACGCCATCAAGTAAGTTAAATCCGGGGAAGAAATGGACAAGCATATGTGTGCTTTTACAATGCTGCTGATGTGGAGGTTTTGTTTTGTTTCCAAGTTCTTAACCAAATTAGTGAGTGCGTTGGCCCAGGCCCAAGCTCCATCTAAGACGACAGACCAACCAGAAGAAGTAGTTGCTGTGTCATTGAAGGACAGAGATTGGCCTGCCTTGACTTTGGATTTGGCGCAACATCTTCAAATTGCTGAGGATGTAATCAGACGGCACTATGTGTGCGAGCTCTATAATTATGGCCTGGATCAACTTGGAGAAGAGGTACACATTTTGCACATAGAGAGTGTACAGCAGACCTGAATTTCTGCCTGCTTGAATATACAGGTTGTACAGTTTTGTCATGGTTATTAGTGAAGCTCTTTTACATTGCTCTTGAATCCTGGCTTGATTTTTTTACTTATGTTCTGCAAACGCAAAGATGTATTCTGAATACCTGTAATTAAAAAAAGCTTGCAGATTTCTGCTGTGAAAGTCACATAGTCCTGAGAAAGGGTAATTTGACTCTGTTTCTGTGCATACTGGAAGATTAAAGTTTATTCTAAGTGATTATGGAGAGCATACTAGAAACAGTAGAGGACAACCAACCATACCATGTTCAAATACTATCTCTTATTTAAGGTGGAGGATGAACCTTCCACATATTTGCTGCTACCACCCAATTCCTCCAAATTTAGAAGAAATGCTGGCTAATCAGGATTCACTGCTTTATATTGTTGTTCATGTGTTTTTCCTCCACTGCAGCATCTTTTATATGGGGGAAGGCAGAAGAAACTGTAATGGCTGGTCTGCACCCATTTCCCTATGAAAACCATATGAAACCTATACTACTAGAAACCTATTTGACCATGTGAAAAGCTATCCTACTACAGCAGTACTATCCTGGAAAATGCCCAGACAGCATTGTTATGTACAGTTCTGATTTTTAACACCCCATGATCCAGTGAGTTCAGGTGCAGGAAAGCAGCCAATAGGAGTGAGGAATTTCTCCTGTGACTAAAATAAACTTCTGGCAGTGGCACAGAAGTTTTTGCATCCAGACATCTGGTGTGCCAGCTAGGAAGGATGCCTACTTACACATCTAAACATAGTCAAGAGCAGTACACCTGTGTCCTCAGGATTCTCCCCTTCAATCTTTTTTGCCTTATAGCAGAAAATAGGAAGGAGAGTGGGAATTAAATGATGCCTAAGTTTTTAAGAAGGAAGAAGCTTGTGGAACCTTCTCAGGCACCTGCTCAGAAACTAGTCACACTGAAGCCAAGAGAGCTTACTCATGAGACTGTGTATCTCCAAATGTGGTACTAATTGCACCTTCTCATGCATGTAAATATGTGTGGATCAAGAAAGTTTATTTATGTTTGTGTGGTGGTGCTTCTTTTGAACTGTTCATGTCATATATAAATTGGGATCTTCTAGGGTATGATTATATGTGCATTTGTATACAACTGATCACACATGTACTTCACCATTTTCTTCCTATGTACCCCAGTCCCGATATGCCAATACAGTATTATACAATAGAGTGAAGCCTTGTAATGAATAAGTAGTGCAGGGATGGAAGGAATTAATTTTCATTTTTTTTTTTTTTTTTACATGGCTAACTTTGAATGCTGGCTTTAAGAATTTTACAGTTGGCCATTACAGTATTAATTTTTGGTTAGAACAATCTGATCTATAGTACGTCAGCCAAGATTTTACAGGGTACCTTTTAAAACTAAAAGTAGCTTGAAGGTGAGATGACTTCTTGGACTGACCTGCATGTACATTCATTCATCAATGGCTTTTGAAAAGTTCTGTTTTGAAGACAAATATTTCTTGTTTGTGTTTGTTGCAAGAGGAACAACTGATGGAGTTAATGTCTTGTATATGTAGGCTATTCTTCAGGTACAGGACAAAGAAGTTCTTGCATCACAGTTGCTGGTGCTGACTGGACAGAGGCTGGCGTATGCCTTACTGCACGCTCAGACAAAAGAAGGCATGGAGCTCTTGGCCAGACTACCTCCAACGCTTTGCACTTGGCTTAAAGCTATGGTAAGCTTCACTGCCTCTTAAGCAAATTGCACAATAAGGAACAGTGTTTTCAGAAAACCCTGATCTAATATGCTGATGATAAGTACATTTATTTATTAAATGCAGTACATAAAATGAAATTGATGGGAAAAGATTTATACCTGAAAATGAAGCTAGAGTAATATATATGCTGCTCAGTAGCAGGGAAAGCAGGGTCAGCTCATCTGAGCATGCTAACCTGTATGGGCAATGTACTGTAGGAACCAACATGACTAATACACCAATATTTCTCTAATAGCATGCTCTGCTTAAAGATTAACAGTCTGTGTGGAGTGGAATTTGAACTTTGCTATGAATGCATAAGAATGTGTGTGCGTGCGTGAGTACATATATAATTTATTTCAGATAATTTAATGAGTTATTTATACAGCATAAGAAGTACATTCAACAATTGGCGTATTTTTTCAACATAAACTATAACAAGGATGGTGTAAAGCAGGGATGGGTTACTTCATTTGATGTATTTTATTGTACAAATGTATTGAAACAATACTCCCATCCAGTTCATATTGGTCTAAATGATACCTATAGCATTTGGAAGAGAGACTTTATTGCACTTCAGTGCACTGAACAAAAACATAGGTAAGAACTGATGATATACATAAGGTTAATTTAGGGGTAGGTTAACCTTTTTGAGATGGTTTTTCCATAATCCCAGAAGAAAACTGGTGAGGTTGGCTTCTACAACTGTAGTTTTCCTGTCTTATCTGGTCATGCTTCCAAACAGAGCAACAGGCTTGCAGCCGTGCATCTGTTTTATCTTCTAAGAATGGCCGTGGTAGGGCTGAACAGCAGTTATCTGCGATAGTTCTCACTGAGTTAGGGATTATTTATAAAACTAGTTTACAAGGCTGCTCATAATTATGGGTAGATTCTCTCCGGTCTACCTGTTGGGATTTAGAAATGATCTTGCATGTCTACTTTTAGTAGAGAAACCTAAGGATTGTCTTGATTCTCTCTGCAGGATCCACAAGATCTTAAAAATGTAGAAGTGCCAATTACTACAACTGCTAAATTAGTAAATACAGTGATAGAACACCTACCAGAAAACCATGGGCAGTATAGCGTTGCCTTGCATCTAATTGAGGCTGTGGAAGGAATGTCATGACAGCAAGACTGAAACTTAAGCACAGTGGATACACAGTTCTCTAATAGAAGTGGAGACTTGTATATAAGAAGCAGAATCATCTTGATGAAACAATCTCAAGTGGCTTTGGTGATTTAACAGCTCAAGACTTTAGATGGTAAATGTATGCAACATGAAGATCTATCTTTGGTGGGTAATACCAGCAGTGTCACCTTTGTATATTTGTGTATAACTCTAAATATTTATTTCTAACACCAAGCATTTGTGTAGTAGTTTGCTTAAGAACAGTTCGGTGCTGTTCAAATTAACATGTTAAGAATTTCCTATGTGCTAGAAGATAGACTGCTTTTTAAATGTTAAAATGAGATGAATTTAATCAGAAGCCAAGAAATCAGAGCTCTTACATACTATGTACATTAGTTAGGTAATACTTCTGGTTTTCAAAGTGATAGCCTAAATACATTTAATCAAGAGGCAGCTGGCCACAAGCTTATAGCATTAAAGGATGACTTTCTACAATTATGTTATGGCTGGGTTTACACTTTGCAAACAGTGTCCACTTGCGAAGAGCAAGCAGTCCATTGGGTAGAAATTATTGTAGAAACCAAAAAAGATGCTGCCTCTTCATGTTTTGATAAAGTATCAAATAAAATCAGGAATCTAATTTTAGCTGATCACTTCGGTAAAAGTGTTAGTCTCATTTGTAAGCTTACTGTAATTTGGTGTACTCTACTACCTTCCAATGTTGAATTTTATTTTTGGCCCACAACTGGCCCAATATATGACAGTGATAACATTGGCAAATTGGGCTGACTGGTCCAGTGTTTTTCAAACTTGGACTTCAACTCCCAGAATTCCCCAGTCAGCATGCTGTCCACACATCTTAAAGTTGCCGAGTTTGAAAAACACTGGATAGAGTGCTGAAGTTAGCATAGAATAATTGAAGGAACTGGGTATCTTTGGTCTGAAGAAGAGAGACGATACAATAGTCCTTCAGTTATTGGAAGAGAGGGGTCCGAGATTCAGCTGGAGAACCAAGCGTGTGAAGTTCTTTACATCTGCTGAAGATGCTGTTGTAGAGGATGAGTGGAGACTTTGTAAATCAGCTGTATCATAGTCAGTAATCAGCTGAATATCCCCCCAAATGTTTCTGTAGAAAATTGTTGACACTTGGATCAGATGAGTTTCTTTATGATTAAAAGGCCGCTATAGCTTTCAAAACTAAAGGAACAGTCATCCACCCATATTTATTACTGCACAGTTGTGAGTACGAAAAGGGCAAAGTTATTTAACAAGGTAATTTCTTAATCATGATTGACAAATCTAGACCAGGATAGAGATTCCACATACCTTTTCCTTATTGATATGTGATCTTTCTGAGTGGCAGGGGTGGGGGGGTGTTGATTTTGTCTGGAAATAACTACAGAAAAAAGGTTCATGCAGGCCCATGAACTGCACTAAAGCTGCACCACCCAAGTGCTAAAGTCTAAAGTAAACTGCCAGCTACCTAATATCGGGCTAAAAAAGCCAGCTTGTTTATGGATTTGAATTCCTCTTGTGCTGCTGTTCAGACTTAGAAGGAAAAAAAGGACTGTCAGGCATTTTAATAAGCATTTTATTAAGTGTACAAGTTTAAATATATACACACTAATTTTGAGTTTAGCTTTCCAGCTCTCACATAGAAGCAGTGTATTGGCTTCTGTGTAGATAGTTTTCCCAAAATGTGAATCCTGCTTCAGAGAGCACATGGCTATTTGACTGCTATGGGAAGAGGCATCATTTCCCACCAAGTATTTGCATACAACGTGCACATGGAGTCTCTGCTGAATCAGCGGTGTATTTTCGACAGCGGGGGCATTTTGATTTGGCAGCTGGTAGAACAATGACTTTATAGGCAGACTCCTCTCTGATATCGCCACCTATTTAAGAAAAGGTTAAAATTAATCCCACAGTAAAGACCATCCTTTGCTATCTTATCTCTGAATCAGGGGAAGTCTTCCTCTAGTCCTATCACCATGTGGCCCAAATACTTTCAAAATTTTGTGGATATGTAACAAGTTTACTTACCTTCTAAGTTTATTAGAAATGTGCCTTTAATCATATCATCGGTATTCATATCTCTAGGCACTTCAGTCAGCAGTGTTGTCTGTGATGTCATCATTATTTCATTTAACTGAGATGTACTAGAACGCTCCTCAGGTTGCAGCATCTAGTGATAAATTATCATCATGCTGACTAGTTTTTGAAAAGGGTACAAATGCAAACAAATAAATGACAGTTCTAATTAAGACAGAAGCTAGGACTAGCTTACCCAAACTTGAACCAAAAATGTGATTTGGTAGCAATACATGCAAACCAGTCTACTATGGCTTGTTCAGAGCATGGCTACAAAGATCCTGGCTTAGTACTGTGATATCAGATGTATGCAGAGGACTTCACTACTACAATTTCCGTTTACGGTGATGGTATAGCACTATTTACGATTCATGAACTCTAAAACATGACCACATTATGGGAGTATGTCATATGTAGTCATATTAGTCTGCAACTGTAGATATACAGTAGGGCTCTACAATCCCATTACATGGTCATTTTACAAATGAAGGGTTAACTGAATCCTCAAATAATTTGCCTTTATTTCAAGAAACTGAAAGCATCAAATAAAAATGGAGTACTGGAGGGAACCCTGGTTAGAAACAGTAGATTAAGTACTATTGAACCCGCAAATCTTGTCTCCTGAAAGTAGAGAAGCCAGCAAAAAAATAGTGGGAGTCAAAGGATGTCTCTGTTTTGAAACTGGGACAGGGAAACAACCTTCTGAACTCCAGGTAATAGAATCATAGGGTTGGAAGGGACCTTGGAGATGGGGCAAATAAACTCTTACTCTACTTCTCGCCTTTGGATTCAATATCATGCTTATCTAATTCTATAGTAACATTTTTTGCTGTAATGATATATGAACATTTCTATCTCTGAGTTGGAGCATTAATTAATTTTGAGAAAATGTCCCTCTGTGTTCTTGAGTGTTTCTGAATTAAGGCATTATAAATGATTTTTCTTAGTAGCTTTTCTTAAACATTTGAAGATTAAAGAACTGGTTAAGATTTAATATTACAGGTTATGATTTTCCTGCTTACCTCCATTAATTCAAAGAACAGCCCAGGCTCGATCACGAGAATCACCTGATATTCCACAGCATTTTTGCCTGTGATAAAACCAAGGAAAGCGTCCCGCATTGCACAGGCTCCCTCCACTGCTTCTTCAAGGCCTGGTTTCTTCCACACGGCACTTGTGGTCATCCACCCGGAACGAAATACGCTATCTGATTCTTGCAGAAGAAAGGGGCGGGGGAGACAAATGCATAGGACAGCTCTGTAATAATTGCAGATAAACGGCACTGTAATATATAAAGCTAAGAATAATGGTTAATATTTTATGTGGGCTTGTCTGAACGCAACTCAGAAACTTCAGCTGATGCAGATACAGCTGCTCACTGAGGCTAACTTGTTAGATCATACAACACAGATTTTTGTCTCTGATCAAGGAAACAGAATTTCTATGAATTAAAGTTGCCCAAAGTGGCCACACTAAGTTTATATGTACCCCTGCTTCCCAACAACTTTCAGTAATGCAAGCCAGATCAGCACTTTTTCCTAGACTAAGCTCCAAGGTTACATGGTTATGCCTTTCTATTGACCAACTACATATTCACCAACAGAACCTGACCTATTAGGGGTGCTCTTAATTTTGATTCCCGCTCTGACAAAGGTTTCAGTTCAGTGACCGGACTATGATTCTATAAACCTGCAAACTTGCATGGACAACAATTACATTATTAAGGTACCTGCGTGGCCTAGAAGGGAAGCAGAACTGAGTTTCTTGTCCCTTATTACAATAATGGCAGGGATTTCCACTACCTCAATCCTGAGCTGTTTGGCCTTGCTCAGACATCATCCCATATAAACACTTTTAAGAAATGTGTACAAGCACATTTCATCCTACAGAGGAGATTTTTATTCACTAAATAAAATTTAACTTTTATTGACAGTTCCATTTTGTACAACACAAGTATAAATTCAATGAATAATGAATATAACACATTAAGAGTTTTATGTGAAGACTCCCTGGACTTCATGCAGTTTTCTTAACAGTTTCATAGCTCTCATACCTTTTCTGTATGGAATATACTGGAATACCTCTTCAGCCAGATGTGGAAGGATTGGTGCAAAAGAACGAACCACTGTATCCAAAACTGCTGCCAAGGCTGTTTGACATGAACGACGTTTAGGATCTTTTTCTTCTTCACAATAAAGTCTAAATTGTAAGGAGGAAAAACATTCCTTTACGGATTGCAAGGAAAAGCTGTACAGGTGCCATTTTAAGCATTCAAGGCCCAAGGATATATACCTTTAGGTGTCAAGACTTTTAGTTTAGCATTAGACTTTTCCCCCTTGGGCAAACAATTTCTAAACATCAAATATTACTGGAGCAAGTTAGATGTATCAAAGTGCACATGAGCTGAAAAGGCTAGCTGTGTATGCTGGAAACAAGATAATCCATCTTGCTTGCTGTGTATATTCAGGAAGAATTTCTTATCTTGGGGGCAAGCAGCACAAAGCACTGATTTCTCATTTTTTGAGACTTCCTTATCTGATAAGGGGGATACAAAAGAAGGTGACTCAGGTAAAGTCAGACAATTTCACATACCTGTCCTTAATTATACTAAAATAAAAACTGGACAGATCTTTACTACAAAAGGCTTGAAGTAATCGGATGACTTTTCCGTAGTCATATTCCTTATATGCCTGTGTAACCTAAGGAATAAAGTACAAAGAACAACAGCTAATTAAAAATGCAAGTAATCATCATTCCAAAGAAAAATAAAGGAGGAAAGGAGACATTTGAGGCAGCACAAGAGAGCATAAACAGTATCTGTGATCAGCATCTAAACTATTGGCAGACTTGGCTAGTTAATCGTTTTTGCATGTTGATAATACTTAAACAATACCAAACCAGTTATTTACTGTCCTTTCCTTCTCCTCCATACTACCCTGTCCAAAATTTTCCAGTCCTACTTATCTAGTCATATGACTTCCTTCCTTCCTCCAAAACAGTTAGGTTTTGACAATCCACCCCCTACTGCTGGCTTCCAAGATGTAGCAGTGGTGTAGATTGTCCAAGCTTTGATGATTTCATCATCTTCAAAGTAAGAAAGCTGAGGTCTAGCTGTAGCATGACCAAAGTATTGGAACAGCCTTGGTTAGGCAGGACCTAATCCTGCAGACATCCACAGTAGAAGACAGGATGCTGGTAGTTAGATGCTGCTCTCTGAAGACATGCCTTCAGCTTGACTTCTCCTTGAGCTGTAATTTCCTTCCTACAAATTTGCTAAACATTTCCTATTCTCATTTTGCTAATGTACAGTTGCAAGAAAAAGTATGTGAACCTTTTGGAATGTCATGGTGTTCTGCATTAATTTTTCATAAAATGTGATCTGACTGTCATCTAAGTCAAGAGTATTGACAAATATAATGTGCCTAAAATAATAACACAAAAACAATTCTGATCCTTCATGTCTTTATTGAGAACAACCATAAAAACCTCATAGTGCTAGTGGAAAAAGTATGTGAACCCTTGAGTTGACCTCAAGAAAGCTAATTGGAGTCAGGTGTTAGCATAGAAAGTTAAGAAAATGAGTTTGGAGGTGTGGATTAGAGCTACGTTGACTGATAAAAACCACTCAAACTTTTTGAGTTTGCTTCGCACAAGAAGAATATGCTTATGTGAGCCATGCCTTGCCAAAAAGAGCTTTCAGAGGATCAGCAATCAAGAATTTTTGATTTACATAAAGCTGGAAAGGGTTACAAAGTGATTTCAAAGACCTTAGAAATTCACCAGTCTACAGTTAGGCAAATGATCTACAAACGGAGACACTTTGGGACTGTGGCTACTCTACCAAGAAGTGGGCGCCCAGTCAAAATGACCCCAAGAGCACAATGAAGACTCATCAATGAGGTAAAGAAACAACCCTGAGTGACAGCCAAAGATTTGAAGACATCATTGGACCCACCTAACATCTGTGTTCATGAGTCTACGGTACGTAAAACATTGAACAAGCAGGGTGTCTATGGCAGGACACCATGAAGGAAGCCGCTGCTTACTTCAAAGAACATTGCTGCACGCCTGAAGTTTGCGAAAGAGCACACTGACACTCCACAGTGGTACTGGCAAAATGTTTTGTGGACTGATGAAACAAAGATTGAACTATTTGGAAAGAACACGCAGCACTACATCTGGCGTAAAAAGGGCACTGCATATCATCATGAAAACATCATCCCAACCATAAAGTATGGTGGAGGAAACATGATTTGGGCCTGCTTTGCTGCATCAGGGCCTGGCCAGCTTGTAGTCATTGAGGGGAAGATGAATTCCCAAGTGTATCAAAAAATTCTTCAGGATAATGTGAGAATGTCTGTACGTCAGCTGAAACTCTGTAGAAGTTGGGTGATGCAACAGGACAATGACCCAAAACACCGCAGCAAGTCCACAACAGAATGGCTTCAGAAAAACAAAATCCGCCTTTTGGAGTGGCCAAGTCAGAGACCAGACCTCAACCCAATAGAGATGCTATGGAATGACTTGAAGAGAGCCATACACATGAGACACCCAAAGAATATGACAGAGCTAAAGCAGTTCTGCCAGGAAGAATGGGCTAAAATCCCTCCTGAACGATGTGCAGGTCTGATCCACAGCTACAGGAAGTGCCTGGTTGAGGTTATTGTTGCCGGGGGCGGGGGGTGTCAACCAGTTATTGATTCCAAGGGTTCACTTACTTTTTCCACTAGCATTTTGAATGCTGAATGAGTGTGTTCAATAAAGACATGAAGGATCAGAATTGTTTTTGTGTTATTATTTTAGGCACATTATATTTGTCAATACTCTTGACTTAGATGACGGTCAGATCACATTTTATGACAAATTAATGCAGAACACCATGACATTCCAAAAGGTTCACATACTTTTTCTTGCAACTGTATTTGGTAAGCATAATGTTAAGGTTTTCTGCTTGGGTAATGGATGGAGAAACTACATGTGCAAATGCTGGCAGAGAAGTAAGAGGTAGTAGTGGCCTGCTGTAAGGGAATTCTCTTAAGCCACAAGTTGATATTTATAGCAGTTCTGTTCTACTTAAATAGTACAACAGTTAAAAATTCTTTCCTCCAAAAAGTTGCCTATTTAGTTCAAAGATCAACTGCTCTGTGCTATAAGTGCCCATAGTTCCAGCCACTTCCTACTGCTTACCTTGTTAGAGAAGTCATGCAGCAGATGGAGTATGTACTGGTCTATCACATACATCTCTGATGTGGGGATAGAGTCTGTCTCTGGGCTGAAGCCAGCCAGATTTCCCAACAAAAACCGGAGTGTATTTCGAAGCTATCAACAAACCCCAAAGATACTCCATGAAATTCAAGTAATTATTTGAAAAGCTTTTACCATCAATATAACCATATATTTCAAATATTTATTTTGAGAGACAAAAAGAATACTGCAGATCTTCCAGGCAGAATCTTCTACCACAAGATTTGTTTTGAGATTCAGGGTGAGATGGAATTGAAGTATTTAGAACTTTTCTGGAAATCATCCAGGAGAGTTGCTAATCCTAAAACAGTATAGGATGATGCTCAGTAGTCACATTTCATCTCCCAGTTCTTTCACAAGTCTCTTCTCTGAAGATTTGATTTGCAGTGATACAGAAAGGAGAGATTCCTAATGAGAAAAGCTGCCTAATTGCTATTAATGACTAGGTAGGTCTTATGGTTAGAACACAACACTGGGGAAGGTATATTACACCTCAGGTGTAATATACAGGCAACATATTCAGTATCTTTGTACCAATAATTTGTGAAATTTGCAGCTTGAAAACATCATGCATTGAATATCAAGTGAAGGAACAGTCAGACAGTTGGGACTTTCCTGGCTGGCCTGTGTTATCTATATATTACTAAAACTCTTCTATTTGTAATCTTTAACTGGGTGAAACAGTGTGTCATGGGGCAACAATTTTTGAATCAAGGCTCCTCAAATGGGCTAAATTATAGAATGCATTCAAAATCTGGGACCCATTACTCCCATGGGATTGAAATTTGGGAAATTTCAATCCCATGGGAAGGAAGGGAGGAAGGAAGGAGAGGAAGGAAGGAAGGGGAGGAAGGGAGGAAAAGGAAGGAAGAGGGAGAAAGGGAAGGGAGGAAGAGGAAGGGGGAAGGAGGGAAGGAAGGAAAGAAGAAAAAGGGGAGGGGAGGGGAGGGGAGGGGAGGGGAGGGGAGGGAAGGGAAGGGAAGGGAAGGGAAGGGAAGGGAAGGGAAGGGAAGGGAAGGGAAGGGAAGGGAAGGGAAGGGAAGGGAAGGGAAGGATTTCTGACGCTCCCTGCCAGCTTCCCACAAGCACAGTCAACGGGGAAGCTGGCAGCACATCGTAAGTTGCTCACACGCCCACTGATTTTTTGCCCTTGGTCATTCTGTTTCTCTGTTAAGGTAAGGAAATATCTCTGAAATGATGACCAATGGGTCACAGGTTGTCTAGTCTAGTTTAAAAGGCCCATTAAAATCCCTGTTCCAAAAAGCAGTTCCATGGGACAGTTATTCTAGGATCCATTACCGTGATGGGCAAGAGCCAGTTTGTGGTTAAAGGAATTGGAGTAAAACCCAGGATACCATGAGTTCTAATCCTGTCTTAGGTACAAAAGTTAGCTGGGGGACTTTGGGCCAGACAAGAAGGCGGCAATGGCAAGCCCCTTTGAAAATGTTGCCAAGAAAATTCCAGGGACTTGTCCATGTAGTTGCTATGAGTTAAGACTGACTTGAAAGCACAAATAAATAAATACAACCATGATAGGTAAAGTAATAACTATTATCCTATCATATGAAGGTACAGAAGTGAAAACTATTCCAACTGAAAAGAAAAATCACTATCAAGATAAAAGCTCAGACAGCTTTGTTCCTGATTATATATTCCAGAAAGCCAAACTATTTCTGTAATGGCTCCTACTGAAGAAAAGGCATCAGTGTGTTTGTCTGCTTACCTTGTTAATGTCATCACGAGCAGAACTGAGCACATCTGGTCCAATCAGCACCTCTGTAAAGACATTGGACTCAGCCACCCACCAGCGTAAAGTATCAGCGCCGTATGGCGGCTCAGTGCTGTGGTCCTATACATTGATAAGATGGGGAGGGAACACCTTTCAGTATTGGTAATTGCTCAACGAAGTCCTGTTCTCCAAAATAAATGCAACGTATTTTGCAATTGTGCTGAAAAGTTGGCCATAAAGACATTTCCCCAAAGGAACCCAGAGATTCCGGCAAGAATCATGACAAAATAAACCTCCGACAAGGCGTTTGTTGGACAACTCACACGAAGGTAGACTGCTGACTGTAGCCTGATACAGTAACAACAGCGTAACTCTACAAAGCATCATGACTGATGCACCACTAAAAGAAACAAGCTGTTCATGTTATACTGCCTGCTGCAAAGTGAGAAGGAAGGGAAAGTTAAACCACGTTTGCTACTTGATCAACCTTCAGATTAGTCAAGGGACACTGCCAAAACACAAATGTCTTGCCTGCTCCTTGCTGCTCTGTAAAATCACTCTTTCTCTCTCTCACACACACACGCGCGCACACACACACGCACGCCCATAACACAGTCCATACAGCAAACAGAAGCAATGTAGCATTGTGATAAAGTGCTGGACAGACCCAGATTCTTGGCCATGGAAGCTCACTGGGTGACTTTGGGACAATCACTTTCTCTCGACCCAACCTACCTCATAGGGTGGTTGCAGGGAAAAATCAGAGGAACACTATGTATGCTGACTTGAGTTCCTCTACAAAAGGTGAGATACAAATTTAATAAAGCAACAAACAACTGCTGGTATAATTACTTAAGGATGGCCTCCTCCCCCAGGTCTAACTTAATACTAAAGAAGCAACAGCTCTGGAGTGAATCCTGAAGTGCAGTTTTCACAATCTTCTATAAATGTCTCCCAGGTAATTCTACTGAAAAACGAAACCTATAAATCCCTAATCTCCAACCAGGTTGGCTACTAGTGACATGGAGCTGAAGTCCAACATCTAGGGATCCAAGATTGAGAAAGGCTATAAATTAAACATTTCCTACACATTAATATCAGTCTCATAACTAAATCTGAATTTTAAAGATAGGACAGACTCTTTGTGAACAAAGTTGGTCAAGAAACTGAAGTAAAAAATGCTTAGAAGATACAGTAGTAAAGAGAGCAGATCTTGTCACTGAAGCCCACTGGGGGGAAAATGGTCCTTCTTCTTTTGCCTCCTTCATGGGCTGGTTGGCACATCAGGCTAAACCATGATATTTATTTGTATCCTCCTCTCATTTTTCTCCACAACAACCCTGGAAGGTAGGCTAGACTGAGAGAAAGTGACTGGTCCAAAATTACCCAGTGAACTTCCCTGGCTATGGGTGGACTTGAACCTAGGTTTCCTGGTGGTAGCCCAACACCTTAACCACTACACCATACTGCTCTGGTCACTCCAATTCACCAAAACAGCCATCTTCCTCTTCCCCCTAGCATAGTCATTTCTACTGCCATTCACAAGGGCTTCACCATCAGTTTATGCAAATGAAATGCTGCCAAGGCCCCCAAAGTAGGCCAGGCTGTTCATCTATTTTTTACTGATCTAAGTGCATGGAGTAAATTCATCCTCAAAGCTCTTAGAGGTGAACAAACTATGGCAACGCGCACTGCCACTGTGCCCTGGCTTCCGCTTTGTTTTATGTGCCATGGGAACAAGAGACACAGAACAAGGAAGCCAGTCTCCACACAGAAATGAAAACCCTGGGCAGAGGGCGCATAGACCCACACGCAGCTGAATAAAAAAGCTCCAGGCCTGGTAGCTTCTCTTCCCCACAAAGCAACCACTGATAAGCAAACTGAGCAGCAATAAAACTGCTCACTTTTATGACTATTGGTTTCTATAGCTGATGCTCTCAGGTCTACGTTCGAATGATTGTTTTAGGGTATATGAGGAAGTTTGCCAGTAAAAAAAACCTAACTCAAGGGCTATGTGGGCCTGGAATTTATCTTTTCATCATGAGCCTTGGACTTTTCCAGCATGGCAATGTGAGCAAAATCAAAGGCTTCTGAGGTTAATAAACTATGTTAAATGCAACATCCACATTTTAATTTACTAAAAGCAACATTCTGTTGTATGTTGTTTTCCAGGCATATTAAGACTATTCGTACGGCTATTGTTTTTGACTTGCAAAAATCTGGATGACCAGGAGGCGGCAGAAAGCAGATACCAGTACCAAAAACTCTAGTGTCATCATGCCATCTGGTGGCTGGCTGGAATTTTGCAGTCCCTATATGGTAGCCCTACTATTTATGTTAGAAAATATATTGAGCTGCCCAAATTATTCTTTTGCCAATGAGGGATGGGGGCTGGATTTAATGCCAAAAAGATACTTCCAGGCAGGAAATAACTGAGCCCAAATTACTCTGAGGAACTGGTGGACTGCATTTCCAGATGGGAAATGGAACTACACAATTACTTACACTGCCTCCATTGATGACGACGTCTGGATCAACCACATTGCCAACTGATTTAGACATCTTTTCTCCTTTTTCACCAACAGTGAATCCATGAACAATAAGAGTCCTAGAAGAAAGACCTCTGGAGTCTTAAGTGCTTCCTTAAGAGTGTCATACATACATGTCATACATACATACTTATAAGTCAGTGTATATTACCATAGCTGCCCCAGCAACTTACCCAGCAACTTACCTATATGGTGCCTTTTTTCGTGTTGCTACACTAATCAAGAGGGAAGACTGGAACCAGCCTCCCAGCTGGTCTTTTCCTTCCAGGTATAAATCAGCCCTTTCACCTGTATCTAAAACATAAGCAATATAGTATTTGTAATCATTCTAAGGTATTCTGGGTATCCACTTAACTTCTGAACTTGTATGAAGTGGAAGTCATCTTACAAAAATATGGCAACATTTACAAAACGTATTTTTTTAAAAAAATTACAGTACTCTTTGTTACTCAAGTGGCAATTCCGAAGTGTTTATAATG
Source organism: Python bivittatus (assembly GCF_059951505.1). NCBI lineage: Eukaryota > Metazoa > Chordata > Lepidosauria > Squamata > Pythonidae > Python > Python bivittatus. The sequence continues at coordinate 109,423,691 of NW_028277030.1, forward strand.
GATTTAATTATTTCCTTTTTAAAAAATCAGAATTCAGGACCTGTTAGGCAAAACTAGTTTATAGATTGTTATGCCTAGTAATTATATTGTATAATTGACTTGCCAGATCGATACAGCTCACAACTGTGAACATAATAGCAGGAAAGAAGATACAAGCTTTGATAAGTGTAGCTACTACATCCTTGGAGCTCTAGGCAAGGAAAAACTGGAATTTTCCTTTTCTACAAAAGGAAGCTCATATTCCTTACCAATCTGCTAGCCATGCTCCATATAAAGTTATAAGAGCTGCTTTCCCTCTAACATTTCATCTACTGTTTAATTAACTTCACAAAAACTTAGATATTTAGATCTAGCTGTAACTATCATGCTTATAGTGCTAAAAATTAATTATTTATTCATACAAAAATTCTGAATCAGTGTTATGAGATGCAATCCATCGATCGTTTAAAGGAATACAATTCTTTTCTTATCAGTCATAATAAGCAATTTGACCATATTCATGAAAAGTTTTCTTTTTTAACATGGATGTATTTAGCACACTTACACTGGTAAAAATTAATCATTAATAAAAATAATTCTGACTCAGGGTAAATGAGGTACTATGCACTGATAAGAAAAAACATTTTTTTTAAACAATCATGAACTGTAAATCAGCTAAGTATATTAATGGTTTTTTTTTAAAATGAATGTATTGATTTAGATGATGATGATGATGATGATGATGATGATAATAAAAAAAATATAAAGAACCTCGGTCAAGTATGTGATTCTTTTTGTTTGTTCTTTGTCCTGTGTTATTCCTTGATAAATATACAAATTATAATAAAATGACAAAAATAATGGGTGCGTCCAGGCATCTTTATGAAAGCTGTACACCATTTCCCTGCTCTTTTCAATATATTGGATTCAACGCCTGTTCTTACATATACCTCCTCATCTGAGACTGAAAAATCTTATGCAAATAGAGAATGATTTATTTTAATTGCATATACTGCTTGATTTAGATGCTACATTCTTTTCCCACAATCTCCTTGCAGTTTACAATACATCACAAGCTTTAACAATGGATAAAAGCTTTAATTAGGGTTATTATTTACAGTTAGAGGGCATAGGTCTTTAAAATCCCTTTCTGTTGTTATTTGAGCACTGTATTGTGTATCTTTGATAACAGACTTTAACCCATAGATTAAACATAGGGTGCTTTAATGGCAAGTACAATTATCTAGGCTTTTTCCTTTAAATACCCTGTCAGCACAAAAGCTGAACAAGATAGGCATTATAAAACAGTATTCTTTTAGTTAAACATTAGTATGATAGCTCTGTGGGGAATTAGGCTGCTGCATTTATCAGTTCTAGAAAGTGATCTTGATGGTCATAGTATGTTTCCTTTATCTGATGCTACACTGGCTTGTCCATTTTTAACTAGAGACTTGGCCTAACTGTGCAAGAAGAACTCAAATTATGAAGCTTTAATAGCCCCTCAACCCTGCATTAAAATGTGAGGTTTGTGACTTTCATACAGGTAAACAGATGAAGAGCTGTATGTTGCTTTGGAAACAAGGCCCACTTTAGCCCAACTGTAGAATACATTCCAACTACTAAATCGATTCAAAGTCCAGTTCATGCACAATGATTACGTGTGCACTGATCTTCATGAGGGAGCAAGAAAAATGTCCTTTGAAGGAACACTGTGGCACAGAGTCCCAACAATATGCAGCAAAGGACAGCAGCTGCATTGCTACACATCCAGACACCTCTGGCCCTGAAGCAGAACACCTTACAGCCTGATTTGACCTTTGCTTCAGCTGAATACATGGAGGACTTTAAACATGGATAACAAATAGGGTCTCACAAGCAGCTTTACTGCCTATTGCCATATTTCTAGAAGCCTGAAGGGGCACTGGACTTGTACTGGTTTGGTTGAGAGTGCACCTCTCTGCACTAGCTTGGACCCTAGTAAAGCAGGGTCCCCAATCATACTGAGTGTTACTTGTATTCCAGCAAACTTCCAATTGAACACATGGAGTCTGGGGAGAGAATGTCTTAACACCTGAACAGGGCCACAGTAGCATGAAAATGAATAAATATGACTGATGGGATTTTGTGGAGTCCTTGGGGTTCTCTGAGCTTGGTTGTTTTCTTGCAGACATTTGAACTTGGTTGTTTTCTTGCAAACGTTTCATTACCCGGCTAGGTAATATCTTCAGCGCTGAAATGAAATGTTTGCAAGAAAACAACCAAGCTCAGAGAACCACTCCACAGTTCAACCTGAGTTACATATATACTCTTCTATTGATGGGATTTTCTGCATAGCTTCCTATTGAATAAAGCACACATTTAACAGGAGATATCATAGGATCAGGAATATATAACTTAACTTCTTAATCCTATTTAAAGTCTCAGTCATGGGTAATCTTTCATTCTAATGATTTTACCTTGCTTGTGAATGAAAGAGAAATTTAGAGAAACCCAAATCATGTTGAAATCATGAGTGAAATCTTGAACGGCTCCTGGAGCACTGCTGGAAAACAGCTATCTATATCCCACCAGAAGGCAGGGACTTTTAGACAGTACTGTACAGGGCTGGGCTGGGCTAATGGCTGCTGCACGATCAGATTACTGTATGAACAGTCACTGCCTGTCATGGCTAGAGATGAATGTCAGAGCTTTCAAGTGGCTATCACATGGCTTCTGAATCTGCTTAAGTAATATGTGCAGGGAAGGGAAAATAAGTAGCCAAAATACAGTGTAATGTGTGAACTCCAATTGTAAAACAATTCATACTTAGTACCTCAAGTTTCATATCTTTTTTTTCTCAGAATATGGTAATACTTTTACAATATCAAGTAAGTTAAATGGCAGTGAATTTTACACAGCTTAACAATTTCAAGACAAAGTGCAAGACGTCCTTAGATAAATTCCCTCTTGATGATACTATTGCTTCCCTGGGTTGCAAGGAAATTAAAAAAAAATCCTGGGCCAACATGTTTTACAATTCAACAAGATTGTTATCAACCATTTGTGTACTCTTGGTTTAAAGTTCAAAAGCAGTTGATGCCCTGCACTAAATTCTGATTCCAAGCTGCACTGGAGCTTCCTACCATTATGCTAGAACCCTCTGGCTTGTTTTTAAGTTTGTTCTACAATTGCAAATTGCTTTATATAAATGGGAAGAGATAAACTAGAAGAGACTCACCCCCATTATTTTCCAACTACTGGTCTGCATTTCGTAAAAAAGCTTTTTTTTACCTGAAACAAGGGAAACATTCTCTGCCCTCTAACTTAACTATGCACTTAGAACATAAAAGGTGATAACATCTGCACATGCTTAGAATTACTAAGTCTTCTATATTCTTAATGTATTTTCAAAAGTCATTGTACTGCATGAAAGTTGAGTAATGCTTTGTCATCTTAAGACAGCTTTCTCCAAATTGCCACTTTCCAGAAGCGGTTTAATGTATTTCTGTGTCAAAGATACTTCAGTGGATCCTTCACTGATTCTGATTCTATGGTTCCTTCATGAAATGCAACCCCAGCAACAATTAAAGCCTATTGGGCAATTCTGAGATATTTCTGAATTTAGAATGCCTTACCTGCTAAAACATGAGCCCAAGATGTTCCACTGTCAAACCAAATATCCAAGACATCTTGTCCTTGTACATATTCATGGATATCATGATTAGCAGCCTGATTCAGAAATATATGGGTTAAAAACATGAATTAAGTAAATAAGATCCACAAAAATTCTTCCATTCCCACTTTTTGCACCCTATATATTTTAATTTACAAAGGACCAGTAACAGCATAATCACCACTAATTTTCCTAATGGCAACTTGAGTAAGAGGACAATATTATAGATGTTCATTTGTATGCACATTACAAAGATGAAGCCATGTTGTTTTTGTTGCAAGAGACTAATCATAATTTGGCATCTTAAAAGCTACCAAATTATGCAATAAACTTTCTTGGAGTACAGTCCATTTCACCTGATTTATTATGTAAAATTTTCACCTGACTGTAACTGTATATTTACACACACATTCACATTGGTGTACTGTACATATAAGATGATTATGACATTACCTTAAATCTTTGCTTTTTCACCACGTACACTGTAGGTGGATTTGGGAAATCATTTTCACAGAAATAATTGCTAATGCAGCATTCTATGTTGGCCCACCTCCAAGGTACCTTGGCCTATACTTTAGAACCATGGTGCTTGTTGGAAAGTCCCCAGAACCTTACAACATCCTCACTTAGACCAGCCCACTATTACAGGTCATATCCAGGTTAACCCCTGGCTTGCTGGGCCTTTGGATTTCCTGAAGCCTGCCCTTTAACTCCAGACTTCAGCTATTCTTCTGTAGATCAGATCTTCATAGAGGGCCTTCCATTGTCCCTAAATTACCTTTGCCAGAGCTTCTTTGGGAAGAAGTTGCTCGATGGGAAGGGTCCACCAGGCATCACTGCCATGCTGCTCCACTAGTTTAATAATATTCTCAATGCTTTTTCTGCAGGGGAAAAAAGAGAATCAGTGACAAAAAAACAGGAAATTATTAATCTATATTCTGCAATACGACACACATTAATTGGAGAAACCAAGAGCCACTAAAAGTTTTCAAATATAAGAAACAGCTATATAAATTATAAATAAACAAACAATAATACTCTAATATACATTATAGGCAACCTATTTAACAATGACTGAAAGAAATTCCAAGTGAGTAAAAAACACATCCGTGTAAAGCTACTTTTGCAAATGTTCATTAGTAAAAATACTTCAGTCTGATACCTAATCTTAGCACTCTTGAACTTTTCTTCCTATGTCTGTTTTATGCTATTAACAAAAACTATATAATGGCCCAGACAATGTGGAAGGGCATCAGTGAGCATCCCCAACTTTTGATTTGCACATGGTTCCCAATCTCCAAGAATTTTCCCATCTAAATTCATTAGAAAATCATGGATTTTCATTGGTGTAAATCTTCTTTGCTTTTTTAACATTAGGCCTAAGAGAGGTGAACTAAGCTTTTGTTAATTTTAAAACATTAAAAAAAAAGAGCATCATAAAAAAGGGCTAAACATTTTACCCCTTCTCTTTCATGAGGTCATCAAATCACCATCATAACCCATGCAGCTGATGATTTTTAATTTTTGTTGCAGCTGCAAAAGTTTCTTCTATGTTAAGGACTATACTTGATAAAGAACTCATATAGGTTTTGCTTCCTCTTCAAGTGAAGAGGAACTGACTGAAAGAAAACCTAGATCAGTCTTTCCAAAATGCTGCTCATTAGCCATGATGACTAGTAATGATGTGAATGAACACATCTGAAGGACATCAAGTTTGTAAAGGTCGGCTATGGATGAGGATACTGTAGTGATCCTAGAAAGATGCTTGAAGTGAGTCTCCATTATTTAACAGACACACTTTTTTTGTTTTAAATGTTTAAGATTCTTTATAAGATATAAAAAAATAACTAGCTTTCATGGAAATATTATGGATGCATGCATGCTATTCTAGCAGTTATATGCTATGAAACTGATTAGGACAATTTTCTATTCAAAGGCTAGGCTGTTACCATACAATTTTATTCTGTCCCTGCAAATTCTAATCCATACTGAAATACTCTGAAGAAAGAACTTAGTGATATTATGCCAAGAACAGCAAATATGAAAATCTGTAATATGATTAATGATATCTTAATTTACCTACCACACATATATTCCTTTGGGATAGAACAAGATATATAAAACTAAACATCAAATAATATATCTATTTTGGGATAATGAAAGCAGCAATACAGTTGTCTGTTTCAGATTCAGAAAAATAAATTTTGAGGTTTTATTTAGAATAGAATTAGTAATATAAGTTAACATAAACATAATCTGCTTTAAGATATTGTTATTATCATATGTAAACAGATAAAGAGATGGCTTCTTTCAACAAATCTTACTCATCTTGCTATGTTATGATTTCTTTAACAATGTAATAAATAATATAGGGAAGAATATGAAAATAAAGTTGTAAAGAGGTTTTAAAAAATCACAAACTCCCAAATCTGTGTGACTAGAAATTGGGCTTTTATGGGAGAGTTTTGCCCATGCTTACGGATTAAACTCTAAAAAAAGTCTTCCAAGCTTTGTTTCACAATAAAAAGTGCTATTTCTGGTTGATGCTTCAAGGTTCTTTCCATGGAAAATGACTTGTTCTACTGCATTATTTTGCCTGCGGCAGGGTAATTACTTGCATCTATATTTTAGAAGATGCTGGGATGCCAAAATTGAAATATGGTATACTAAACTCCTTAAACTCAGAAGCCAGTATATATTTTCAAATTTACTTACTGAAGAAACTAGGTATCATACTGTATAAAACAGTAAGATATAGTCTCCAAAGATTCTCTTATAGCCCATAAAGTACAAATAACGGTTTTTTAAATAAAGAACTGAACATTTATGCAAATAAACTTGATCTGATTCAAGTATTAACGACAATCACTAACAGCTCAGTGTTCTTGCTCTTCATAAATGCTTGCTATGATTCTATAAAGTTATTTGACCTCCAAGGAATATACAACATTAGATTATACTTAACATCTTTCCAAAACCTGAAGTACATCTCTGCTTGTTTTCTCTTAGAAGCCATTCCTGTGGCTCTTGCCAAAATGGTTACAAATTACAGAAATATGTTTCCTGTTCTCATCTGTACAATATGTATTAAAAAAAAAAAAAACCCAACAGCCCTAAGTTAAAAGTTCTCTCTACAGTGTACATTCAACACCTTCCTCAAATAACAACTTATCACTCTACAAATGGCAGGCCTCGATTTGAGAACCATAATTCACAGTGTAAGCAAAAGGAGACCTGCTGTAAAACTTTGCCCTGCATTCATATGCCAGATTGGATAGGACTCACATTACGTGTCATTCTCTTGGTTTCTAGCCTGGAAATCCACAGGGCAATTCACACTACCATGACGCCAACCAATCATTTTGAACCCTGATATTGATTCCGCCAAATGCTTATTTAGTGGGAAATTAAGCAGCATTGAGATGTTTTTCAGGCATGGAAAGAAACAGATGCTGATCATCGCTGCTCCTATGAACAGTGTGGAGTGCCAGGTAATCTCTTTTTTATGTAACATGCAGCTGGTTTTTCAAACTATTCAAGAAGAGGGATATTGTCCATTTACAAAGGGTACTTGTATTCTGGATCACAGGTGATTGAATACATGTCGAAAGATTAGATGATGCAGGTTGATTTAAGGTTTTGTCTTGTTTTTTAAGCAAAAGGCAACAACTTGTAGACGTTTGGAAAATCCTAACACATTCCTTAACTCTGCTTTTTGCGTTAATCTGGAATGCTAAGAAAGAAGCTGATTTAGCACATAAATTAATTCAACTTAAACTCGAGTCATGCCAACACAAATATTTATACTAATTACAAGTTTTCTGTATAATTTATTACTTTCATCCATTGAATGTTCTTAAACATATTCTGAATTATTCAGGATTTCATTAGGTCTACACCAATTTAACCGTGACAACATGTTCTTTTTGAAGCAGAAAATATTTAAGTCCTACAGTTTCACAGATTACAAGTTAAAGAAATTATTGTATTGAGCTTTGTATGTAAGTCCTTCACAACCAGTATTTTAATTTCAAAGCTACGGTGTTTCATCACTAAACTTATGTCTATTATAATCAGTTTAATGTTTTTTAAACAGAAAATGTTATGCCCTTAATCACAATATCCCCAAAACAGAGGTGTATTTCTTTAGAAAGACTTACCTACATTCAAACTCAGTTTCCATTATTTTTACAGAGCCTTTGTTGGACAACTGACACCTGCTGCCGCTTATTCCAGTTTACACTGTGCGCACGGAGTGGCAGTTATGCATCGGGTCTCAAAGTCTCACAGCACTCATTTTGGATATCAGTAGGTGGGAAAGAGTACCAACTTGCAAATTTAAAAAGTATGGCAGAAAGGTAATTTTCTTTCCCCAAATCCATGTATAAAAACGATGTTCTTTAAGTGAAATAAAAACATGTAGGCTTAGGGTGGCAGAGACGAAAAAGATCTTAAACGGTGTTATCAAGTGTAACAGCAACTCCATGTGGAATAAGCCTCTTTCCAGTGGAGGTGGTGTTACTTTTGAAAGCCACTGACCTATTGACTGGAGAAGTAAATTGTACTGGAAAAAAAAGTAAAACCAACCCAATTTGTTATTCCAACTACTTGTTACTCACTACCACCTCTACTGGTAATGTTGGTGGGTTTTTCCCCCTTTCCTAGTATCTTTCTTTGTAGCAATGCTATTCTAGTTATTTCTGTAAAAGAACCGTGTGTGCAGCAGAAGGGCTGTGAAGATCTGGATCAACATTTCCACCCTGAAATGAGGTCCAGGGTAATGACCTATGATTTGACAGACTGTGCTATGTAAGTCTGCCTGTCATTTCTGTAGGCCAATACTCTGCATATCTTCACTACTCTTCAAGGAACATGTGTTTCTGTGTTAAAGTACATGAATCGATATAAATGAAGAAAGTTAATTAATTTTATAAACAAGAGTCCTGTTGTATCATATTTTAACAATTCCTCCTCCTAATGTATTCTGTTATAGTTTGCAACTTAAAACAAAAATGAAGATTTAAACGCTACCTCCATAAATTGCCTCTATTCTCTATCCAGAGTTGCTCTACAGTGAGATGGGGGGTGACAAATTTGAAATATAAATAAATAAATATCTAAAGAAATCATGAAGAGATATAATTTTGGATCTGCTCTAGGATTTTAAAGTTTTCATTAAAAGGTTTGTGTCTAATTTAAATTGTATAAGTGGACAAACATTAGCAAGACAGCACATTCAGGATCTTTCCAACCTACCATATGTAGAGGAAATTACATAATTTAGTGAGGTTCTCAGAGAACTTTTACTACATTTTAATGTTTTGTGTGTGTATGTACAAGTGTGTGCGCCTTTGAGTCAGTGTTGACTCTGGGTGACTACCTAGACATGTCCCTGCAGTTTTCTTGGCAAGATTTTCAGAAGCGGTTTGCCACTGCCTCCTTCCTAGGACGGAGAGTAACTGGCCCAAGATCACCCAGCTGGCTTTGTGCCTAAGGTGGGACTAGAACTCACGGTCTCACGGTTTCTAGCTTGATGCCTTAACCACTACACCAAACTGGCTCTTCTAATGTTTTTATATGCATACATACATATAAAAAATTTATATATATTGTTGTTGTTCAGTCGTTGTGTCCGACTCTTCGTGACCGCATGAACCATATCGCGCCAGGCCTTCCTGTCCTTCACTGCCTCCCTATGTGTGTGTGTGTGTGTGTGTGTGTGTGTATATATATATATATATAAATAAATAAAATATTTAATGTTTTAATATATTTGTACTTATATAGAAAATAAAGATTTTTGGTTTGGATCTGGAATTAGTTCCTTCCACTGAGAATGCTCTAGCAAAAGGGAGAGGAAAACAAGATTATTTTTGCCTATTTTTCCTTCTGGTGAGAAAACTCATTTTCAAGGAATATAGGGACTGAAGGAAGAGGGCAAATCCTACCCTGCCAATGAAAATACACCGGTAATCTCATATGAACTAAAGAAGTCCTTCCATAAGCAGGAAACAAATTCTGGATCCAATTCTGCATCAGCTATTCTCCTGCCGAAAATCTTTTCATGACATATATAGCTAAATGAATGGCCAAAAATTTGACATCAAATATTTTAAGTATTCTATTGGTTTCATATGGAAGAAAAGATTTTATTAAAAAAACCAAAAAAACAAAACTCTCCCCCCGAAGCAATTTTTGATTCATGGAGTCCATAAACATTTATTTCCTGGAATATATGAGTATATGATTGCAAGGACCATAAAAAGATGTAAACAGCATTTAAAAACTGTAGAAGCCATGCTGTTCTGAGTTTGTGCACTAAAAGATATAGCTTATGATGTCAATTAGCAGTTGTTCTTACTCATGCTGCCAGGAACTGGGTTTTTTTTGAAGATTTGATTTGGGTTGCTGCACCTACGAGGTTTATGCTGTCCCGCTTAGTTTTGGCTCACCAAGTTCTTGCTTGGTGTTCACAGTTACCAGTGGTAAATTGATGGACTGAATTATTTTAAAAGCTTAAGCAGATTCACATTAACCAGAGTTAGTACACATAATGTTAAAACCCAACAGAAGAATGATTTAACATGGATAAAACATAGCCCACTCTTTCAAAGCTGCTCTTGGTTCAAAAGCTCTAGAAGAAGTTGGCCATTAAGATGCTAATGGTCTGAAAAGGACTCCTCTGTGTCAGACTTATCTATATCTCACTAACATTACTTCGGGAATTTCTACACCAGAAGCAACATCTGTTTAATCTTACGAAGTCTGAAGTCTTCTTTGTTTTTCAAATCTCTTGATTCACTAATACGTTTTAAAAATGTACAGAGCAAGAGAGCATGTTCATGATCTTTTCAAAAGTGAGGATATGATTCTCTGATCTAAGTAATCCTACTACAAACTCTTGTGTAAGAACCTAAGAAATGTGAAAAGAAATTCAATCAAGGCCACTCATTCCAGCAGTCTTGCCAAGAATTGTAGTGACTTCCCAGCACTAGGTAGTTCACTGGAAATTGCTCTCCCTATGAACCCTGGTCACCTTTCTTATCCACCCCTGCTCTTAAAAAAAATCCACCTGTATCTGTTACAGAATGTTTGCTCAAGGAGGAGTTTAAGTTGTCATCCAAGGACAAATTATAAGGTGTGTCTAAAATCAGAACACTGGCAGTTTATATAAGTGAATCAGCAAGACAAAGCCTTCAGAAAACCATATTTAATTTTTTTAAAAGACTGAGATATGCTTCAAAATTCTTTTATAACTAGGCACTGAGGGACAAGCAAGGCTCCTACTGTCAGAGTCTGCACTGACACCTACCCTCAAATTATTGGGCTGTTATAATGCACAAAACACTGACAAACGTGATTTCTCTTTTCAGCGATTAACCCCAGCTCCATACTTCCTTTTTTCTTTGCGTCCAACCAAACTTGGGCACCCCAGTCATGACCAAATGGGAAACCCTTTCTTGTAGAGCCAACTGACATATTCCCTTCTATATTGTTTCTGGAGAAGCCAGACAGGATAGATTAGGACTAGGCTGCATCTGAGGGTTCCTCCAATAGCATCTAGAGTCTCTCTTGCCCCCCCACCCCCAATTACGGAATGACTGAAAACAAGATTTGAACAACTAGAATGAAGCAACATATAGTTCTTGGAATCCCCAAAACTTCATTACCCTTTCACCCCACCTAGATTTTGAGGGCTCCTTTCTCCAGGACATTTATTTCATTCAATACTGAACTGTTATTGTGGATATTGTGGGATATTGCACAGTTTGTCAACATTTACTCTGTGGATGGTTTTTACTGGTGTTGTTTCATTAAATGGAATTATCATGTCTTACATGTTGTCCTCTTTAATTCTTTACATCACCTAGGGTTTATTTTAGGAATCAGTTTAAAAATAAATATCAATATCAATAAATACAGTAAGAGTTGTGTCTCCCAGAATTACCATTCCAAGCTGGGAGCCTTGTGACATAAACATCACAGCCTTCATCTTTGTATCTTTTCAATATTGTGAGGTAACCCTGGCTTGCCATAAGAGGCAAGCTGCTTTTTTTTTCACACCTTGATATATTTTGTCCCAAGTTTTACATTACAGAAGCTTCATTTCAGATATTTAGTGGCACATGTTACACATAAAGATTACACCTACACAAGCCTGCAGTTTGATGGCAGCACCTCTGTTGGTGACAAATACTAAAAAAAATGCATGGTTAGTTAAGATAAGAAACATATTCTTGCCACAGTATTAACTGTCCTTTTAAAAAAATACACTCTTTTTACCCAGAAGTATATACACTGCTTCCTGCACCATCACAGGCAAATCTGAAGGCGCCTCTGTTAACCTTTCTTCTGTCTCCAAGAACACCCTTTGCACAACAAAAAAATCCACACCACAGCTGGCCTCTCTTCTCACTGCATTCCGTCTGTCCATTCCTCTTATTTTTTCACCTCCCCCAACCCACCCTTTACTCTGTTTTTGAACTATATTTGCTTCTATCTCTATTTCTCCCCTCTGAAAAAAGACAGCAATACTATACATCATGTACGCAGTTTTTCCAGAACAATCACATACTTAAGGAGTCCCATACATAGAAAAACCAAATGGCATGGTTTTCTAGCAAAAGAAAAAATTGGTCATAATTCCACTGAACTCTTTCGAATGGAGAAAAAAATCAGGTACATGCATGGCTCCTTCTATTCCACTCACATTTCTGAGGTGTTGGGAGGGTGGTCTTTGCTGTTCCCACAGAGAAAGGGCTAGAAATAATGTAAAATTCAAATTCTGCAGGGAGCTGCTAATGGCATTTTCTTCTTCCTTATCCTGAATGTACCTATCAGCATAAGGAGCCTTGGCTATGTATTGCTTCCACAGGTCACGTCACAACATGATGTAGTACTTTAGGGCGGTGGAAATTATTCTCGAGTTTGCAACTTGCATTGGATCTAGAGATACACCATATTTTGCATAGCATTTTCAACAGCCATATTTCAAAAGTGATTAAGGTCAGAATCCTTTTGTGAGTGAGGTTTCAGGGCTTTTCAAGGATGAAATGAATGACTTAAGGTTCTGCAAGACTAAATACACCCATTTTGTTGCTTAGTCCTCTCCCCCAAACTCCAAGAAGGGGCTCCTGATGGCAAACATTTGGGGGGCTCACCCACTGGGGTGGGATGCAAAGGGATGCTGATGCATTTTTTGTACCCCTGCTTTAATTTCAAATTACTGTTAAATGTATTTTTCCATGCAACAATAATACTGCAGCTATAAACCCACCAATAGAGGACACTATTAGTTTAATTGTTCTGGATTTCAAGAAACTGTGGATTCAGGTTTGTTAATAAAAGTAAAAATTGTTTTACCATGATCAAACATTACAAAGAAGTAAAATGGATTCCTATAATGCTAATCTATATGAATGGAGATTAAGAACTGGGCCAAAGCAGGACCCCACTGCTTGAGAAAAGGAGGATTTGCATCACAGAGCAAAACACTGGTCTGGCAGCTCTCCTTTACTTAACAAAAGCAGCACAAGAACTATGCATTGTGCACCTTCTCTCTCTCACCCTCAGCATCTACAAACACCAACAGCAGCTGCAAAAACAGTCATAGCCAATCAAATGAACAGACCCTTTGCCATATCATAGACTTACGCAATCAATATGACATACTCTTAGCACATAAAAAAGAGAGAATCCAGAGGGGGTGACACAGAATATTGTAAGTTTGCTTGTCAACATGTGTTCGTGGGGCCACCAGATTTAGCATCTTTTCCAGCAGTGTCCCCAAACACATCTCTCTATTTGTTCCCTTTATGACTGAGAGCATTATTTCATTCAAATAAATGAAGTATTGCACTTGGAGACATTTGTCCAGTTAAGAACTAATAATCCTCTATCTCTGAGGTTGGATGGTTTGGTGTCTCCAATGAAAAGGATGGGCACCTATGCAGTCTTATGACAACATAGCTAGTTTTTTCACTCACTGTAATGTGTTCTTGGCTAGCAGAAAGAATAAATGCTAGTTAGTTTCTTACAGAAACACCACCATCCTGTGCCCGTTGGGGTGTATAAGAATGCTGATATGCATGCAAACTCCTGCATCACAAGAGCTTCTTCACTTGTTTTAATACTGAAGATAGTATCAGGAAAGCATTACACCCCCTACCAACCTCTGTGTGAAAATACTCACTGCTCCAAATACATATTGAGGCAACCCAGAGTTTGGAAATAACTTCTTGACCTATGCAAATCCCATACCCACATCAATTCTGCAAAACAATTCTGACACAGGAACAAGAGCAGATGCTAAATAATGGTGCAACCCTTCAATTATTTACTCTGCAAATTACTGCTCTGTTGAAAAACAAAAACAATATTTTTGACAGCAACTATTATTACCTTTCCCCCCCAATAAAACATAGGTTTGTGAGATACTTACTTGTTTATTAAAGGTTCCCCTGTAGACTTATGGTAAAAAACTGGAATGGGAACACCCCAGCGCCTCTGCCTTGATATGCACCAATAGGTCCGTCTCTCCAACATTTCTAGCATCCTGTTCATTCCTGAGGCTGGAACAGATTTTACTTTCTTTAATGCTTCCTGAAAAAGATCCAGAAAGGATGTGGGGGAAATACCAAAGGTGAAATGCTAAGGGGAGAAGGGGAGTCACTATTCAGATCTTTATAGTAAAATAAAAGTGCTGAAAAGTATAATACCCTGATGGTAAGTTGATAATCAAATATGCACTATTTCAAAATATTTCAAATACTATGCATGTAACAATTCAATCCATGTTCACAAGTGTTGCTAAAATAACAAAGGAGCCCAGCACCACCTAATTCCTCATAAATGCTTTTTATTGTCTCTATGATTCTTAGTCTGTCAGCTCCCGCCATCTATAAATTATTTTAAATGATAGGCAGTCACATATCATGCTCTTTCATTTGATCACATACAGATCAAATGTCAGGACCCCACCTAGTGGCATGCAGAAATAAGATTTTTACATATGATCATTTAAGACAGAGGCAAGTGCCTTCTACTAGTTGGGTACCATACTTTTATTTTATTTTTTAACAATTGAGACTCAGAGAGCTCTAGAGATTGTGGCTGGTAATGTAATAACATGACTAGAGTCTAGAGGCCAAGACTTTTGGCAGGTTTCTTGAGATAGAGGTAACCAATTTTGCTCAAAAGACAAAAAAAAAAAGGAAAAGGAAAAAATTTACACTGCAAATTTTAGTGGCACAATCTGAAGTTGATCTGTAGATATGAAGCAAACCATGGATGATTTAAATTGAATTATAAATAATGATTCAATATCATAAAAAGTGATGAAAGAAACATAAGTACATTTGTATCAAAAATGCATTACATACCTGAGCAGCAGGCTTGAGATTCTCTGTATTAATGAACCACTGTTTGCTGGCCCGAATGATCACTGGTTTTTTAGTTCTCCATTCATAGGGATAGCTGTGTTCATATTTCTCTTCTTTCAATAAACTCTTTGCTGCTCGAAGCATCTCAATGACTATGGAAAAGTAAGAAGTTTAAAACCTTCAGCTTCAATTCAGAAATCTTTTGCAGGCAGTCAATTCAGACCTCTGACAAAAGTTTCTGTTCATCCTCTGGAAGTCTACTGTGTAGGAAAGAAGGAAAGAATTGCGTCAGAGAGAAAATGGTGATGGCAGCCCCATGTAGTTTTGATCCTAACTCTGCCCAATAGTGATAGATAGATAGATAGATAGATAGATAGATAGATAGATAGATAGATAGATAGATAGATAGATGGATGGATGGATGGATGGATGGATGGATGGATGGATGGATGGATGGATGGATGGATGGATGGATGGATGGATGGATTATAAATATTTCTAAGGCTTATGCATAACTGAGGGCAGCCATGTAATCCTCAATTGATTATTCTGGTAGGAATATGGCCCTTGAAAGAAAAAAAAGTTGCCCATCTCTGGTCTAGGAAAATAGGTCAATATTCTTTGCCATACCCTATTTTTTAATACAAAACATAATACAAACCAGTTTCATTTCCTTCTCCAAGAACAGTTTTCTTTTTAAGCTCTGAACCTGCAGCTTCTGTGAAAAGCCCTTCTTCATCTACCAGACAATCCTGGGCAAGAAAAGAAACATTGTTTAAACCTTTGTAAAAAAGTTCTTAAACTTGTCATCAAATTTCATTTCACAAAGATGTGATTAAACTAACTACCACTAGAATGCTGAGTATATCTATTTTCTCTGCAATAAGGCACAAAATTGTCATCTTCAGAAGTAACAGAGATATTTAATGATTGCAGAAGCACAGGTTTTGGCAAGGAGTTACTCATTCTAAGAGGAAACATAATTCTTAAACCAAAAGCAGAATGAAAATCATTGCCTTATTTCATTTAAAATTCATACTATTTATCTTAGAGAATAGCGTTGGATCAAATGGTCTGCATTTGACCATATCCATCTACCAATGGAATGGATGCAACCAGAAGCAGGGATTCTCCCTCCCTTACTGATAGTCCTGAAATCTGTTCTAGAGAGTTGGAGCAGATTTGGAAAGGCACAGGGTAAAGGAAGTCCCACTGCACAGGTACAAATCTGTTCAAAGAACCCAGGTTTAAACTTAATGGAACCCTGCAACAATTTGCAGTATGCACAAAGTACATTCGATGACTATCAGGATGATCCCCAACCTTCAGGCATCGCATTTCAAAGCATATGGGGCGAATACACAATGGAAAAGCCTTGTAGGATATGATTTAAAGTCTACTACATATACAGACAGTCCTCTACTTATCAACAGATTACATTTCAAGAGGCTGTTCGTAAGTCCATTTTGTTTGTAAGTCCAACCACAGCGCATCACATACGTACACCTGGAAGTTTATGGCACGCTGCATATCTACGTCCAAAGTTCATGGCACGCTGCATACATACTTCCAGGTGTACATATGCGGTGTGCCTTAAACTTCTGGGACCTTCCTTCCAGGACCTTCATTGTTGGAGGTTTGTTTGTATTGGTGAAAGTTTGTATTGGTGAAAGTTCGTAACTCAAAAGTTCGTAAGTAGAGGACTGTCTGTACCTTCTTTTTAACTTTTCTAGCAATAGTTCAGGTAGCTACAAAATGATTTTGAAAGATTTGCACTCTTCCCTTTCCACTTGCTATATTATAGTTTTGGTGTGAGCAGGAAAATCTTAGGTTAAAAACAAAGCAAAATAAGACCACAGTACCATGGGCAGTTGATGATGAGAAGCTACACTGTAATCTTCCATACCATGAGCTGGAGCTGTATGTACTAATCCTGTCCCCTTTGACATGGTCACATGGTTTGCAGGCAAAAGAGGAGACTGTTTTCCAGGAATTGTAGGATGGGAACAAATTGCACCTTCCAAATCTGTACCTGAAATCAGCAGAATTAAAACTGTTCATGAAACTGTCTGCCATTTTCTGTCTATCGGTGGGGGAAATAAAGTTTTAATAATAGCACAACTAATAAGACTCTCCCATTGAAATTGGGTAGTATATTTTTGAAGCATTATTTTTGATGCAAGTGGCTATATTCACTAATGGCAAGTATTATCTAAAATGGGCATGATTACAAATCAAATCAAATCAAATCAAATCAATCAATCATAATAATAATAATAATAAATTTCTTTCTTGCACTCATCTTCTTCTAATCCAGCTTTCCTTAATATATATGCAGCACAGAGACTGAATAAATATGGGGAGAGTATACAGCCTTGTCTCACTCCTTTGCCAGTCTGTTTTGCATATTCTGTCCATAACGTGGCTTTATGACATAACATTGTTGTATAGGAGACTAGTATATTTGCTTATAGCCTCCACAACAGATAGTGTGCCAATCTTGAGCCAAGATAAAAAAAATCCCCTATATGGAATACATAGGATGTTTTAGAGATAGCTAGGAATTGTCTGTGGAGAACCTGCAATTGTGCCATAATAGGAGTGGATGATTTTGGCCCTATCATTTTGCAAAGAATATATCCAAAGACAGTGCCCACTATAAGCACATTAAAAAAAAATCTAAAAGATGCTTGCTGAAAATGCCTGTTTCTACTGATACACAAACCAAATTTGCTTAATTAAGATTTTTTATTTATTCATGTAACAGTATTAAAACAACAGTATAAATTCTACTGCAGTTCTGTCCTGTTGTCTGTCTTCATCAAAGATCTCTCAAAATAAATTTCA
The DNA here is from genome assembly GCF_059951505.1 of Python bivittatus. NCBI lineage: Eukaryota > Metazoa > Chordata > Lepidosauria > Squamata > Pythonidae > Python > Python bivittatus. The sequence goes on from NW_028277030.1 coordinate 109,441,550, forward strand.
CTTTATCCCTGACTCTGTCTCTGTCACTCTCTCTCTCTCTCTCACACACACACACACTTTTAAAAGATTATTGTCTTGGACTGGAATATTAAAGAACCCACTCAAGCTACAAAAGTACAAGTTTCCAGCTATTTGAACTCTATGGAAGTCAAGGATGTTCCTACTGCCAATGTAACTAAAGCAATAAAGAACAGGATTGGAAATTGCAATAAAAACAGAGCTGCAACATGAACAAAATACGCATTGATGGTAGCATAAATACATGTAAGACTGATGTTGGCCATTAGGAATCTGAAACCATTTTCTTCCTGTTTTCTTAGCAAAAATTCCAATTTAGTATTGTTCTCAAAACCCTATGAAAAAAAATTCTAAAAGTGGCTATACAGAACTTGAATGCCACAAATCTGCCAGTTTAGAACTCCCCTTCCAGGGATAATTCACTTTCTATTTTCTCTTATATTATTATATCATGCATTCAAAATCAATGGTTTTATTGCAATGCATTTTTACCTTGAAATGTTGAAATCACATCAAACTGTGTATCCAAAACAGCTGCTATAGGATGAACTCGGTCTGCAACTACTATAAAGTGCTCCCCCGTACTTGTACACTTCACAATGGAATACCTACAAATGCATTTAGATCTTTCAGGTTTTCAGTGGTTAGACTGGCATTACATAATGTTGTATTAAAAACATGAAAGCATTGCAAAGATACCCAAAACCTAATACTGAAACCACTTCCATTTCATTACAATCATTGGTGCTGACACAAAAATGTTTGTCTTGGAAATGTTACATCAATGAGTTTTCAGAGCTCCTCATGACAACTGTGGCGTTCAAAAGCTAAATTTAATTATTTTCTTACATTACATTTAGCATCTTTGAAACCATTTTAAATGTGCAACAGATAGAATATATGATGCTCTTTGATATTCCATATGCTGTATCTTTCATCCTATATCCCTTCTTGACCGCAGAGGGAAAACTGCTGGAGGCTAGGCAAGGTTTATGCTAACATGCAGCATGAAATCTTTTATACAGCTGGGCATGTAAGAATGAATAAAGGGCTAGGTCGTTTTTTAAAATGCATAAAATAAAAAGAAAACTGGAAGATTCATATTACCTGTAAAAATAAAGGGAAAGGGCAAGAAATGGAAAAAAGCAGAGATATCTACCTGATCTTAAATATAATATTTCTTTAAAATAACCATGCATAAGATGCCCTAATCTCATGTGATATTCAGTAAGATAACACATAGATCTCAAGGATCGTATGCTCTAGTGATAGTGTAAATAAATACGTACTCCAAATTTGGCATATAACAGACAGCTTGATTGGCTGGAATAGTCCAGGGCTGTGTGGTCCAGACTATCAAACTCACTGCAGGTAATCCATCTAGAGATGAAATCATATTTAGCAGGAGTTATCTTAAATGTATTAGAAGTACATTTACACAAAATGAATTCAGAACATAAATAAAACATACCTACTGCAGAGGCCAGCTTGGGAGGAGGTTTCAGCAAGGGAAATCTGATATAAACAGCTTGACTAGTATGTTGCTGGTTGTATTCAAGTTCTGCTTCAGCCAAGGCTGTACTGCATGAAGAAGCAGCATGAATTATATTTTAATGCAAAGCTCTTCCATCCCCAAATGCAAGAGTAAAAAGTATGGTAATATCTTACTTCGTTGAAGGAGACCAAAATACTGGCTTATAGTCTTGATAAATATAACCCTGGAAAAGAAACAAAATTAAGAAGTCAAAACTATTTGGCTTTCTATATAATGTAAATATCACTTTACCATGTATTAACCTACCTTATCATACATTTGATGGAAAACACTCAACTGTTTTGCTTCATACTTCCGATCAAATGTGTAGTAGCAGTTCTCCCAATCTGCCATTATGCCCCAGCGCATAAATGCTGATTTCTGTTTCTCAATCACCTTTTCTGCAAATGCTTTAGCTGAAGAAGGAATAGTTATTATTAATATGAATTTGGCTAATCTTAGGTGAGGTTGAAAACAAGTATAAACTAAAGCATGATCACAAGCCACCTTTTCCACTCTCAAAATAAATAAATAAACAAAAATATTTCTATTTTTAATTTTATATATATTCAAAGGAAGGTAGGAAGGGTAGGTAGGTAGACAGATAGATAACTTTTGAGTCTGGTCGTCTCCTGGTGACTCCCTGGACAAGTCCCTACAGCCTTCTTGGCAAGGTTTTTGGGAAGTGGTTTGCCATTGTCTGCTTCCTAGGGCTGACACAGAGTGACTGACCCAAGGTCACCCAGCTGGCTCCATGCCTAAGGCAGGACTAGAATTCAGTGTCCTAGTTTCTAGCCTGACACCTTAACCAACCTGCTTCAACCTGCCGTCTCTGAGCCTGGGGTCTGAGGCAACATAGGAGTTCATGGCCACCATGGTAGCCATAGACCTGGTTCAACTTATTCATGGCCCGACTCACACGTAAGCACAGGTAAGAGCCTATATCAGGACTTATCTTGTTGCGATAAGGGTGGTGAAGCTTACTTACTTCTCTGCCCTTATTGCATCTGCAGATAGCCGTCCAGTGAACCTGTTTCAGGTGACCAGGTCCCTCCTGGGTAAGGAGGAGCCGGGGGAGCTCCTGCAGGGCCACTGTGAGGAATATTCTCAGCATCTGTCAGATAAAGTTGTTTGACTTCGCTTGGACTCTGGATGGGCAGATCTTTGGAAGTGAATGAGACATGTCTGAACCCTATTATCTGGGTGGAGTTTGAGATGGTTGGACAGGGTCCTTGTGGCTGTGAGCTTGGCCACTGTGTTTTGGACCCATGCCCCTCCTGGTTGGTTAAGGCCTCCCGGGAGATGATATGTGGCTGGATCCAAGGGGGAAGGGGTGATTGGGGAAGGTTGTTGAAAGGACAGTTGGCACTCTCAATAAACTCCCAATTTGTCAAAGTTTGCTTTGCCTTATGGATATTCATATACATATAAGAAATTAAGAATTTTTTAAAATTAGGTGGGCAGCCTGTGGCTTCTCAGTTGCTACTGAAAATCAACTTTCAGTACTCCATCCAGTATAGCGAATGGTAATGAATACTGGGAGCAGTAGTTCAGCAACATCTGAAGGTCACACATTGCCTATCAGTGTTTTAAATTACATATCTCATCTTAGAAGGCACCTCTCAATTTTTTTTTTAGATTTTTTTTATCCCACGTTTATTATTTTTAGAAATAACTCAAGGCAGCAGACATACATCATACTCATTCCTCCTTCTATTTTCCCCACAACAACAACCCTGTGAGGTGAGTTGGGCTGAGAGAGAGCTGGGCTGAGTTCTAGTCCAGCTGGCTTTCATGCCGAAGGCAAGACTAGAACTCAGTTTCCTGGTTTCTAGCCTGGTGCCTAAACCCTAGACCAAACTGGCTCTATTTAAATTTAAAATATTTAAATTTAAAATATTTAAAATTTAAAATATTTGAAAGTAAACAGATGTTGCTGTTCTCCCAAACAAGTCTGTCACAGACTAACCCTCACAAACCTCTCTAAAGATGTTTATCAAAGGAAACATACCTTTCTCTCTGATTTCCATTGGTGTAAGATGTTTTGTTTCCCCACACTCTGATAACGCTCTCAGTTCAATGGGTAACCCATGGCAATCCCATCCAGGGACATAGTGCACCTTATAGCCATTCATCATATGGAATCGATTTGTGATGTCTTTTAAAATCTAAAAAGGAGAGGAAAGAAAAATAGAGATATTCCTACTTCCATTTCACTTTACAATTTTCCTGGATCATACAACATTTATACTACAATTAGGTCCAGCAATTTATGCCATAACAGACTGTTGTGTATTTATTTCTGTTCTTAAATTTACCTTCTAACAGCGTGTATTAACAGTGTTAGGCAAAATTACAGACACTTGCCACCACAAATAACTTTGATAATTCTGAAATCCACGAAAGCAAACAAATATTATGTCTTTGAACAGGCTCCAAGTTTTAGCAAAGCTACAGATTCATGCCAAACTCTGGCTTCCTTCAAATTACATTTCAGTGTGGCAACAATTCAACATTAATACATGGCTGATGGCCAAATACTATCGCTTTCACCAGGACACTTGCATTTATGTTCTCTGTAGCACCTATAACTCAATTGTGTATACAGATATAATTCCTATGCAGCATCTATCAACTGCATTAGTCTTGAATTAGTCACAGTTACTATAATGATCTGAAAGAGGAGCCATCCACCTTTTCATATAGTGAGAACAAGGAACAATTCAAAATATCTACAATATATAAGAAGCTTGGAATCAAGAATTGGAAACCCCAGTCCTTCCAAACCAATGGATTCAAGTCCTGAAGAACACTAACTTTATTTCCTGTGATTTAAAGTTGGAATTAATCCACCAAAAGATAATTTTCTGTATTTACTGGACACTATCTAGAATGGTTTGCAATGGTGAGGGCCAGTATTTTGCATCTCTCAATACTCTCACAGTAGGCTTCCAGACCCAATTTAAGGCACTAGTATTTACCAATAAAGTCGTTCATGGCATAGGATCAGGGTATTTATGAAACTATCTGTCCCACACTGTTTATGCCCACCCCACCAGGTCTAACAGGGTGGGCATGCTCCAGGCCCCTTACATCAAACAAAGCCATCTTGTTGGACCCGGGGTCATGTTTTCTCTGTGGCCATTCCTGCCCTGTGGAACAGCACCCCTCCAGAGATCTGGATGGTGCTGACCCTTTTAGCCTTCTGTAAGGCATTGAAGACCTGGCTGTTCCCCCAGGTGTTTGGGCCAGGAAGTTAGGTGAGCTCTGTAGGTGACATGGCTTTTTGTTTTGGGGGTTATTGCTTTAAATGGGGCATCATGAGAATATACGGTTATGATGGTTTTAATTTTTGTATGCTACCCAGAGTCACTGCTGTGAGGTGCGTGGCTCTATAAATCACTTAATTAAATACATAAATCAAGCAATTTAGGAAAACAACACTCACTTTATTCAAAGCATGGCCAACATGTGGGTCTCCATTAGCATATGGTGGTCCATCATGAAGACAAAATTCTTGCTTTGTTTTCCTTCGTCTTTGCCAAGAATACAGTTCTGAAAAGCCACATTTCTAAAGAATAATACACTAGAATTAATATTATACTACATTTTACATACTAAATTATTTTTCTAAACATGACCATATATTTATTCCGTAAGTCTTCCCAAGTAACTCCCATCATCTTTAGTATGCTCTGTTGACGTATCTGGAAGTCTCTCAGTTAACCAAGAGAAGAGAATATGTGTAGCTCAGGGCTGAACTGCGGAGTCCTTGGAGTTCTCTGAGCTTGGCTGTTTTCTTGCAAACGTTTTGTTACCTGGCTAGGTAACATCTTCAATGCTGGAATGGGATGGGGTTTGCTCTCTGTTTATATACAGTGGCATGCCCTGCCAGTGTTGGTGGGGGCACTGAGTTAAAGAAAAGCGTTCTACAGTATTAAAAACAGAAGTCCTCCAAATGTGCCTGTGGCAATCAAGTTTCAAGTTTCAAGCTAACAGACATTAGATTGATATAAGTACAGTATTAATGAAAGAGCGAAAGTAAGTAAGCAAAACTCAATTTAAACCATTGTTCTTCTCCCCTAAAAGTTCTCCCTATGAGTTGAGGAAATCCCTGGAATAGTAAGGAAACTATTAATTAGCCATTCTAGTTAAACAAGACTTTTCCAGAATCACACCATAATATTAAACACCGACCAATATAGCCTATATCATGCAGAACTGATCTCTGTATAATGACAATGTGCACATAAAACACAAGCAATATTGATAATACACAAACTTGCATCAGTTTCATAGTACCCAAATCCCTGTGTAACTGTAATTCAGTCATTGTTTTAAAGAGAATCTTATCTCCTTTCAGCAAACTTCCTTTTTAGAGATACCTTATTTAGAGAGGTATAGGGGACGCGGTGGCGCAGCGGCTTAATGATGCTGAAAGTTGCCGGCCAGAAATGGTCGACGCTTCAGCGGTTCGAGTCCAGCCTTCACGTTAACAGGGTGAGCTCCTGTTTCCTCCCCAGCTCCTGTCAACCCAACAGTTCGAAAACTCACGTGAGTAGATAAATGGGTACCCTCACTCCGGTGGGAGGAAAAATGCTGGTGGCGCCTTGCAAAAAGGAATTGGGAACAGTTGCTGGTAAGTGTGAAAAACCAGGCACGCCCAAAAAGGGCACGAAGCAACGGAAACCCCACCTCCTGCGCTCGCCAGCTGGGCTCTGCTCTAGGAAGGAGGCTCTGGCAAACCACTTCCGAAACACTTGCCTTGAAAACTGCAAAGGACTTGTCCAAAGCAGTCACTGCAAAGTCGGTAACGACTGAGCGCAGATTAAAATAAAAAAAATTTAGAGAGGTAAAGAAAATTACCATTAAATGCATGTAAGTCTACAGTGCAGCTGTACAATTATAATGCTTTGGAGTGAGTGGAGGGGAAGGTGATCAAACTGTTACACACGTAGTTAAGTAAGAATGCAATCTTCTCGCTGGGCTGGGCTACCACATTTGGGCTGCAAAATGGCAGCAACAAGTTAAGAGTTCACAGTATATCTTTTGCTGCTGTCTAGTGATGGCCTGAATTTTTGCAGCCTAGATATGGCAGCCCTAAAATCGGGCTTCAACTTCTTGAAGTATGGTTGATAATGAATAAATTCCTGGCATAGGTTGAACTTATAGTTATTTATTATCAGATTTACAGCCTGCCTTTATTTTGCAGAGCTCAAGGCAGTGCACATGATGCCGCTGCTTCCTATTTTCCCCACCATCACAACCCTTTGAGGTGGGATGGGCTGAGAAAGTGTGTGAGTGGCCCAAAGTCACCCAGGCAGCTTTCATGCACACCTCGGTTAAACTCGTGCAATTAATTCCACGTCTTGCCACCAATGTCTTGGCAGCGGCTTTCTTTCAGCACCTCTCCCCCTATTCGTTATCTTCATCTACCTGCTGTATCTCCAATTCAGTTTCGGGTTGCAGCCGGCCAGGCAACTGGGTAGGGAAGTCGCTTCGCGGCAACAAAATCGTTTCACGGTATTTGGAGTCCGGCTTCGCTTTTTGGCCTGTGCTGGGTCCTGCGGACACCATCCCGCGGGCCCAACACCCGACATGCTTGGGAAACCTGAGCAACAGCGGGTCCCGCAGCGCCCACATCGCCCGCGCTCGGTCCACGGGCACTTCCGGAAGCGCCACGGCGAGCAACGAGGAGGAACATCCTTCCCGGTCCCTTTCCGGCTCCGACTGGATTCTCAGCGCCCTCTGGAGCTCGGTCCTCCTCTCTTCTTTATCTCCGGAGCCCCGCAAGGGTAGTTTCGGGCTTGGGTGCAGCGAACCCCAGCGCCAGTTCAGCTTCGCGTGTAGTGCGAAACCAGCCCAGAAAAGTGGGCTGAGTAAATGAGCGCTTACTGTGCATGACATAGGAACATAGCCCCTGGGTACATACATGTAAACGTTATTGGCCGCGTAAGAGAGCCGAAATAATGGCAATTAGGACCTGGTAGGCGTCCGTGGGTGGGGCAGGGAAAGACGGAGTAGGAAGGCGGCATTCAGCAATCCCGGCGCGAGCAATCGTGCGAGTGTTTTGTAAGAGCGGCTGCTCGAAAAGGAGGTATGCTAATTTTATTCTTCTCTTGTCCTTTCCTGCTTACTTGCTAGATAGCCATCGGGAGAGATCTTGCGATAGTGAGAGAGGTGGGTGGTGGAATACGCTTCTCTTTTAACCCCACCGTGGAAGTGTCCTCGAATTAAGAGAAGACGTCTAAAATCACGAAGGGAGGACAGGCAGGCTAGAGCTATTCCAGGGACATGCTCAAGATGTTATGTTCATTTGAGTGACTTGGTTTCGTCGTTACCATAATGGATTGTTGTTGTTGTTGTTTAGTCGTTAAGTCGTGTCCGACTCTTCGTGACCCCATGAACCATATTGCGCCAGGCCTTCCTGTCCTTCCCTGCCTCCCTGAGTTTGCTCAGTTTCATGCTCATTGCTTCAGTGATGCTATCTAACCATCTCATCCTCTGCCGTCCTCTTCTCCTTTTGCCTTCAATCTTTCCCAGCATCAGGGTCTTCTCCAAAGAGATCTCTCTTCGCAACCATAATGGATTAGAACTTCCAAACCACAGACAAATATGAGCAGAGTGCAGCCCCTATATATGCCTATTCAGAAAGTTTTCAGTTCAGTAGGTGTTGTTTTAAACATTTTATGTCTTTTAATTTAGTTCAATTTTTACAATTTTAAAAATTTCCTGTGTTAAACCACCTCCAGGAGACACTGCGCTGAAAGATGGGGTAAAACTATTTTTGTGCAAATCTTCACCAAGATTTTCACCGAGTAAAATAGGACTGTTGTACTTCAGAAGTGGTATTTTTTTGGTCCACTGTGATCACTGAGTGCACTGGTAAGATTCAACAGCATAATTGCTAAAAATCAAGAGGGCATTTCCCTTAATATGAGGTAGAATAAAATAAAATTCTGCTGTGCATCCTAGAATAAGCCTAACAATTTTCATAAGCATCAGCTAAAACTTGGAAGAGAGTAAAAATTATGTTCATGTGTGTAATGCATCCTAGTCCATTTCATGTCATTGCTCAGCTCAGTGTGGTTGCCTCAAAAATTTTAACTGTGGTTTTCAATTGCTCACCATGTAGTGATGATGAGAGAAAGTGTCAAAAGCAATGTAATCCAAATTTCCTTAAAAGTGGGGCAGGCCCTATGCCAGGGCTAACAAGAATGTGAGCTGCAAGTTCCACTCATCCTCATGTTAAATAAGATACTTTTTGTAAATGGGTAGCTTGTTAATTTCCGTTTAAAAGCTAAAGAGGCATGCAATTTACAGAAGAAGAAAGAGCACACTAGATATAGTTCAGATTATGTAAAGTAGTGGCATAAAACTTATAAGGAAGTGGTGTTGTAATATGATTCGGAAAAGAAATTCTGCTTTAAACCGGAAAAGCTAGTTCTAAAATGTTAAAGATAACCAATACTGCTGGGAATAAAAAACAAGTGAAATATTTCAGCCTTTTTTTCAAAGTAATAGCTTAACCAATTAAATGTAGTTTAAAGGTTACTAGCTCTCAGATTCCTTTCTCTGTTAACATGAGACTGAAGTTAGGATTTTTTAAAATGTTGCATAATTCACAGTGAGGAAAGAGGATTACTTATGTGATAATTGTCAGTATTTATTAACTTCTTTGCATGTCCACAACTATCAGAATTGGCAGTTTGCTATAGTAATGAAATCTGAGTTTTCTCAATGTTTGAGGGATGGGCAAGATCTTATATTAGTACTGAAATCTACAGAGCATTGTTTACCTACCCTTGGGCTTGGCATGCTCTCAACTAGAATAGGTGAAACTGCAAAGAAGATAAGCTCAAACTGGCCTGATTCTCACAGCATGCTATGCCATCAAGTGTTTTGCTTATTTTGATTTGTGTCATGGAATCCACTCTTTGTAAAACAAGCTTTATAGCTTAGTAAGTTGCATGCATTCAGCCAATTCAGTAATCCATAGCTAAGCAAATCTTGGCTTAGTGCAGTATATGAACCAGAACTGTTCCATCTCAATCTTCAAAGAAGCTCTAAAGGGAGTCAGTCTGGAAATACAGGGTTACTTCTGATCCTCCCCATCAACTTGAGGTAGTCGGGATGAAGGGGACATGGCCACCGTACACCCCCTTTATGCTTAGTTTTATAATGTGAGAAGGCGGCTAAAATAAATCTACATCTGCATATGTGTCTTCTTTGGAGTTGTACAGTTTCAAGCTATGCATGGTTATTAGATATCTCTCAAAGTGTACATAAGACTTGTTAAGGAAATAAGATATAGTCAGATGTACTCTATTCTCTGGAAACTTATGTCATTCTTTGAGGTTCCTGAAAATCCTGAGTTCACACAGCACATTAAACCATAATGTGATTTGTTTAGATTAGTGTGTTCTATGAATCTAGCCATTAATTCTGTTGCATGAACCCAGGAAATTGTGGGTTATTCAACAAAGTGTGGCTAAGCAAACCATGGCTCAGTGAAATACTACATATGAACCCAATCTGTATTGTTTTGCTGCAACAGATGGAAACAATGCAGGTAGTCCTCACTTACCAACCACTCATTCAGCGACTGTTTGAAGTTATGGTGCTGCAAAAATAACTTTACATCCAGTTTACAACCTTTGGAGCATCCCTCAGTCACATGATCACCATTATAGTCAGTATGTTTTGTCCTGTACCTGACCTGTGTTTTTTTTTTCTTTTTTCCTATCTTGCAGAGCAGAGATATTGGAGAGAAAGGGATTGCAAGATGTTTGAAACAGTAAGGTGTTTGCCCTTCTACACATTGAAAGCAATGCGATCGCACCAGTAGCCTGGGGCTGGGAGCTGTAGGCATGCTACACGAACAGCTTACAGTACTCTCTAGAAATCCCTTCTCCAGTCTCTCTGCTCTGAGAGGGAGGGGAGAAGGGTCTGGCAAAGGAGAGATTGCCTACAGAAATCACTTGCTTTTTTTTTCTCCACCCCCCTTGCAGAACAGAGAGATTGAAGAGGAACAGATTTCAAGAGAGTACTGTAACTGTTTATGTAGTGTGCCTGTGATTCCCAGCCCTGGGCTGCCAGCACAATTGCATTATTTTTGATGTGTAGAAGAGCTATCAGCTTGCTCTCTTAAAATCCCTCTCCAGATTTTAGGATTTTAGATCCCTCCACAGGGGCGGGGGGAGCAACCAGTTCCTGTAGGCAATCTCTCCTTTCCCTGATCCTTTCCCACTGCTGGCATCACCACATTGCTTTCAATGCATAGAAGAGCAAACAGCTTGCTTTCTTGAAATCCCTCTCCATTCTCTCTGCTCTGTGGGGGGGGCGGGGTCTAGCAAAGGAGAGATTGCCTACTGAAATCACTTGCTCTTTTTCTCCCTCCCCCTTGCAGAGCAGAGAGCTCTGTACTGTACTGTAAGCTGTTTGCATAACGTGCCTGCCGCTCCCAGCCCCAGGCTGCTGGCGTGATTGCATTGCTTTCGATCTGTACAAGACAGTAAGCAGGCACTTGAGCATTCCAAAGGGCAGGTGTGAAACTGACTGGTCTTGACTCTTCAGCTAGAAAGCAGTCGCAGTCACGTGATTTCCCACTTAGTGACTGCTTCGCTTAGCGGCAGAGTTGCCAGTCCCAATTAGGGTCATTAAGTGAGAACTACCTGTAAAACTGTTTGGCTCATACCATCATCCAGCCATCACTGGCAATATATCACTAATGTGGAGAGACTTTTTATAATCACAGCAATTGTCTAGTGGCACTATATATAACAAATACAGAGGTCCTCACTCATACTACAGATTTAAAATGAGTGTATGAGAGCTGTGAATTGCAGGAGTTTTTTCAAATAACTGGCTGTGCTGTGCTGAATCTCCTTTCTTCTAAGATGAGATTTTTAGCCAATTCTGTTTGCTGTTGTTCCTACAAGATGTTTTGGTTGAAGCAGTGCCAATAAAAACTAGTTTCAGGTTTGCTATCCAATATATCAGATTTGACTCCAAGTCATGGACAACGGCCTGAGACTGGGAAATAGACCAGTCTCACTGGAGATAAACAAAATCACACTTTCTTTAAAAAGAAAAGCTAAATTGTAAAAAATCCCATTTTATTTTAACATTTTTGATGCAAACATTTACTGTTGATATAGTTAAATTACACAGCTGATCAGGTCATGATTAGCAGCTTTGTTACAGAAAAGTCCAGCAGAAAACAGAAGGCTTCAAGCAGATCACCAGGTGGTACTGGTTTGCTACAAATGAACAATTTTAGTCAGTATCACAAAAGAGGTGCTGCAAAGAGATTCCAAGTTATTATTACATATTATTATTCCATAGCACTGGAAACAAGTAAAAGGATCCAACCTAAAGGATGGATGCAGGCTGAGGTTTAAAGACCAGTTCTACTGTATAATTTATATAGAGAATGTGACATAATTACTTTACACAGCACAAACATTAAAATCCTAACACAAATTCTTTGCTAGACTTTAAAACTTCAGAAATAGTGATATCTGAAGCATCTGTTTCTCTGCTCCACTTTTCCTGAAATTCCCAGCTTCTTTGAAACTCCAAACCAATGACTTTGAGGGAGCAATGTTAAACTCCACTTTTCCAGCCTTGCTCTAGCAACTTTGGCAGTTTTGCCCTTTGCTTTGAAAAATCAGATTTTTCTGTCTCCAGCAGAGGAAGGAACATCATCCTTTCTGTATGTGACAGAGGAAATCTCCACCTCATGAAGATGTGGATTGGTGTCATTCCCTATAAGGTAGACCAGATTAAGAAACCTTGGTAGCAGCTCTTCCTCCTGTCCTTCAAGGCCATTCCCTATGTCCTGTACATCTGGAAGTGTCTGAGCCAGCTGTTTGTGGTCTGGAAAGCAGACTATTACATTCATAACAAGGTTCTTTTAGAAAGGAGATATAATTAAAACAATAATTGTAACCATGAACTATATTTTGACTTCAGAACTGCATGAGTACTTCTGTTGTGTCTTCTACTGCTGAAAAACTGTCAATTTCTAATGAAAAAGATTCTCCAGTCTTTTCCAGTATAAGTTTTGGGCCAGGCCCATAAGTTATTTCTTTCATAAGAAAATTGTGCTACTTACAAGATTGCCTTGGTTTTGTTTTGTTCTTTTTTCCTATCTAGTAATCATGGCTTCTAATCCAAGTGTATTGATGCGCCTTGTAGCCTCAGCATATTCTGTTGCTAATAAAGCAGGGACAATTGTCAGAAAAGTTATGTCTGGAGGAGAACTGGACATAGTGGAGAAGGTAAATGATCAGTAGAATCCTATGCATATCTAGTTGGAACTTATCTGTCCAAATAAAGAATTGATCAATGCTGGTATTGAACCAGGACAAATCCTTTGCATCTGTACTCAAAGTAAGGTTTGTTGTATTCAATAGGGCTTGCTCAGTAATAAGTGTGTTTAGCATTGAAGCCTCATTTATTTTAGACTAATGCACAAATCATTTGGTGAGGCAGTTCACCTGCAAGCAAATCACCCTTCTGGATTCACTCTTTGAAACAGTGACAGCTGCTCAAAGTTTCAATGCAACTTATTCTGTGCATGCCCAGACAACATCTGTTGGAATAGCCATTGAAGTGGCTCATCAAATATTTTATAGTCATATCATCAATATTAGTCATTTGGAGAAATGTGTCATTTGCCTGAAAAGTTACATAGCTCTTGAAATAATGCATAACATGATCTTTTCTGCCTGTTTGCCCACTTTCTTGCTTTGAATAGTCTTGAAGACATAGACTATTCTAGGGAAAAAGACGAAATTTTCCTGCTTTCCAAGGATGTTAAAATAGCAGGATTCAAATATTTAACAACCTAGTTCAGAGCCAGGAAATGTATGGTTCTCCAATTATTGAAGTAGAATTCCAGCAGCCCTAGCCAGCCTGGCTACTGTTGAGAGATGCTGGAAATTGTAATACAGAAATATCTAGAGGACCACCATTTTCTCACACAGACCTCGGAAAGCAAGAATAATTGGTCCATATTTATTATATTTTATTCCACCTTTTTGCTCAAGGCAGTGCATATTGTTCCCTGCACCATTACTTTTATCCTCACAATACCTGGGAAGATACTGGCTGACTTAATGTTACCCAGTAAGGGTCAAAATGAGAATTTGACTTTTGGTCTCTCCAGTCATATTCCAACGTTCTAATGATTATATCACACTTGCTAATATCCATGACTCAACTTGGATCATCTTTAAAGACCTGATGGCCATACAGTATGTACAAATACCTTCAATAAATATGATTTTATATAAAACCATGTAATTGTTCAATTTTTTAAAATGGTATTTGCAAATAAGTTCAGTATATGTTAGTGAACTAGGCAAATGTAGTATTGCTCAAGGCAAATATTTTTCTGAAGTGGAATACTTTAAAACATTTACCTGGCACATGATAGTAAAATGACACATACACTTGGAAACATCCACAACCGTGAAGACTTTCAAGGATGTTTGTCAAATACATGTTGCAAAGTGCCCTTCCAGTAATATTTGTATCTTCTTAATTACAACACAATTCCATTTAGCCATGTTGTTGCTTTGATTGTAAATTGATCAAGTTTCTTTTTTTTAAATAGTGTGGAGCTAATGACCTGCAGACTAAAGCTGATCGATTGGTGCAGATGAGCATTTGTTCGTCTTTGCTCCAGAGGTTTCCTAAGGTGACAATCATAGGTGAAGAGGTGAGGACTCTATCATTATGCTCTTTTGTACTTGTTTGATTTGATGCACTACCTTTTCACAACTCTTTTTTTTAGGAAAAAAACCCCGTGAGATATATACCTTTGATCATCTGCATTCCAGTCTCTCCACTGTTTTTCTCCCATATGATCATGACTCTGCTGCTTTATGCATGGGTATTTAACTTGCATTCAAATAGTGTAATAAGAACTTTTAACTAATACTCTGATTTAGGGTAACAAGACTAAAATAGATACCATAACTCAGCAGCACCTATATATAATATTTTTGTTGACTTAGAAATAAGAACTATTAGCTATCTTGGAATTCATTTGTTTATTTAAACATTTATAGAGCTGCCCATCTCACAGCAGTGACTCTGGGTGGCATGCAAAAATTAAACCACCATACAGGTAGTCCTTAGTTAATGATGGCAATTCAGACTGGAATTTCTGTTGCTAATGATGTGGTTGTAAAGCACAACATCACATGATTGTGTCGCTTAGCAACAGCAGTCCTGGCATTTCCCGGTTGTCACTGTTAAGTGAATCCCATGATGTTGTTAAGTGAGGACAACATGTGGTTGCCATTTGTGATCTCCTCCAGCTTCCCAATTGACTTTGCTTGCAGGAAGCCGGCAAAGAAGGTTGCATGTGATGACCATGGGATGCTATGATGTACTTGTGAGCCAGGTGCCAAGTGCCCAAATCACAACTACATGACCGCAGGGGACTGGTTGCAAATACCACTTGTTCAGTGCCGTTGCAAGTTCAAATGGTCTCTGAATGAGTGGTGGTTAAGCAAGAATCACCTGTAAGCCCATTTCTTAATAGAGTCCTTGCTCTCTATGGCTCATGAATTTAAACATTTATTTAAATGTTTAAACTCAGCTTTTTATTTAGAGGCATCTGAACTTACAAGACTCATCTCTCTTAGTTTCACTCCATACAAGGCACTACTGAAATTTGTCTCTCTGCCCCCATTTTATTTATTTATTTGCATTATGAACACTTGTATGTGTGTATTTAATAAACACTTTTGCATTTTCAACTGTAGCAGTAAAGCTATTTTTGCAATGTACACCTTGGGTTAACACCTTTTTGCAATTGAATCTACCAAAGTTACAGGCTACAAAAAATACTATCTAGCCAATTTGTTGCATAGACCTTTGCTAATAATTTCTGGCATATTGCAGTGCTAAAAAAAAGTCCAGCTTTCAAATGCTTCTCTTTCACTGAAATTATTCTAACTTGCCTCTAGTGGACTAATAAATGAGTAAGCATTTTTTACTTTAACTGCACATGCTTTTTTTAAAACAAAACAGGATCTTCCCTCTGAAGAAGTAGATGAAGACTTACTTGAGAAAAGCCAATGTGAGGAGATACTGAAGCAAGCCTGTCCACCACAGTATACTGCCATCAAAGAGGAAGAGGTATTTAAAAGGTTTTTTTTTTTATAACAACTGATTTATTTTCCACACTGTAACAACTGTGGGGTGGAGTCAATTGTGATTTGAGAAATGTTTGACTATTCGTGGCTCCATTGCAGCTGGGCAGTCTTTGTGGCCCAGCAATGATTTACTCTCCACACTTTCGCCTTCTGAAACTTTCTGCTTTTCTTGTGTTTCCTTCAAAGCTTGTTGTATGGGTCGATCCTCTGGATGGAACAAAAGAATATACTGAAGGTTTGTTCTTTGTTTTTTTGGTGGGGGTATTTAATAAATGTTTCCATTTATGGGCTTAATGACAAAGCCATCCACAATTGTCTGGCTTCTAGATTAATGTCTATCATTTATGTGTGATCAAAGGATAAGTAGAAGTCACAGTTACCTTTTAGAAGTTTGGTAGTACAATAGAAACTGTGCAGTGAGAAAAAGTAATCGAGTGACTCATTCTTCATTATTGACTGAGACCCAGCTTTTTCTTAGTGCATTTACCACTATAAATGTATGCGGATGCATTTTTGTGCTGGAAGATATCGCCTAAAACAATAACCATTCTGCTTTACCTGTTTTAATTATTACATTTTTTTGTAAGGAATCAAGGTCATCTATGTGGTTCTCTCATCTCTCTAATATGGGGTACATTAAGTTGAGAGTTGTGCACCATATAACAACAAGCCCAGAACCTTTGTTTTTTACAGCTTTATTGCTGCAGGGACATAATTATTGCTTTGATGACTAGCATCTTTTAAGATTGCATTAGAAACTTTTCGAGCTGTAATAGAAAGCTCATTAAATTAGTTCCAGGAGTAGAGGGTTGGAAGTGGATGTCTAGGTACTTAAAATCCTTAACCTGATCAATTAGTCTTTTGTTGGTTTCTCATTTAATGATGGACTTAAAGCACTTTTTAAAGAAAACTAGAACCTTGGTTTTTGAGTGATTGATTTCAAGAAATTCCCTAGAACAGTAGGATGCTAAAGCAGGTAAGTATCTATGAAGGCTCACTTGGTTTATGGATAGAGTGGCCAAATCATCTGCATACAAGAGAATTGAAATAGGGTAGCGGGCAAGTGTTGGAGGGTGAAATTGTGGTTTAGAAAGATGAACCACAATTTGGTTGTGATTTAGAAAGCTAAACCATAAGGGGGCAGCATACAACCCTGTTTGAACTCCTCTGAGGATAGGGATGGGGAAATCAGAGTTGATTCCTCCCCTGCATCGCCTCCAGCCACTGGGACAAGACCTTGACAGCCTCATTTGACTGGCCTGAGATTGAGAGATGTAAGTGGGTATTATCCGCAACCAGTTCAATGTAGATGTTAAACAAGAGGGGAGAGAACGTTGAATTACAGTTTCCCCATCTCAGCATATGGGAGGGCAATTTAATGATTATATGTGTATGATTATATGTGTACAATAGCATCTGCTGTATGTGCAAAGTTAACTACAGTACAACCTCATTTTAACAGATTAATTGGGGGCAGGTGGTATCTGTTATTCTGGCCTAACCATTGAATTGAAAAGTAAGGCAACATGGGGATTATGCAATGATATAAATTACAATGGAAATCTGATCCACTGCATGCAAAATCATTGCAACCAAGTTTAGTAAATCAGGATTTCACTATAATTTAGCTATGACACATGCAATAATATCCTCTATAAAAATAAAAGAAATTTAATTTTCCCGTAAGAGAGTTAATTTTCTTGGAATTTTCTTGTTTTACTTTAGTGATTATTGGGGCATTTTCTTAGTAAATGCTACCAAGGATCATAAACTCAGCTGAGAATAACTTGTTTTTTTCCCTCCTCATTTGTAATTCTTATTTTCATTGCCTGTATGGGGTTGGTTTTTGTTTTTTTTTACCTATATGGGGATCCGGCAAATTGAAAAAGCATCCCAAAGATATTTGAAACTTTCTTCTCAATCTATTGTTACACTGGGATTATATGACATTGTATCATGGATAATGTTCTACTACAGAATTGATGTCTTTGGCTGTTTTGCTGAGTTAGAAATCAAGAAATATGTATTCTATGCATTTGATCCTAGAGAGTAGTGAATTGGAAGATACCTTGTTAAAGCAAGGCAGGTATGGGTTCTGCTTTATTGTTTAATGATATGGAAGAAAAATGGCTTTGAGTAATAAATGGCAGTAATAAAATGCAGTAAGTTTCTGGGGCACTATAATGTGCTAAGCTTTAATGTGGGCTTGTTTTGGCTTTGTGTGTTGGGTGAAAACACAGCATTTAGCATATTGTATAAACCCAACCAATTGTGGCTTATTCAACAGACATAGTTGAGGAACTTAGCATCATGTGTGAACTATCACTGAAATTATTTGTACCACATGAGTCAAGTGTAGAAAGTTACAGCAACCTTGATTTTCCTTTCCTTCCTTCCTTCCCCCAATGACAAATGTTTATCTCTTTCAGGACTTCTTGACCATGTAACAGTTCTTATTGGTATTGCTTACCAAGGAAAAGCTATTGCAGGTGTCATTAATCAACCATATTACAACTATGAGGTAGGAAATGTTTTGATTTGCAAAGCATATTTCTTCACCTAGTTTAGACATTTAACATTCTTCTATTTAACTGCATATAACTTCTAATCAGCTAGAACAATGGGGTTAAGTGGCTTGTTACTTAGAAGGAGGAATGGGCTTATTCTTTTTTTTTTTTCCCCTAAAGTGCCCTAGCTAAAAGTATGTTCACAACAAGTGCTGCAGACTCATGGCAGATTTGGAAGTAGCACAAATCCATATTTCAGACTGCATGTACTACATTTTTGGCATTCAGTGCAATAATCCTTCCAAATTCTCAGTGGCTTTAGCAAAGGAACTAGGAAAGTGGCTTGTATAGCTGCAAAAATTCATGACTCATTTTACTATACAAAATTGTAACATGTGCTGAATTTTGCTGAAGTAAAGTCTGAATTCAGAAAACTTCCTGACTATTTTGCAGAAATGAGCTAATATTAATGAAGTACTCCCTATCCTGATTACTCTAGATTTTAAACATCTGTGGATATGCTTCCTCTTTTTACTAATTTAGTTTCTCCACATTTGAGAATGTATCTTAGGTACATTGTCTATAGTGCTGGCTTTGTCCTTTATGACAAAGGGAAAATAATGCAGAAGAAGCACATTGCATACTGGAAATTAAAGCAGTAAAGCTGAAAATACATTGAATGATAAAAGGTATAGAGGAAGCTCTTCAGTTAGATAATTAAGGCAGACTAAAGTTGCAAACCTCTACTTATTTGCATAATGGTAAGTCTTTCAGCAGCATAATTGTATTATTGCATTCATCTGAAAGGAAGAAATGTGTATCTTTGCAGATAATGTACATTTAAATGGTTCATATTAGATTTATGAGAATACAGTAATGTAATGGAGCAGATTTATTTTTTTTGTCTAATCTGCATGCAGGAAGGAACGTCCTAAATTTTGGTCATCCTTTTGCATAAATATCTCCAGCTATCATATATGTTTATTTCATTTGTTTATTGTTCAAACTGAGACTAGAAAGTTTAGACCTTTCTTACAGGCAGGTGCAGATGCAGTTCTAGGCAGGACAATATGGGGAATCCTTGGTTTGGGTGCCTTCGGGTTTCAACTGCAAGAAGTACCAGCTGGGAAGCACATCATCACCACCACAAGGTCACACAGCAGCAAGATGGTAAATGACTGCATTAGTGCAATGAACCCTGATAGCGTGGTGCGAGTTGGAGGTGCTGGTAATAAGGTATGGACCTCCCTAAATTTTAATGTCATGAAAATAAGGTTAATTTTTTAAAAGATCGAGACAAGACTTTCATTTTTA
This sequence comes from Python bivittatus, assembly GCF_059951505.1. Taxonomy (NCBI): domain Eukaryota; kingdom Metazoa; phylum Chordata; class Lepidosauria; order Squamata; family Pythonidae; genus Python; species Python bivittatus. The sequence continues at coordinate 109,461,100 of NW_028277030.1, forward strand.
TAATCAGTGCCACCAGATGATGTATATCTTCCAATGTGATTTAAATCACATTGCATGGATGGGACATATGAATTGTGGAAATAATTTTGTTAATTGTTTTAGCCTCTTTGGGATTTTATTTAATTATTTATATATCATATTTATGTGGCAACCATCAGTGTAGTAGAGATTCTTAAAAGAGTGGCTTAGAAATGGATTGATACTTTCTTTAGAGAGAATGTCCTCACTTCTCATCAAGAATGTTCTGTTTTTTCCTGTAAGCCATAACTAAACTAACTAAAATGTTAATCATGTAAACTTTACCATTTGAATACAAATTCAAAGGTAACATTCATCTGAAAAATGTGTATGATTCTATCTACAAAGAAACTGCTTGTTATGTATATATAAGAGCAATGGAAAAAAGCCATTGAGAGTAATCAACAGCTAAAACATTGATCTGTATGCAACCTCATTTCTTATCTTTAAAAACATTGTATATGTGCATATGAATGACTGAGGTTTTATTATTTGTATTAGATCATTCAACTTGTAGAAGGCAAAGCTTCTGCTTATGTATTTGCCAGTCCTGGGTGCAAGAAGTGGGATACATGTGCACCAGAGGCTATTTTGCATGCAGTTGGAGGTGAGTTAATAAATACATTGGAGGATATATATGTGTGTGTGTGTGTACACACACATACATATACATACACACACACTGCTTAGATTTAAATTAAGGTTTCTTTTATTCATATCTATTGACATTGGTATCAATAAATAGAAAGCAGTTTCTAAATTCTTCAGACGTACATGAATAAGCAAGGAGTCAAAGCTTGTTGACTGGGCTATTACAGCATACTTGGGTTCTGCAAGCTTTGAAAATTGTTTGGAAAGAAGTGCTTCAGAACTCCCAAGAACACAGAACCCTGCTCTTATCTTTTAAAGTAGACTGTTACTTTCTCCAGGCTTCCAGGAAGGTCTGAAAAAAGTTGTAACTGCTTTAAGAATCATATTAATTATGAGTTGATTTCTTAATACATCAATGTATTCATTAATTGTGTGTTTTAAAGAAAGTGGAGAACTGCTGCAGTACTTGTGAGATGTCCTGAGCACTGCTTCAAAATAATTTTCAGAGTGAGCATAACCTTACAGTGCACTCATATAACTATTAATTCTCCAGCTAATCCAGTATTGCTTTTCTTTATGAGGTATGGGAGTATATGTGTGTATGTATGAAAGCTCTGTGTCTCAACCTTCTTTTTTATGGTCAGAGTTATACTGATTTTGATGCCAGTTTTGTGTGCTAAAGCAAATTAATTGTATTGTGTACTTGCCCATTGTACACAAACATAAGGGGAAAATTCAAATTTAGACAATTACAATTTGGAAAAGGAAAGTTCAGTTTTGGGAACTATTCTTTAATTTTGTAGAAATACAGATAGTGTGTCTAAATCCATTAAAATCTAGTGTCTTGTTTTCCTTTTCTTTCTTCACAGGCAAGCTTACTGATATTCATGGAAACTTCTTCCATTATAATAAAGAGGTCAAGCACATGAATTCAGGAGGAGTCCTTGCCGCCTTAAAAAATCATGACTATTATGCCAGTCGAGTTCCTGAGACAGTCAAACAAGCCCTTGTGCCCTAAAATGCAAAGGATAGTGCATTCCATTTGGCTGGGAAGAACTTCTTAGTTGAAACAAGTTGTGATTTTTGATAGAGTAACACATTGATCCAGTACCATGATCTTTAGTTAGAAATTTGTTGCTTGGTTAACTTAGTGTACATTCCTGGTAAACCTGAGATTTTGGTTTTCAGTTGGAATAATAGTGAACTCAATAAAGTTGTCTACTCTGTTAATGTTTCGCATCATATATGCATGCCTACTGAATTATATCTTTATTCAGTCTGTCTTAATTTGAAGGGGAAGATAAATTAACTGAACCACAGTTACTTCAAATAAATGACTTTTGTATGCAAGCCTCATTCACTCATGCTTCACATGAAGGGATCATTTTACTAGGAGAATAATAGGTCTAGCTAGCTAGCTTTTGTTTACACATACATGGGTGTGGGAGGGTGTCATTTCTGTCCCTAATGCCCCCCCATTTTCACACGATGAATTCACATGGAGGGATCCGGAAATATACCTATTTCAGCCTTCATATGCTGAAAATACAGTCTTGAGCTAATAAAATTATAATTTTTGGTGGTTATATTTGCCAGGTTTTTATTTGTGGGTGTTTGCTTGTTCTGATCTTGGTTAAGGCTCTCCTTTTCCTGGTTTATTCCTGCAATGTCTGAATTGGGCAGCTCTGAACCTGAAACACTAGCAGTCTGAATCAGTGGTCCTTCCTCTGCATTGCATCTGAAACGGGTCCAGCTCTCAGAAACAGCTGGTGCCTGACGGAGATGTGTGAAAGAGTCGGTCCCTTTTCCTGAGGGCTGTTTTCTGAAGACCAAAGTGGACTCGGCTTTCCAGCCTTCTCAGGCCTGATGGAAACAAACCTTGCTTTCATTCTGTTAGGTCTACTCAGGGGCTACATGAAACGTGCTTGGAAACTGCCACGCGCCCGTTCTGCATCTAATACTTGGGAACCGGCGTTACGGCTTCGGGGAGCGCGGGGAAAGACTCCAAGGCGCGGGAGGGAGGAGGCACGCGAAGGCGTGGACGGCTCGCTCAGCCTTATGACAAGAGGGGAGGCGGGGCCGGGGCGGGGCCAGAGCCGGATTGGCGAAGGGGAGGGCGGCTTCGGCCTTGCGCCCGCGTCGCATTCCTTCCCGGTTCTTTCCCCCGCTGTCGGTGCCGCTGCCGGAATGGAGCTGAGTCTGACAGTCAACCCCGGGGATCTCCCTCTCGGTAAGGGCTTCCCGCTCCTGCAGCTCGCACGCCCCCAGCCCGAAATACACGCCGGTTGTGAGCTCCTCCGTCTCCCCCTACCCACTTCCCACCCCCCGGCAGCCTTGCCCGGGCGAGATGTTGCTGCCATGTTGCATCAGGCAGCGTACGCGGGAAGCCATTGGCCGCCTCTTCATTCATCCGCCTCTTTCTCTTTCGCTAAAGCCCGTTCCTGGGTAACGTTAGTAGACGGGCCAAAGCGACGGATGAAAGGCGCCTGGTCTCCTGGGTCGTGGCGGGGGGCGGGGACACGGGGGTAACAAAGGCAGGGATCGATGGGGGAGTGGGCTGAGACGATGAGCACAAGGGCTTTTGAGGCTTTTGACATTGACAGAGACGCGGGCCAGGAGGTCCAGACGTTCAGTGGAGGGGGATTAGACAGAAAGGGACTGACACGTGGCACGGATTGTGGGAGACTCCGTGGAAGAGCTTCGAGGGCAAATGTAGGCCGTAGGCATTTCTCGCCCCCTGACACTGTCTCTGGGTTATTTTTCTTTAACTCATTTTCATCTACCTGCCCAGTCAGAATCAGGCTTCTGAAGAAGAGTAAAATTTTGGCTTCACTTGTAAACGAGGTGTGGGTTCTGGACTAGAATAGTGAAAGTTGAGTCAGGACAGTAGTAACACCAGACCAGTTATCACATGAATACTTAAATGTGTGTTGATATGCGGTTTGCCTGCTGTATTTTTTTCATTCACAGTGTTGCATGGTCAGTTTCTTCTTGGGCAATAGTCGAGCTCATTTATATTCTGCTATTTAAGACTTCTGAATTTTGAAGTGAAAGTCAAAATTTAAAGTTATACCTTGAATATGTCCCATTATAAATTATATATCCCCTCCTGAGGTTGTGATCGTTCTAGCTTTGTGATCTTTTTGCATATTCTCTTACCTGTCATCTAGAATAACGTACACCTATTTGGGTGTAAGTCCTACTGGATGTAATAACACTTATTTCTCCTATTACATACGGCAGTGACATAATGTATGAATGTCATCAAGCAAAATTTATACTACAGATGAAAACTGACATTTGAGAAAAATTAAAAATATAATAAATTAGGTTATAAAAGTAATAGTGACTACTGTATATTTAAACATTTCTTTTACATGGCACAGATATTTTTGTGGCATAAACTCCTAATGGAATTGTTAAATGTATTTCTTTTTAAAATCTGAACTGCCACAGTCAGAGTAGGGTGTAGCTCAGGAGCATTTTATGCTTAGTCATGGAATTTCTAGGTGTGTAATTTTAGCTTGTCATTCTGCATCCAAAAAAGACTGTAGGGTAGATTGTAATAAATAATTTAATTTTGCCTGCAGTGATGCTCCTTAATTATATAAAATGTTGAACTTTCAGTATTGTATTCCATATATTTGCAAATATTGCCACATTAAGTAATTGTTTAGAAAGATGACATGCTACCTGACTTTCTTGAATTCAGTTCAACTTCTGGTAATACAATGTGTAATTCTCTTGGCAACAAGGTGGAAGTGGTTTGCCATCTTTTGCCATCTAGAATTTTTTCCCAGTCTGACTTATAGCCCTGGGATTTCTCAGTGGTCCCCCATTAAAGTATTAACCAAGGCCACTTGTGCTTAGCTTTTTTCAAAATCAGCTATCATCTGATGTTGCTGCTGTTGTGCTTTTGTGGGGAATTGTACATTGAAATCTGGAGTGGATTTTTGAGAAAGAGTTGACTTGGAAATTTAACACATCTTTATTACATCCACATAACGATACTGTATTACAGTAGGGTAGTTTCTTATGGTAATCCAAGGATTACAAGGATTTTTCAAAATTGTTTACAATTTTGGAATTTGAAGATTTTCCAAAACAGTCTGTAACTTTTGCATACTTGTACAAGTCCCTGGAAGCTTCAGTAAGTTTTTGGGAACTTTCCATGATGCCAACTTGGTATTCTAGGCCTCAGCTTCAAATCCCAGCCATCACTGATGCTCGGTAGGCCCCATTTTGGGATTCTCTTGGAAATTACTCTTGTTTTTTCTAAAAAAAAGGAGGCTTAGATTCCCCTGCATCATTTCTCCTCCCTCAGTCCATCCCCAGGTTACCACAGCTGTCAGCTTTCTCTTTTACATGCAGAGTGTACCTATTCAAGTCAATGGGTCTTATTCCATAGGCCCCTGAAGTTTAATTTATATATTTATTTGACAATATTTATAAACCAGACCATTCTCACTGACTTTGAATAATTTATGTGAACAAATTGGCAAATGATTATCTCAGTAATTAAAACAAAAACATACCCAACATGACTTCAGCAGGAACACAGCAATTTTCAGTCCTCTTGGAAGAAAAGAGAAGCTTTTTGATTTTCCTTTCTTCCTGGCAAGTAAAAGCTCACTGCAGCCTATCAGTTAAGTTGGCAGACTTTCCAGGACATTATGGAGGGCATGGAAGCCATGGTGCACTGCTCTGGCAGTTTTGGAGGGCTACCTTTGCTTTAAGTTTTAGTCCTTGTCTTCAATACTGAAAAGGTTGTTGACAATTTGTATTGTGTTAATGTTTTCCTGACTGGTAATCTTCAGGTAAAAGAGGAAATGCTATGAGAATTTTTTTTGAACTATGTCTGTGAAATAAGCCTTCTTGTAATGCATTTTAGGAACTTTGCTGACTGTAGAACATGTAAAGGATCATGTTAAAATTTCAATTGAAGAAGGCAAAGAAACCATTCTACGGATATCTGAGTAAGTTTTTGTGTCTTTGCTGTTATTGCTTTTAAAAATCACTTAATATAATACTGATGCTGTTAAAAAGAAAATGGAAGAGAGACTGTGTTTATTATCCTTATTACATTTCTTAATTCTTGCTTATCATTTCTGTATTGTAAAATGACTTTTACATATACATCTCTGTTTTTCTTTTCTTTCTTTCGCTAAAAGCCCTCAGTTAAACTTTGTTCAGATATCTGTGGCAATTTTTATTTCTTTTCTTGGAACACTACTGTTGAACTGACATTAGAGTCTAATAATGTTTTTGTAAATTCTCCCTTTCATCAATCAGTGGTATAATAGTTGCCGTGAGCTCTGGTAGACTGAGATGAATTTTGAAGAGCAGAGAAAATAAGATTCTGAAACTTCTGTGAGACTAATATGGACAGTTATATGTTGAATTGTACATCTAGCGTGCCATTTCTTTTCAGTGTCACCTTTCCATTCTTTAGAGAGAGATGAGATCTCAGTGTTGTGTGTTTCCAGAAACTGGTCTGCTGTAATAGTGGTAGAGGAAGAAGTCCTTTGCTTTTCTTATATGCCTTTTTTCAGCTTCTGACTTTAGCCTAAGCCCTGGCGATCTCCCATCTAATTGCTAACTAGGTCAGAACCTGCTTACCTTTTCAAGAGGACAGTTAAGTTCTGCTACCTAGCTTTGCTTAGCAGCTGCATAGGTAATAGATTATGCTGCATTGAAACTGTTATCCTTTCCATTGTGAAAGAATGATACAGACTTTTTAAAAGAAATTGAAAACTGTCTTAGGTAGAACAAGAGGGTAGAAGGATGTGACCTGTGGGTAATGAAACAATGAACACTTAATAACTTTTTTTGAACAGGTATACAGTTCATATCAAGCACAGATGAACTCGCTAAAATTAAAATGTTAAAAATAAAAATTGATTCCAGATTTGTTTTATGTCCCTGAGAGCTCCTTTAGGTTTGCAGAAAATGTTCTTTGTAGGAGACTTTTGGGATTTTCACTCAATCCTGTAGTCTAAGATAATGCATATAAAACCTTTAAAATTCCTTACCACCCCAGGAAGATGAAAGGGAGGAAGAAGTGCTGTGTAAAATCCAGTCACGTGGTTTACATGGAAACTTACTGATGTAAATCATTTCTGGAAAGTATAGTACAGTAATTACATATTTTATTCTCCTTTGTTTGGCCATTTTAGTTACATAAAAATGATTTTTTAAATGTGCCACAAAATTGTAAATCAAAAATGCAACATTTCACAATAAATCAATTGTCAGGCAAGTACAAAAATGGAAGTGTTACACCTTGACAAAGGACCAATCACATGACCTGTTTACACTTAATAATTGTTTGTACTTGCCCAATGATGAGAATTGGTTTATTATGAAATGTTGCACTTTTGCATAGAAAACAAAGTGAAGGTTTCTTTACCTTTCAGTTATTTTAAAATAACTTTTAATTTTATCAAAAGTTTAAAATAGTTACATTTTCCTTAGCTTCTGCTCTGTCTGCTATATTTAGTTTATGGGGTGGAATGGGTATTGATTAATCTGGAAATATCTTGCTAGCCTGCATGTTATAATGTATTCTAATACAATTCTACTTCAAATGTGGATAAACACATATATGTTTAATTTTTTAAACAGCCAACTTACATTCACTGATGTGAATTCTATAGTTCGTTATCTGGCTAGAATTGCCACATCTGCTGGATTGTATGGATCTAATTTGCTGGAGCATACTGAGGTAAGAAATGAACCTCTAGCTTTATAATTTCTTGGAGTTACAGGGTGTTTAGATACCTTTTTAAATCTGCTAGCAGTATGTCCCAGGAACTAACAGTTCTTAGGTTATAGAAGCCCTCTCTTTTGAAACCTTATACAGTATATTTTCTTTTCTTCCTGGGCCATTTTCCAGAGCAGAAAGAACCATTAAGCAGGTTGCCAATACAGTTTTTCTTTAAAGGTAATCCATTTTCCATGTAAAGGCCTCCTGGTGCCTGTGCTCAATTTTAGCAATTCCTTACTGTTTGGAATCTGAATATCAGAAAAAAGCATATGCAGCCGGGTGGAGGAGTAGGGGACAGGAGGAGGTAACTGATGAAAACAGCATTGCACCAATGTGACACAAGCTCCACCCCTTTTGGATATAAATTATGATGTTGCAAGCATGTACAAAACAGTCAAAGCATATATTGCAACTTCACAATACTGTTTTCGTCATTTTGATAAAAGTGCTAGATCTTACAGAATCTTCTGGTATCAGCGCATTGCAACCAGGGTTCTCCCCCCCCCCCCCAGCATGGAAATGTATTATCTTGCCCTTCATTCATGGAGCTTCTACTTCCCTTTTTTGTCCCTATCTGTTGTTTACAATTGATCTTCTTTTATCCTCTCCTACACTGCTCAGAGGGGCTCCTATAATGACGTCTTAGAATGATACCTCCAAACTTGTAGCCGCTTGAATGTATGTTTTTTGCTGACATGCCACCACATTGGCAGCCACTCTGAGATTTTATATGAATTTACTGATACACCACTATACTGATAAAGCAACTAAACCTAGAGGCTTTTGTTTACATTTTTAAAATAATCTTTCTTTACTCCCCCTTTCAGAGGTTTTGTTTGTTTTGACAAACCTAGTCAAATATAAACAAATACAGTATGTGAAGATAAATGGATGGACCTTAGGGATGATGAAAATTACCCTTTTTTTTCCAGGGGAGAGAGGGGTGAAGGAATTTAATTAGTCTAGTCTAGATTGGCTTGAGGCCCTGAAGTAGTGGGGCGAAGAAGTGGGAAAGCAGAGACAAACCCATGATAAAAACACTAGGAATGTCAGAATAGATTTCCAAAAGTAAACATAAATATTTAATTTATGTGCATTCATTAATGACTTGGGGAACAACAGGATCATTGTTCTTCCATTTGATTTGTTCCATCTGATAAACTGTTTAAATTCCATAATTTCATTATTTGAGTTGTTCATTTTAGTTATTGCTGCTATTGATTTTTTCTAATGAAATGTGTAAATTTTATTGGCTATAATTCAGCCTTTTATGTGACTTATTAAATGTATATTTTTTTTCCTTCCTTCTTCAAAGATTGATCATTGGATGGAATTCAGCACCACAAAACTGTCCACTCCCACTGAGTTTGCTTTAGCTATTCAAGAGCTTAATAAGTCCCTTTCTCTGAGAACCTATTTAGTAGGCAACTGTTTGAGCCTTGCAGATTTCAGCGTTTGGGCAGCATTAAAAGGTAAAGATACATAGTAATTATAGTATATATGGTCATATGTTGATAAAAGCTCATTTATGTGCTGGGACATATATAGAAGTTAATTTGCACAAATGAACATAACTATTGAAATTTAAATCCATAGAAACTTCTCTTATCTGGTTTTCATTATTTATTACATTTAGGAGTATTTGAGGGTTGAATAGCAGTGTGTGTGTGTAAATGCACACATGTACAAACACTTTTAAATATTTATTTACTAAAATTACTTTCCCAAAACTCAAGGTGATGTATATAAAATATTTTTGAACTCAGATATGTAAATAATAATGATATTGTTAGTTATGAACTGTCATTAAAACATAATTAAAGACTTCTGGGATAAACCAGCGAATGCTACAGCTCAACACTTTAGGTACCTGGTAAAGAGCCAGAGTTTTGTGGCCTCCCAAAATGACAGGAGGGTGGGGGCTCTACAGATTTCAGGGGCAGCATATTCTGAAGGACTGAGGCCAGCACTGCTTCCGTTCTCCCCCTCTCATATGGAAGGAGAATCTAGAACATCCTTGCCTGGGCTGATTGAACAGAATGGATAGTTTCCATCTGGAGAAAATGGTTTCTCGGGTACCATGGGCCTACGCCATGTAGGATTCAAAGATAACAACCAGCACATCAAACTTTACCTCAAAACCCAACATTAAGCAACGTGGCACTTCTTTCTTATGATTCCATCAACAACTGCACTTACTGTATTTTTCTCAAAATGTCGTTAAATATCTTGGAGATCTCTACGCCTGATGACTCTTTCTGTTTCCTTCCTCCACAGAGTAAAATAAGATATTAAAATTGTTTCCTTCCAATAGCTATTTCCCCAATTATTATTTATAATTAAATTGCAGATATTAATTATATCATCTTTGGTGTAAATTGTGTTGGTAATATTATCTTGCCACACAGTATTTTCTAGTTTCTAATAAATCTATCTCTTTTGCAATAGGCAACAATATATGGCAGGAACAGTTACTTCAAAGTAATGGTCCTGTTCATGTAAAACGGTGGTACAAGTTTCTTGAAGTACAAAATAGTTTTCAATCAGTCGATTCCAAATGGACTGCGGGAGACACTGTTCCAAAAACAAAAGTGGTAAGTGTTACGTGATCTCTGTTTCAGATTGTATCAAAATGTAGATATATAATATCTGAATTAGCCATTTTTTAAACATATATACTAATGAAACAAATATGATATGCACATAGAGGCATGCAGGCAACTGCATAGTCACACACAGCATAAACATGCATATTAGGAATGAAAATAAAGTTTTTAAATCTTATATGTTGAATTAAAACTACTGTTGCTTTTGAATCACTAGCAGTTCAGTATATATCAAATTGAAAAACATAACTATCTGGTTTGAATTAAGAAATTCAGTTATAGGCCCATATTAAATAATAAAATAATTATTGATGATCATTGATATTCCCCCAAATACTTGTTCCATTTTAATGCGTGGATATGCCTGGTACAGAACTGTTTCTGTATTCTATTGTAGCATTTTTGAACAGGATAATATAGGTACTTTCATATAATTATTTATTATTAGACCTGTTATTTATTTTCAATAATTCCTGGGTTCAAAATTTGTAACTGAATATTTTCCTTTGTATTTTAATTTTAAGACAACAGAAAAGAAACAAGATGTTGGAAAATTTGTTGAACTCCCCGGTGCAGAGATGGGGAAAGTCATTGTTAGATTTCCTCCTGAAGCAAGTGGGTAAGGTGAAATGTTCTGTAAAGACTTAATTCTACATTCTTTTGACAAAATGGAAGAACATGCAATTAAATGAAGTTTTGCTTTCCATTTCCATTACAAAAAGAACACTTAAAAACATTCCCATAAATTAAAAATATGTTCTCTATAAAACTGCATTTTTAAAAGTCTTTCTAATGTACATGACAGTGCAATATGTGAATTAGAAAGGAGCATGCAATATAGTTTGCATGTTAGATTCAATATTCCATTCTGTATTAAAAAGTCTTCTGTAAGATTCATTTAGTATTTTTCTTGAGAAATGAATTCTTTAGTTATAGTATTTCTGGTCACTCTAGTTTTGTTTTTTGCCTTCATTTATCTGGTAAATGTAAAGGTTGTAAAGGTTGACAGTATTTGTGTTTTACCTACATAGTTTATGTAGGCTTGTGCTAATTATCAGACTGTATAATAGTTTTTGTTTTCAGAAGAGCAGCCAGAATTAGGTGTTTATAACAAACTGATTGGTATGTGACACTTAACAATTTTACTGTGTCATTGGGTTTTGTGGATTACATGTTGACTTCATCAGATACTTAAAGTATTATTCTGAGCAAAGTATTTGTCTAGCTATATATACATATATATGTATACTCACAATTTGTGGTTTGGAGGAGATAGTAGAAGGAGAGCTCACCCAAGATTTATTGAAGGGTAACACAAGCATACAGGTAATCCTCAAATTATGATGGTAATTGGGACTGGAATTTCTGTTGCTAAGTGATGTGGTCATAAAGTGTGATGTTATGTGACTGCATCGCTTAGTGATGGCAATCCTGGCACTCCAGTTGCTGTTGTTAACCAAACCCACCGGTTGTTAGGCGAGGACCCCTCCTGATCCAAGCCACTCCCAGCTTGTTCCTCCCAGCCCTGGGCCTCAGTAAGGTAAGAGACTGTCTCCCCTTCAGTTCACCCCACCCGCCTATCCCCCCCATCTCTGCCCTTTTAGCTGTCTTGCACTTTGATTGACCAAAGCCATGATGGGCAGTGGAGGTGAATATCTATGGAGCATGGCACATGGAAGAATGTGCTTGGAATGTAAGAGTAGTGAATGCATTAAAAATGCATTAAATAATTAAATGAAAGAAAAGATATATATTTATATATATAAAATAATCAGAAGGAGGTAATAGAACTGAATGAAGAAAGTGTGATCTTGTGGAACAGAATTGTAAGTATATGCAGAGCAGTCAAGGTGAAGGTTTAATTATGAATGAAAGAGCTAAGATATAAGAAAGTATGGATTGATGTGGTCTAAGCTGTCGTGGGTATATATGAAAATAGGAATCCTATTTTAGGATTGGTGCTGGATGGGGAATTGGTGCTGGATGGGGTGGCACTGCCCCAGACAGACCCAGTGCATAATCTGGGGGCCCTCCTAGACTCACGGCTCCTGCTTGAAGAGCAGGTGGCAGCCATGGCAAGGAGGGCCTTTGCACAACAGGTTGTGCATCAGTTACACCCTTTCCTGGATCGGGATGCCCTTCGAACAGTCACTCACACCCTTGTTATCTCCCAGATAGAGTACTGCAATGCGCTGTACATGGGGCTACCCTTGAAGAGTATTCGGAGGCTACAGCTGGTCCAGAATGCAGCCATGCGGGCTATTGTTGGAGCCCCAAGGAGGGCCCATGTAACACCTCTGCTCTGTGAGCTGCATTTGGTGCTAGTTTGCTTCCGGGTCCAATTCAAGGTGTTGGTTATCACCCTTAAAGCCCTACATGGCATGGGACCAGGTTATCTAAGGGACCGCCTCTCCCCTATGACTTCAACCCACCCCACCCGATCACACAGAGAGGGCATGCTTCGGACTCCCTCGGTGAAAGAACTTCGACTGGCGGGGTCCAGAGGGCAGGCCTTCTCTGCGGTAGCCCCTGCTCTTTGGAAAATTCTGCGGAGGTGTGATTGGCCTCCACACTCCTGGCCTTCCGTAAGGCTTTGAAGACCTGGTTCTGCCACCTGGCCTGGGGTGGGGTAGGAATACCTCAAGCATGGGGATGGCTAGCCCCATAGAGACCTTCTGCCTTCAGCCTCAGATTTTTTCATCCTCTTGGACTCTTTCACCTTTTTAGTAATGTTTTTAATTAAGGTTATGTATTTATATATTTTATGTTTTTAATGTTTGTTGTGAATTGCCCAGAGTTCCCCCATTGGGGGGAGATGGGAGGTTGAAAAATTTAATAAATAAATAAATAAATAAATAAATAAATAAATAAATAAATCCATAGATTGATGATGGTTGCATGTTATGCTCCAGTGAATGGTGATAGTGGAGGAAACAAATGAGTTCTGGGAAAAACTGTTCAACATTCTGAATGAATAAAATTAAGGAGAAAATATTCTGCTAGATGACATGAATAGATGAGTGAAAGTGAAACAAGAGAGTACAGGAAAAGTGATTGGGTAACTGAGAGACACAAAGGTTGTTTTGGAAGCCAGTGAAGAAAACTAACAAGGAGCCTCTAGCAGTGTGAATGGGATTAAAAATGATAAAATAATTTGGGATGAAATTGAAATGAGGGAATGCTGAAATGAGCGCTTCAGAGATTTTTATGAAAATGATAACAGCATGTTGAAGAGTAGAATTGAAATATATTGTATAAATGTTAATGTCCCAAAAAATGATGAAAAAGAAGTAATAAAAACCCAGATTTTTGGAAAATTCTAAAGACCTGGATGTGTGCCAGGGCATAGAAGTCAGAAATTAGGTGGCCCATGTGATGTTTTTGTTACTGATGAATGTTAATTGGGTTTGTTCTTGATGACCATTATAGGTTTGATGTTCTTGCTGTTCTTTTCTTTTGTATTATTGTTAGCTGCATAGAGTTACATTTGTAAGGTGGGTGGTCACATAAATTGAATTAATAAAATAAATATTTTGAGAATGTTGAAAAATGGTAAGGCTACAAATGCAAATGGTGCAACTGGTGAAATTGGTTGTTTAATGTATTTGCAGATAGATATATAAGTAATTATTGTAGTGATACTAGATATGGTTGGAGATGTAAATGTACATGTAGTTTTATATGCAGATGATGTTGTTGGCTGAGAACCTGAATTATTTGCAGTGAGTGTTAGATATATTGTATGATGCAACAAGTAATATGAGTGTGTCTGTGCAACTTCTTTAACATGTGCATGAAGACTGCATATATGCCTGACAATTGGAAGAATGCCATTGTTCTCCTATACAAAGGGGATGTACTATGAGTGAATACAAACAGTATGGAGGGATTAGTTTGCTAAGCATGCCTAGAATGGTGTTTGGCATAATTCTGCTCAAAAGGGCACAAGAGGTGACAGCAGAATTTGGGAAGTGTATATGGCAGAGAGCAAGCACAACAGATTTTTACTTTTCAAAAGTTCACTGAGAAACAGATGAATGTGTTTCCCATCTCTTCGTTTGCAGGAGGAATGTGCTAAAGAGAATAGGCTTAAATTATACAGTATAACATTTTACAAGAATATGGAATTGAAGGTTGGCTGCTCAATACAATAATATGATGGAAGTAAAGCATGCATGTAAATAAATGGAATGCTTAGTGATTGGATCACTATTAAGCAAGGAAAAAGACAAGATTGTGTGATGCTTGTTTGGTCATTTAATGTATTTGCAGATAGATATATAAGTAATTATTGTAGTGATACTAGATATGGTTGACAATGTAAACGTACATGTAGTTTTATATCCAGATGATGATGTTGGCTGAGAACCTGAATTATTTGCAGTGAGTGTTAGATATATTGTATGATGCAACAAGGAATATGAATCTGGATGTTTATCAAAGACCAAGGTACTGTAATTATGTTTGACATGGAAAATAGAGTGAACAATTGCAAATTATAAATGAATGTTGAAAACTAGAACAAGTAGAAGAATCTGTGTATATTGGTAGTATTTTTTCCATAGAAAATTGCCTGTTGCTTAGAAATAGGCAATATTCTAAGAATGATGAGAAAAATGTAAAACATTCTAGTTAGTTTATGTCACAAATCCGTTATCCTGAAATACACAATAGTTGAGAATTGGAAATATTAATCTTAATTCTAATAGGTAATATTGTACTGTTTTATTTGTTTAAGACATATACCTGAGTTAGGCTTCGTTTCTAAATTATTTTTTATATTCAGAATAGCATTCTTTTGCAGTTTCATCTGGGTGCATCAATACTATGGCTGTGTTATAAGGTGCCAAATTATTTTTGTATATATTAGTGTGTGTGTGCGTCTGTGTGTGTGTTCTTAACTGTTTAGCATTCTGTTTGGAACTTATTATTTTATTAGTAACTTTAGAGCAGCTCTATGTGTCCTTATCCTGAGTAAACTCAAACTTATTTCAGAAAATTTACGTGATGTAGTGTGAAGGTTGATTGATGGTAAGGAATAGGGTAATTAATATAAAAAAGCATTTGGATTTAGTACTCATGAGGCTATGAAATTGTGGCTGAAATCTAAACATTGTCAAGTTTTTTATACTAAATATATTGATTATATGGAGTCTATCGTAGTAGGATGGTATTTATATGTTGCCTCATTTCTTTTCTTTTCCATTTTATATTTGCTTTTTTTCTTCATATTAAAAGCATTAAATTATTTTGTTCTCCTCTACGATTTTGTTTCTAGATACTTGCATATTGGTCATGCAAAAGCTGCTCTGTTGAATCAGCACTACCAGGTCAACTTCAAGGGTAAATTGATCATGAGATTTGATGATACAAATCCAGAGAAAGAAAAAGAAGACTTTGAAAAGGTATTTCAAAGACATTCACGTATGGTTTATTTTAGAATTGAAATAAGCAAGATAAGTCAGTACGGATCTTGAGTGGGACACTTCTGTACCTTTGATGTTAATTCAAAGGGTATATATCACTTTAAATGCCATTCACTTATAGTCTTACTGAATAAAACTCATTTTAAAAAGTAAATGACGGTACAGTTATTAAAATAATTTAGGACAGTGTTGATTTCTAGTTTTGGATGATGCAGAAGTTCTGGAACAGAGAATCCAACCCACAAGCAGTTTCTGTGGACTGCATTAAAAATAGGAAACTTGTTAAGATTCTGATAGTCTTTTAAGTGGGCAGCATTTATTTTGTCAGTGAATTTTCTAAAATTCTATTTCTTGAATTAAACATTTACAGGTCCTTGAAATGACAAAATGCAGCAACGTAGGACAGGTTGCCATTTCTAATTTTTTTTTATCCATTCAGTTGTGTCGGATTTTTGGAGACTGCCTAGACAAGTCCCTGCAGTTTTTTTGGCAAGGTTTTTCAGAAGTGGTTTGCCATTACCTCCTTCCTAGGGCTGAGAAAAAGTGACTGGCCCAAGGTCACCCAGCTGGCTTTTTGCCTAGGCGGGACTAGAACTCATGGTTCCATGGTTTCCTGGTTTCTAGCCTGATGCTTTAACTGCTACACCAAACTGGCTCTTGCCATTTCTAATACAATGTAATAATAGTAGAAAAAAATTAAATACCAATCTAATGCTTTAAAATTAATATATGCAGGTGATCTTGGAAGATGTTGCAATGCTTCACATTAAGCCTGACCAATTTACATACACCTCTGATCATTTTGAAAAAATAATGAAATATGCTGAGAAACTCATCCGTGAAGGAAAAGCTTATGTAGATGACACACCAGCAGAACAGATGAAAATGGAGCGAGAGCAGAGAATAGAGTCTAAACATAGGAATAATTGTAAGAAGTTTTATCAAAGTTGTATCTTTTTTTTAAATTGAATTAATGAAACATCTCTAATATTTGGTAATTATCTAATTAACATCAAGTTATATAACTGTTCTCTGTTTGAAGTAATGATTAAAAATAACCTCATTGAATTGTTGGCTACACTTGGGTATCTCATATAACCCAACATATTATTTGTTTGATTTTGGCTGAAAGTGATGCATGAATCAAGCCATTGGGATTTATGAACAATTACTTATGCTTTAGTTTATGATTGGACAGTGCCAAACCACTGGAAAGAATGTTGGGATGAGACTGAAAGACACATGCTTTTTATGTAAATGCAAATTACTTTGAATGTAAATGTAAATTATTTTTCATATATAAATATTGTATCATAATATCAGAGCAAATTTAATCCAAATTAAATATTTGTAATCTGATAGCTGTTGAGAAGAATCTTCAGATGTGGGAGGAAATGAAAAAGGGAACAGAATATGGGCAGACCTGCTGTCTACGAGCAAAGATCGATATGAATAGTAATAATGGATGCCTGAGAGACCCAACTCTTTATCGTTGTAAAAATCAGCCACACCCACGAACTGGAAATAAGTACAAGTATGTGTTGAGGAAGAACTTCCTTTCATTTTCTTAGACTTTCTACTCTGTTTTTTCTTGGATATACAACAAAGTTTCTGGTTTCCAGGAAACAATTTTAACATTCCAGGCCTTTCTTACTTTTGCAGAGAGTTTTATAGCCTGATATAATCTGATATTGAAAATGCATATAGTTGTTGTATGCCTATTATTAAGTATGAAAGGACACCCATTCTTAAAACACCTAGCAATTTTAAGTTCCTAAACTGTAGGACTAAATCAGTCATTCCGATGAGAAAGAGGTTAGTGACAGGTCTGAATCTGTTCACCCACTGGAGTTGAAGATGGGCAGAACAGAACAAAGTAAAGAAATTCTACAAGTACTTCTTTTAGATTTTTATTTGTTGAAGTATTTACAGGCATGCAGTTGAGCAATATAAGAAAAATACTTTTTCATCTTACTTAGTTGAGAAATTTAGGAGTGTGTTAGGGATGAAATATCTCTTTTAAAAAAGAGAGTGGAGAAAAACTGAACAAGAACTAATATTTTAAAGCCTTCTCCTCATGAGTATTTGTAATTGGGGAGAATACATCTTGATTTGTAGTTTTGGGAACTAACACATTACCCAGATCGCACAATAGATTTTCCAGATCTTAATATTTTAGGAATAACCCATACTTAATGTCATGTTATTCAGATATAAAGTTTGTAATTGCTTTAAACATTCTTCCTCTTATTTTTAATGTGCACCAGCAGACCGGTAAATACCATTGCTTCAGTGATTGCTTTTGAAATTTCTTAAAGGTACTTGTAAGACTTGACATCTGTCAAATATGCATGATGATTAATTCTGTTTCTACTTACCTTTCAGTGTTTACCCTACATATGACTTTGCCTGCCCCATAGTTGACAGTGTAGAAGGTGTTACTCATGCATTAAGAACAACAGAATACCATGATAGAGATGAGCAATTCTACTGGATCATTGAAGCCTTGGGAATAAGGAAGCCCTACATCTGGGAGTACAGCCGTTTAAACCTCAACAATACTGTGCTTTCTAAAAGAAAGCTCACCTGGTTTGTCAATGAAGGGCTGGTGGATGGCTGGTAAGTGACGTTGCTCGGCTTGGTGGTATCTATACGGACGCTTATAAAAATGTATACTACATTATTTCACACCTGCTTTCATACTGTAGCTTAGATGCTATTAATAAATAAAACCTCCAGTTGTATAAACTTTTAATTAAATGTGATTCTTACATTTTATCACACTTTATATGTTTGCTGTTAACAAAATAAATTACTTTTAGACTTTTCAGATCTTATACGAATTCTAAAATATTGTCTTTTTTAATGTTCTCATTACTAGCTCATGGGCTTCATGAGGCCTTCGGGTGCTTCTCTGCTTCTGTTCACGCTGTATTCCCCTGCTGCTAATATACTACTGCTGAAATCCTTTTTAAAAATTTCACTGGAACATCACAATTATTATTGCTGTGTTAGAACTGCTCTCTTCATGGTCAGTCTTTTAAGAATAGCTTCTAGAGTAAGGATCCAAAAGGACCTGTAGGCTACATATGCTCCTCCCCTTTCTTTTGTGGTTCCTTAAGCACTCAAAGATTGTACTACACTAATTTGGTGAATATGAAAGGATGTGAAAGAATTTGTCTGAGGGGAAAGGATGTGTTTCAGTGACTGGAAAGTGTGTGTGAGCATATGTAAAGTCCATAAAAATTCTGCGGCCACTAATGTGTCTCTCAGTTTCTTCCCTAATGTTCTTGGAGATATGTGTGGTAACTTTCCCAATAAATATGAGTCTATGCTTATTTGATATTTTTGTTCTTCCTAGGGAAAAGGCCAAGATTAAACAGATGCTAAGAATTAGCCAATGTTAGATATTGCAACTGATGCAGGCTAAGATAAGGCTGTGTAGAATGGATTGGAGGACTAGCAGGTGTTTTGAATTCATAAAAGCATTTTTTAAAAAAGGCCATCCCATTTCTTGAGTGTTCAACTAAGAACTGATTCCTTTCTTCAAGGGATGACCCAAGATTTCCTACTGTGCGTGGTGTCCTCAGAAGAGGTATGACAGTAGAAGGATTGAAACAATTTATTGCTGCACAGGTAAGTGTCTTTATTTTCATATTATGTAGAAAGGGATTGCTTTAGTGTCTTTGTGAAATGGTGGAATCCATTGCTCATCTTTGACTTACAGAATTTCCTGCAACCTTTGCAGCTTCCCCAGATTTCCTTTGGGAGATCACCTGTCTCCCTTGGAACAAGATTTGAGGAAAATAAGTAGGGCTGTAAGGGGAGGGGAAAATACTCCCTTCTGCTGGTGAAGAATTTCCATCGGGGAAGAGGTGTATCAAATTCCATTCATAATAATCTGTGATGGTCCCTTCCTCAATAACATCTGGAAAATCTTCCTTTTCCCTTTGATTGTTCAAATCTCTATAGTAATTTTAAGAAGAAAGTGATTATGTAAAATATTTTGGGGATAATACCCTCATAATGTACATTTCCGTTAATTCCTTTAAAAATGATGTTGGTAATAATTGTAAACAATTATTAAATTAAGCTGAAAACTAAAAATTAAATCCAGATGAAACTATAGCGAAACCTTATTTTAACTGACAAATTGGGGAAGAGGGTATCAGTTATTTCCAAAAGTCTCATAAATAGAAGAGTTTGTCATCACATCAATGCATATAACATTCATGTGATAACATGATGCAAATTATCTAACTATGACATAATTACCAAAATGACATAAATCATAACAGAATCTGGTCCATTGTTTTCAAAGCCTATTGCATCAAGGTCCAGAAAATTGAAGTTTCTCTTTATTTATTTTGAAATAATGCTGGGGAGTTTTAGAGAGGATTCTGTATTTCTTTTGAGAAGCATGGTAGCTTCATTGCTAGATTTACAGATAGGAAAAGGTAATGCGGATTTAATGCTTAGAAAAAATCCCAACTTATTAACATTTATACTAGTATTAAGAATTAGAAAAATAACTTCGTTTGTTTGTTTGATTCATTTATATCCTGCCTTTATTTTGTACAACTAAAGGCAGCATACATAATTTTGAGGTAGAATATTTTATAAAGCAAATATTTATTGTATTAATGATACCCAACTTGAAAATTAGTTTTTAGTACACATATTGTTAGAATACAGTTTCTGAGCTATTGAAAGTTTAATAAAGCATACTTTGTTAAAGATGTTATTGCAACAGAAAATATTAATTATTAAAAAATTTTCTCTTTTAATTGTTTTATCTTCCCAAAGTAGCCAATTAATATTGCTATACTCTTAAAAAAGGATATTGGTATTGTCTTATGAAAGTACACACACACACACAGAGGAAAATGGTTAAAATTAATATTACTTAAGTTAACGTACTTGATGTACAAGTTACTTCCTCCTTGCTATTTGATTGATATAGGGATTTCTGACTTTGCCTGTATTGACTGTATGGTTTCAGTATAGTTGTATTATCTAGCAGTTCTATTTTTTAAAAAATCAAAATAATAAAAACATGGTGCTTAAGAGTAAACATTCAGTGTGCAGTGTATCCCTGTGATACATTTGGCATTAGCGCCCAGCGTCTTCAGGCAGCTGTTAAGGATTAAACCCTATATTTTAGTCACTACACTAAGGCTTAGTTGCCTCCCCCTGTAAACATTTATCACTGTGTATCAAACAACTATAATGTGGTATTGAATGTCACTTATTCAGACAATGCATTTTTTCTTTTCTAACATTTTACAGGGATCTTCAAGATCAGTTGTAAACATGGAATGGGATAAAATTTGGTCATTTAACAAAAAGGTACATTTGTCTTTATTTTAATTTGATGATATTTCAGGTGGACACCTGCTCTTGTATTGATAATGAATCCAGAATTCTTTGAGTGCACTTTCAGGACTAGTGAACGCAGTTTGTGGCTTCATCTGCCTCTTTTTCAGGAAAATGGAATGTCCTTCTTGCTAACAAGGCTTACATTAATCTTACTTACGTTTGCCAAATCAATTCTGAATTGTTGTTTTTGGATTGTACGGGGAGGTAATGGTATTTTGCTGATGTAAATCTGATATGAAATTCTGCATTTCATTTTTCTGCCATCAAGCTGCGAGCTATCTGTAAGAAGGTATTACTTAATGCTTTTTCTGCCTTAGCTTACAATATTGTAAGCATACATAGCATAAGCAATCATTATGCAGCTTCTCATACACAATCACATTTGCTTACATAGCAAGAGCTATATTATTTCCATAAAAATGCATTATTCCTATGCTAAAGAGAAAAAAAAAAGATTTCTCAATAGAAAAGAGAGAGTTTAAAAGCTATCCAGATTGTCTTTCTGCAGTATACAGAAGGCTATAATATTTCCTCTGTAAGATAATCAATAAACTTCTTTCATTGTTCCTCAGTTGAAAAATTAAAATAAGGAATACTGCATCTTCACATGATTAGTTGCTTGTTGGCAGCAAGTGCTTGGACACTATAATAAGGCGAACTTGGTGTCTCTCTGTACATTTCTGTGGCTATTCCTATTCTTTAACTTGCATCTGGATTTTTGTTTCATTTCAAATAGGTTTTTTCCCCAGATTTCAGTATTTGCTTGCCTGGCATGTGTCTTATAGTCTCCTGTAGCTCTTTCAATTTGTTCTCTTCATTTATATGAGGGATTATCAATTGGTTCTTTCTGTTGCTGCATAAATTGTGTCATAAATTTACAAAACATAACAATTTTTGGCTGAAGATGTTGGACTGCTCACTTATTGGAGCTGTACATTGCCCTGTATAGTGACTTCTCATTGACCAAGAGTGAAGCTAAAGTGTTGAATTTCCTATAAGATACTATTGATTCTAAAGAAAGGAAAATTATTTGATCAGTAGAAGAATTAGCAAAATTTAATGATTAGAGTGGAACAGAATCTTTCTCTGTTAATGCAATAAACAACTGCCGGTCAGTCATGGACTAATTAAAGGTTTGAGTTTTTCCAAAATTGTGGATAAAATAAGTTATTTGTATCTTTGCATACTTTTCAATCACGTAAGAGTTGCTAGTGTGTAAATCTCATCCAGAGCCAGAGAGCTGACTTTGAACCCTGTAGTGTGAGGATTAATATGTCAACAATTTGTTTGTATTTATGATAGGCAGCAAAGGCATGAGTGATGCTTCTCTTATGCATATCTAAGAATGTATTTCCAAGGATGCAGAACATAGTCTTTATTAGTCACAAGTGCTCTTGTTTTATATAAGTTTAAGCATGAAATATGGAGGGTTTTTTCCCCTCACTGTTTAGCTTTTTGTATTTTTCCTATTTGTGGAAAATTGGGAAAAAAATATAAGATATTTCCTTATAAGCAGTTTTCAACAATTTTTTTAAGCAATTGTAGTTCTGGGGGTTGCAAATGAGGTTCTGAGAACTGTAGGAGGACTACAGTTACCCACTGTTCCTTAAAACCTCCAGCTGAATAAAATAATAAGTCATTGAAGAAAGATGGAAATGCTTAAAATAAATAATTTGGTAGTGTGTTAACAACAGAAACAATATTGCTAAAAAATTCTATGCTTGAGTATTGAGTAAGCTAGAAAATAGTTTCTCAGTAAAGCAGAAATAGAGGCTATTTTTAAGTGCAGTGTTTTAATGTTGCCTTATTATAGTGCTCTAAAGCTGTTGTATTTAAATAATCATGCTAGAAAGCACACTTTTTGGAATACATTTATAGAAAATATATGGCTTCAATGAGAAATCAGTGACTTGGTAAGGAGAAAATTATGGAATTTGTTTATAAAAGAAAAAAATCAAGAGTATTTTAAATTGCAGTGTGTCATTTGGCATTTTAATATAAGAATTTTTCCTGTTAAAGAGCATCCCAGACAAATCCTGATTCTGCCTATTTTTCAGTCTCAGAAAAGGTTATATATTAATAATAATGTAATGCATACGTGTAGATATGCCTGTTTTTAAAACTGATGAGTGATAAAAGTTGCTCAGATCCAAAGAAGATGTTTACAGTTAACATGTGTGTTTAGCCTAATTACAGAGTTTCCTCCAGTTAGGAATGCATATACTTACAAACTCATTTGAAACTATGTGCTTTGTTGTGAGGAATTTAATATTTGTGTCCTTCCCCTTTCTCAATTTTTGTGATATTGGTGTTCAATTTTTTAAAGTGAGATATCACATTTGCAGTTTCTCTCCCAAAAGTGATTTTAAAAAAAAGAAGAAGCTTTTTTTCCTCAAAGGAGAGACATATTTTGTGTTTGGCTTTATTGTTATAATTTAAATTCAAAAAATTTTAATTGCAGTCAACAGTGCAGTAACACAAAGAATACCAGTTAATATTCCTAGATGGCTTGTGTGTATATGTGTACTTTTCATTCACCTAACTCTGACTTTTGCTTGAAACATAAGTGAATAATTGAATAATTGTAGTTTTTTAATTATTATCCCTGGGGTATAGGTTATAGATCCAGTGGCACCTCGGCACACTGCTTTGCTGAAGGATGAAATAGTCACAGTGAATATTCCTGAAGCTCAGGAAGAGATGAAAGAAGTGGCCAAACATCCAAAGGTTTGTTTAAAGAAATGCTGTAATGAAAATGTTGAAATGTTGGAACTGGTACGGCTTTCTAGAGTTTGTCTACAAGATGAAGAGAAAGCAAAATCAAATTACCATGTCTGAATATTGGAAGAGGCTGTCAGAGTTTGGAAGAATGCCAGAGTTAACACAAGGATTAAAAAATGTAAACGTCTTGAACCTGAGTTCAAATCCTGGTTGCTGCATCCATGCAGCTTTCTTAGCAGCGTTATAGAAAGGGTTGGCCGCTGCCTTCTTCTGGTTGCATTTTCAGCTCCTTCCCTGCAGCTTCTTCTGCAGCCTTGGAATTCCCAGGATATCTCCCCATCCAAGTACTAACAGGGCGTAACCTTGCTTAGCTCTGAGATTTGAGCGGCGCTGCCATCTGCTGAGGCCACACAAGAACAAGATGGAGTTTGGAACGGCAGAAAGTGCTTTTTCAGTTCTGGAGAGAAGTCTATGGAAAGAAAAAAAATATAAAATATTTGAATTAAATTTAAGTATTTAAATTTAATATTGATTATGTAAATGATTTAGACATAATTTAAGTAAAATATTGACATTATTGACATTCAGAAATACTGAAATTAAACATTTGATTAAATTAAATTAAGTTAAACATAATGATGGTTCTGAGTCCATCCACATCTTTGTCCAGTTCCCCTCCACTTTTTGGAGTGTACCTTCCTAATGTACCTTTCCAAGGTACCCCTCAGATAATCCAAAAGTTGTTTCCTCTTGGTTTAAGGAAAACAATTTACCACACAGACCTTTGCATTTTCTTCCAGAATAGATTGTTCTGTTGTAATTTTTCTAACACAAACCAGCTCTTCATCCTTTTCTGTTAATATGTAGAATGCTGATGTTGGGTTGAAGCCTGTATGGTATAGTCCCAAAGTGCTGGTTGAAGGAGCAGATGCAGAGACATTGACAGAAGGAGAAATGGTTACATTTATTAACTGGGGCAACGTAATCATCACCAAAATACACAGGTATGTTTTACATTGGATTTTATCTTTTGATACTACATTTGGAATTTTTTCTTAAATATTTAAGACACATAGTGGGTTGAATCATTACAGTATATTTTCCATTTCAAAACCTACTCCCCTATTCACTGCAAATGAGATGCTTGGAAACCGTGTGGTAGGTGATGCAGGGAACTATACTAAGGGAGAGATGAGGGTTGAAATGGCAGGGGATGTAGTGACTTGCATGACCACAAGCTCTTTCTCTTCATACAAGAATCCTATTAAATTTAAATCATGTATTTGGGCTACTAAATTTGATTGCCATTTCTTAAGATTCACTGAATCTTGGAAACTAAGTTAATTTGCAGTGATTACCTGGGCAAGGTTTTATCATTTAGTTTTAAAACACACAGGTAATCACAATATTTGTTCTGTTTCTTTGTAGGAACTTCACTGGGAAAATCACATCTATTGATGCTAAATTAAATTTGGAGAATAAGGACTACAAAAAAACTACTAAAATTACCTGGCTAGCAGAAACTTCTTGTGCTTCTCTTACGCCAACTATCTGTGTAAACTATGAACACTTGATCACCAAGCCTGTCCTAGGGAAGGAGGAAGACTTCAAACAGTATATCAACAGAAATAGCAAAGTACCTTTCATATTATTATTAACTGTTGCATTTGTACCTCAAAAGGGTAGTCTGTCCTATGTGTATTTCAAGAAACAGTGTGGAATACATGAGTCCTCTTCCCTCTTTAAATCTGACTTGCATCCGTACAGACCCAATAAACTCTGTGGCTGAACTGAGATTTTATCCTGTAGTTTCTTGATTAAAATTCAACATTCTAGCCCATCTTCACTAAAATGATGTCTTTTAGGTCTTGGGACTGCAGTTTTTACTATTGCTAATTTTTGGCAAGAGGACCTCATATTGGGAAAGATCAGGCTAGCCATTTTCACTTACTTGATTCTATGATTGCTTTTTCTTTGTCTTACACTTGAGTCTTCATGAGTCGCTTTATGGAGAATTAAGGATTTTCCGTATCCAGCTGAAATGTTAACCTTTGTGTTGTCTTAGTCATTCAGCACAACTACAGTAATTCTTAGTATATAGAAAACTTTGATCTTAGGAAGTCATACAACTTGTTTTTAACTGTTTACAGCAAGAAGAACTGATGTTAGGTGATCCTTGCCTAAAAGATTTGAAAAAAGGAGACATCATACAGCTTCAGAGAAGAGGCTTTTATATTTGTGATCAGCCATATGAGCCTATTAGGTGAGTATTTAGAAAACTCCTTGGTATCACAGATTTGAACAAGTTTGGAATGGCCATTTTATTTATTTTTTTTCAGCAGTAAATTGTTGAAGTAGAATCAACATATTTATAGTCCTGTTATTTTCTATAAAAAAGTCTAGATTTCTGCATTGCATTTAGCTAAACTATATAGAAGACGTTTGCATTGTATTTAGCAAAGGAAAGCAGGGGGATAATACAGTTTAACAACAACAAAATTTGAAAGCCAGACAACCTAAATTACTTTTAGTGGCATTTTCTCCCATGTATAGAATATGCAATCAACAAATCTAAACTTTTATAGATAAGTTAGCAGTGCTTGTTATTTTAAAAATTATATTTTGAACTACTGTATTGACCATTCATGAGGCTTATTATGTATCTGTTTGTGGCTGTCAAAAAAAGTCATTTTGGAGTATATGGAAATGTAAGAAAATGCTTTCCTGTTGTTCTACAGTATGTTCCCCTCACCCAGTTCTGTCTCTTTCATCAAATAGAGCCATTTTTCTCCTGGATTTACTGCTATGGGAGTGGGTAGGGTATTTTAAGACTGTATCTTGATTTTCAGTTAACTAGAATGCTGGATGTTTTGAAGCACTATAGTCAGTTTATATAAATACTTAGATTCATTGTTGAATCTTTACCCAAGATCCATACAACCCTACCTGTCACTTTTCTCCTCTCTTTCCTGTTCTGCATCTTCCTTATGAATATAATACATGAAATTTGACAAACACTCTTTTATTTCTATAAACATTTAATGTTTAAATGTTGTAAGTGGTACTTTTTCATGTTTATATTTTGTTATGGGTAAATTAATAAGTTGAATAAATATTTGTTTCTAGTCCATATAGCTGTAAAGAAGCTCCATGCATTTTGATTTATATCCCTGACGGGCATACAAAAGAAATGCCAACATCTGGCTCAAAAGAGAAGACCAAGGCAGAAACAGCAAAGAAAGAGGTAAGCAGATCCAATTGATGTACATTGTTCATCAAAAGTAGTATTGATGGACCTTAGTGTTGCTTATAAAAAGTGGTCATAAACTCATTGATATTCAACAGAGACAGATGTGTTTGTCATGATTGGAATAACAAATGCACCTGTATAGGAAGCAGAATGTATGATCTGGGAGCAAAACATTTGAAAAGGATCTCAGGACTATAATCAATCACAAGTTGATCATGAGTCATTAATGTGGTGCAATTAAAAAAAAAACTTTGTTCCACATTTGGGACAGTTTAAATTCATACAGTTGCACACCAGTAGTGAGGCATGTTCTGCTCTATCAATTATTCTCTAATTATTTCTGCTCTATTGAATATGTTTTATGTGTCTATTGTCTGATCAGATTCCAGCAATTTTTGTGAAAAGGGCCAGGTATTGAGCCATTATTTCTATTACTCATCAACAAGTGATTACAGGTAGTCCTCGACTTACAACCATTCGTTCAATGACCATTCAAGATTATGAACATGCTGAAAAAAGTGACTTATGACTGGTGCCCAAAGTTACAGCCATTGCAGCGCCCCATGGTCATGTGATAAAAATTTGGGTGCTTGGTAGCCCACCTGCACTTACAACTGCAGGGGCGGTTCAACTCCCCCCACCCACCTATCTCCCCCCCATCTATGCCCTTTTCCCCTGCTATCCTGCGTTCTGCTGCCCCAGCTGACCTTTGTCATCTTCTTGCTCCTGCTGACAAGGCATGCTCAGCCTGGTTGCTGGGGCGTATAGGGCCGGGCTTTGGTTGCCAAAAAAAAAAAAGCCAAAAGCAGCCCTAGAGCCCTGGTGCACCAAAAAGCCCCTTTGCAAAAAGCTCCTGGAGTGCAATGTGCCGAAAAGCCCCTTTGCAAAAAGCTCCTGGGCATAATGCACTTTGTGCTGTGCTCCTGGGTGGGGCTGGGCTTTTGGCTTTTGCTTCGCGCTACAAAAAAAAAAAATGCCAAAAGCCCAGTCCAGCCCACCCAGGAGTGTGGTACAAAGGGGTGTTTTGGTGTGCTGCCACTCAGGGGCTTTTTTTTGGGGGGGGGGGCAGCACAAAGCAAAAGCCCAGCCCAGCCCTGCCCAGGTGTATGGCACAAAGGGGTGTTTTGGCATGTTGCACTCCAGGAGTTTTTTGCAAACAGCCTTTTTGGCGCACTGGAGCTCTAGGCTGCCTTTGGCTTTTTTTTCCCATAGCTGAAGCCCAGCTGAGCCCAGCCCAACAGCCAGGCTGGGCATGCCTCATCAGCAGCAGGAGCAAGAAGATGGCGAAGGTCAGCTGGGGCGGCGAAGCGCAGGGTGGCAAAGG
Organism: Python bivittatus; assembly: GCF_059951505.1. NCBI lineage: Eukaryota > Metazoa > Chordata > Lepidosauria > Squamata > Pythonidae > Python > Python bivittatus. The sequence continues at coordinate 109,489,181 of NW_028277030.1, forward strand.
TCTTGGAGTGCAGGGTGGCAAGGGCAACTGCAGCTGGTACTGAGCTGGGGCGGTTGCAACTAGCAGCCCCAGAGCTGTGTGGTTTTGGAGCTGCTCGCCACCCCGCAAGGCAGGGTGCAGGGCAGCCAGAAGGGCAGAGATGCGGGGGGAGATAGGTAAGTGGAGGGAGTTGGAGGCAGTCCCTTACCTTACTGAGGCTTCGGGCTGGGAGGGACCAAGCCCGGAACAGCTTGTATTGGGGTGTGTACTTGCTTAACAATCTGTGATTCTCAGTTAACAGTGGCACCTGGGACTGGTGGGATTGTGGTCACTAAGCGATGCTGTCATGTCGCTTTATGACTGCATTGCTTAGTGATAGAAATTCTGGCCCCAATTGTGGTTGTAAGTCGAGGACTACCTATAGAGACATCATCTTTCAGATCTTTCTGCTCATATCTATGAATGGGATTTGGATATCAGGCAACACTGCTTCCCCCCCCCCAACCAATGCATATTGTAGTTAACTATTTTACTCACTTTTGTGAATACATAAGTTTGGTTTTCTTTTCAAAGGTTGGTGCTGTACTGAAAGGTCATTCCAGTTCACTTGGGGCTGATGTTTCTCCTACTGCAGTTTCTGCTTCAGCCCAGGATCATTTAGCTCTTTACAGGAGGGTTTCTGCTCAAGGTGATGTAGTCCGTGATTTGAAACAGAAGAAAGCAGCAAAGGAGGACATTGATGCTGCTGTGAAACAACTCTTGGCTCTGAAAGCAGAATACAAGGAGAAGATTGGTCAAGACTACAAGCCTGGAAATCCTCCAGCTGCAGCAGTTCCCATCCAGTCTTCCAAATGTGAGGTTGTCACCACCACCAAGGTAGACAGCAAAGCTCTTTATGATAATGTAGCTGAGCAAGGAGAAGTGGTCCGAAAACTGAAATCAGAAAAAGCTCCCAAGGTTAGTAAAGAGATCAATTAGGCTGCTTCAAATTATCATTCTCTGATTCTGTCTAAAAAACCATGTGCTCCATTATAAGTTTTGAAATCTTTAGGAAGAGGCTCTTCTCTTGATCCCACCACCATTAGAGACATATCTCTTCATATGTTTTCTGAGAGAAAATGATCTTTGGATACTCCCAGGTTATAGCTATTATCCTTCTCTTAACAGAAAAGTAAATACTTAATTCAGTTTTGGAAGTGTATCACTTTTTTGTTGCTGAGTTGTGGGAAGGCAGCTGTATTTTTTATTATTAAAAATTATATAAGTGTACATGTGTGAATAATTTAAAACAATTAAATACTTTAATTGCATTGTTTTTATTGTTTATATTTAGTAGTTGCTGTGAATGCCATTCGTTGGCAAAAAGGTAGAATATACATCCTGTAATAATTTCAATGGCTCGAATTTCCTTTTATGGGATGGTGGATGGAGCTGACTTTCCTATCCTACTGTGATCCTTCATTCCTCTAATTTGGGAGAGAACTGAAGGACTGAAATAATAGTCTTAAGAACAAGATCTCAAGAGATACTGTAAGATTGTTATCTGTCTCCCCTTACATGCAAGGGTGACTGCAAGTATAAGCTAGTGAAATAAATAAAGTATTTTAAATGTCCTAAATAAAAGAGTTTTCTGTACCAAACAAAGCAAAAGATCAAATGATTCTTTCTACTATATAGGAAGGTTCTGGTTAATTTTCCCTACTACAAATTTGGCCATGTGTATCTTTAAATCAGTATCAGTTTCCCCCTTTTCTGTCTTAATCCCTTTTAAGTGTGTTCTTTCATTTCTGGTTTTAGGATCAGATAGATACTGTTGTCAAAGTGCTTCCAGCTCTGAAAGCAAAAAAAACCAGGACTAGAAAACTAGCAGTCCACCAAAGAGTGTCTCTCCTAGTTAGTTCCTCCTGCTTCTTCTCTTCTGTCCCTCTGTACGCTTGTGGGCAAAACTCTTGAATGTAAAGTAGCTAAGCTAAGTGAAGAGGTTCATAGATTTACTTCAAAGAAAACATCAAAAGTATAATAACAGTGGAAGTAAATAGGCTAATGCAAATGGTTTTTAGATATTTGAAAAAAATATATAGTTAAATGATAGCAAGAATTTCTTGCTTTACTTTTAGAATGATCTTCTTTTAGATCAGTGTTATATAGTTGCATGCCATTGCATATAAAACAAATGATTATTCTGTCCACATTGAGCAAATCTTGGATATATGTTTATATCAGTAGATTGAACTTTAAGGGATAACAAAAATGCCTTACTTCACTTTAGTTCACTTACTTCATTTTGGTTTATAAAGTGAAGTAAGTTCACTTACTTTAGTTAGTTCACTCTGTTCACTTTGGTTTATAACGTGAACAGAACAGACGTCCTGATGCGTTCTGAGCATAGCAGCAGTTCAGTTTATTGAATCTTACGCAGAAAAATGTCCTGCTGAATTATGCTGAAATCTACCGCCTTTCCACTCTAAAAAGAAATCTGGTTTGGAAAAAGGAGATGAGCAAAACCAAAAGCTGTTAGTTGTTCTTCTATTTAAAATTTAGGTACAGTATTTTAGACCAAAGTGAAGCATACTAGGCCAATTACAGAGAACAGCTAGTTCTAAAAAGTTTGCTCAAGATTTCAGAAGTCTTAACATAAGAAGCATTTACATCCAGCTAATCCATAAACTGAAAATGTTTGGATATTTGATAGTGGTCTAGTTTAGGGAAAACATTGTTTGTCATTCCATGAGTCACAAGCTCATGTGCTATTCTCCTCTGCCAGAGAAAGATAGTTTCTACTTTCTCTTTTATATAATTACAGTTTCCAGTCGAAAAAGAGTGGAGAGGAGAGAGTGTCATGGCCTACGACTCTACTCAGACTATTCCTCACAACAACAAATACATTTTTCCATTTCTTCTTAATGTCTTTTTTATTCCACTCTGTAGAAAACTTTTAGAAATATTTCTGCTTTTACTGATCTGTTACATTCTCTCCCTGCTTCAGGATCATATAGATGCTGCAGTAAAAGTGCTTCTTGCTCTAAAGGCAGAATATAAACAAAAGACAGGTCAAGATTATAAGCCTGGACATCCACCTGCCGCTCCTCCTCCTCCTCCTCCTCCTCCCTCCTTGTCTTGTGCTTCTGATTCTACTTCTTTAACTCTGAATGGTTTGACATCTTCTAGCCAAATAGATGGAAATGCTCTGTATAATAAGGTAGCTGAACAAGGCGAGGTAGTGCGGAGACTCAAAGCAGAAAAGGTTTCCAAGGTAGAATAATGATAAATGTGTTTTTTATATATATGTTGTTCCAGGCCTCATGTAAACAATGCTCTTTATTGTATAAGGTAGAATAACAGAGTCAGGGTTGCATAATCTCTTCTGCAAGTCCCCACTGATAGCTTGCTCCTTCCTTCTCCCCATGATGGCTTGCTCATATCTTCCCCAAAGTCTACATTCTTTTACACTATCTTACTTGTCATTACCCTACTTGGTTGTGAAATGTCTGCAACCCCAAAACCGGGTTCAGAGAACTGCAACAATGCAACATTGTGAGAGAATACCACCAGTATATTAGCTATCTATTGCCTTTCAAGGACATATCTAAATGGTTCCTGCCTGCATAAAGTATTCTGTTTTTTTAACAACAATATTTTTCCCAAGCTCCCATTCTCCCAAATATTTTAAAGCCTGAAATTGAATTCCAGAGGCATTTAACAAAATCCTATAGATTTTTGTCACTGTCTCTGCTTCAAAAATTATTCTTTCAAAGTCACTGTGAGAGGGTAAAGTTACCTCTTCCTCTTTAAGGAACTTATTCTGGACAATTTAATCCTAAAGCATTAGCTTCCTGACTTACCTCTATATTAGATATTTAAAAGGATTTGAGATCCAGTAATTTCTATTTTTTTCCTATATGTGAATACTAATTTCTGTATTAGACTGTCATGAGCTGCCTTGAGAGAACTTTTGTTTTGAAAAGTGACAGAGAAACTGATAACAACAATTAAGAAAAAAGATTTGCATAAAGCAAATGCCTTTCAACAAATACATTTCATTTGCCTGCAACAAATCTTTTGCATAAAATTGTACAATATGTTACTAAGATGCCCAAGAACGTATTGTTTATTTGAATATACATACATACGTACATACATTATATATATGTAAAGAAAAGAAAGTATACAGATAATTTTTGAGATGGTTGTATTTATTGCTCTTTCTTGACAATATTCCCACAGGACAAAGTGGACGAAGCCGTTAAACTGCTCCTTTCCCTAAAAGCAGAATATAAAGAAAAGACTGGCCAGGACTATAAACCAGGACAGCCACCCTCACCTCAGACATGTGACTTAAACCACCCAAAAAGCACAGAAACCAGTAGTCCTGGCTCTCCAGAGGCACATGTTCTCTTTAACCAGGTTGCTCTCCAAGGAGAAGAGGTTCGGAAGTTAAAATTGGAGAAGGCAGAAAAGGTAATTGTATTAATTAACAGTTTCATATACTTGAAGGAATCCTGGAATATCTGTTGTACTTGTTTTTATTTTTTGCTGCTATCCTATTCTTTGAAAATAAGTTGATTTCTCTTATTCTACCATTCTGAAATTAACTTCAATTCAACATTTGCAAGTTGCTTTAGCAAAATCAGTAGTTTTGGCAACTTCTGGAAAAAAAAATCCCAATTTTCTCCGAAAGGTCATCAGAGAGCCATCAGTTGTCACCGAAATCATTGATCCTGACATATCAGAACTGTTTTTCTACTCTGTGACTAGTTCATTTTTACTGTCTGGTAATTCAGCTGTGCCACTCAGAAACGTCCCGCATATTTTTAAAGAATCTGAACCTTTTTTCAAGATAAATTTAGATCTTGTCCAATATATTTCTTCAGGATTTAGTTGTACAGCAAATGTACATAACATTTGATTTTGCCATCAAATATAATATAAGCAGAAAAATCTAGATTACTATTCCAAGGAATTTATAGTGTTATTTTTTACTGTGGCAGACAGTAAAGGAAGAGTGGAAAAATGTACCTTATTTTATTTTTTTAATTTTAATTTTTAAGACATTTCTATGCATCTCCATGCAGTGTAAGGTACTTAAATACATTGTATACATTGACATGTAAAATGTATAAAAGATTAAACTGTATTAAAACATATTAAACTACATTTAAAGCAAATATACTAGTGGCCACAAGTAAGGGAGCTATACCATCATCAATTTTCAAATGCCAAGCTAATAAAAATACTTTTAGGCATACTTAAATGGAAATAACGTTGGTCCATCTAGGCCAGTGTTTCTCAACCTTGGCAACTTTGAGCTGTGTGGACTTCAACTCAATACACACAGCTTAAAGTTGCCAAGGTTGAGAAACACTGATCTAGACTGATATAGTCACTGATTGGCTACAGTTTTTTAAAAGGTCAAGCAAAAAACCATTGCTCTAACTCTCCTACAAAAGATTCTTTTATCTTTCACTTTTTTGAATTAAGCCTGGAAACCTTCTACATATAAAACATATGTGTTTCTTTGTTTCTTTATTTCATTAGATATAGGCATAGCCCAACTCCAAAGGAATTCTGAGCAGCTCACAGTTTAAACAGAAACAGCAACATACAAAATGCGTATAAAATATAGAGATCAGTGTCTGTCTGGACAACACCTTATATATACCAAAAGCACATTTAACAAGAGCACTGCATCCACCTTACTCCAAAGCCAGTTGGATTGCAAGTCCTGACAAGGAACAATGCTTACAGTCTGCCGAGTACCAACATTTTATTTGCATCTCTGTAAACAGAAAATGTTTTTTTAATAGAAATCTTTTATATTTTTGCTTGAGGTAGGAGTCTGAGAATGGGCAAAGATTTCCATTACTTCTGTTCACTTCTTGGTTCAGATTGCTGTGGTCCAGATGTAACAACTAATGATGCTTTTCTGAGAATCCAGAAAAGTCCCTGTCTCTTTAAGATCATTGCATCTTCTCTATTCAAGCATTTGTTCTGTAATTTCTCCATCAATTATAATAATACATTAAATATTTGATGCAGCTAATTGCATTCTTGGTTTCTCTTTTTTGCCTATATTTCCATGGGAATGTTGCCTTCTCAAAGGATAAGATTGATACTGCAGTACAAAAACTGCTTCAGTTGAAAGCCGAGTACAAGCTGTTAACAGGAGTAGACTACAAGCCAGTTTCTACAACTGGTGCAGAAGACAAAGACAAGAAGAAGAAGGAGAAGGAGAACAAATCTGAAAAGCAAAATAAGCCACAGAAACAGAATGAGGGACAGAAGAAAGGAATGCAGAAAGACCAAGGGAGTAATTACAATCTGTCTTCCAATGGACCGGGGGATGGTCAAGGACCTAAGAAACAAACAAGGTAAAAGCCTTAAGATATAATACGAACATCATGATAAACTGAAGAGCTAATATTCAAAAAGGTAATGTATTGTCGAAAACTTTCACGGCCGGCATACAATGACTGGTGTGGGTCTTCCAGGCTGTGTGGCCGGGTTCTGGAAGTTTTGTTTCCTAACGTTTCGCCAGCACCTGTGACCGGCATCTTCAGAGTGCAGGAGCACAGACAGGAGCAGTTCTCTCTGTGCCCAGGGTGATGTGACCCTTTTGTGGGTATTTATAGAGATCTGGGGGGGAAGCAGGGGATTGGGTGTGTGTGGGGGGGTTGGGTTATTGAGTGGCTGATTGTTTTGGTGTCAGAATCTGTGTGTATCTTCCTGGGGATTAGGCAGGGTTTTTTCTTCCTGGGGATTAGGCAGCCACTCAGTAACCCAACCCCCACACACACACCCAATCCCCCCTTCCCCCTCAGATCTCTATAAATACCCACAAAAGGGTCACATCATCCTGGGCACAGAGAGAACTGCTCCTGTCTGTGCTCCTGCACTCTGAAGATGCCGGTCACAGGTGCTGGCGAAACGTTAGGAAACAAAACTTCCAGAACACAGCCACACAGCCCGGAAGACCCACACCAGTCATTCAAAGAGGTACCTTGAATAGCTTGATTTTACAGACCCCTCCTTCAGCAGACTTTGGATACAACAGGCACAATTTTAGTTCAAGCTTCACCAATTAACAATGATGATGATGATGATGATGCCAAATATGTTGTAAAGCTGTCCAGGCAATTCATGTCATTTGCATAAATGTATGTTATTTATATAATTGATGTAATTTAGCTCCAACAGCTCTGTTAGTTTGTAAAAATCAAGATTTTACCACGTATAGAGAGAAGATAGGCGTGCCATAGTGGCTTTTCATAGATAATAAACTACAGCAAGTTTTTTTTCCCTGTCCTTCAGTTGTAATTGAACACTTCTAACTATGCTGTCTCTGTTTGAAATGTATTTAGTACCAGCTGTTCACTAGGTCCTGTGGTGTAGTCTCATCTTTGATAATGATGAAAGGAGAAAAAGTAATAAAGACGTAATGACGATGCTTGAGGTTATAATGCTTCATGAAAGACCTTTGCCACTGAAAGAGATTTTAAGGAATAGTTAAGGAAATTATGGGAAGCTGGTTTGGCGAAGACATTGATTTTTTTTTCCAAAAAAAGAAGCAACAGAACTTAGGCTTTTTCTGGAAATTATGATGGCAAAACGAGAATTGTCAGAATATTTAGATTTTTAAAACAAACTATATATCTCTAAGTATATGGAAAATATGATGGCAAAACCAGAGCTATCAAAAACTTTGTCTTTTTAAAATAAACTATTATATCTAAATATGGACATTTAATCTGATCTAATCCCCTCTGTTAGTACTGAAGCTCTGGGACAAGTATTTATTTCCCATTATTTTATATGCATGATGTAATAAAAAGTAAACATTAAAACTGTATTTTGTATTACTGTATTACTGGATTTTATATATAGATATAGATATAGATATAGATATAAAAATTTCATTTTTTGAGGTAAAAGGTCAAAACGAGAAGACTGTTGTTTTATTAATTCAGCAATTATTGCCCAAAATGTATTAAAATTTATTCCCCCTGTGTTATAGGTTGGGTCTAGAAGCTAAGAAGGAAGAAAATCTAGCTGAATGGTATTCTCAGGCAAGTATATCTCAAATTTTACTTACAGTAAGATTTCCCTTGCATATTATTTTTTTTTCAAAATGACTTGCTTGTAAGAACTCAGTAATTGATGGAATGTAAGTTATTTTCTTACTACACTAGATGTAACTCAAAATCTCAATGTATTTCTACTGGTTGAGATGTATTAGGTGAGATCCAGATTTCATTGCTGAAGTAATAGAAAATAGTTAATTTCTGTGAATTATTGTTCAAAAAGACCTATATCTAAAAACAAACATCCAGTTTGAGAAATGCTACAATACTGGAATGGTAGTGAATGCAAAATTATTTTTTTAATATAGTTACTTTTTATAGGGCATTTGGATAATACATTTCTGATAAAAGTGATTTCAACCCAACACAGTTTCCTTGAAATCAGTGGGCTATATTTAACTATGATGCTGATTCACTTGAATTCATAACATAAATATATGTATGCATTAAATTTATACCCCACCACAATCCCACGTGACTTAGTATTTTACAGAAATACAGCAACCATTAAAACATCCACAGTCAGTATTAAAATATTTTTTTAGAAGTCCCTCTTTCTGTGGATGCTTCTCTCTGTCTTTTTCCACCTTAATATTTCTTAGTTATTTCATTCCACTATTTTATTAACCTACTGTTCTTTTGCATACTTAACAACATTATCCATGACTGAGACTTTTTTTTTAAAATAAAGGTTATTACAAAATCAGAGATGATTGAATATTATGATGTGAGTGGCTGCTACATTCTCCGTCCATGGGCTTTTTCAGTCTGGGAAGCCATCAAGGACTTTTTTGATAGTGAAATAAAAAAACTTGGAGTGGAAAACTGCTACTTTCCCATGTTTGTATCTCAAGCTGCATTGGAAAAGGAGAAGACACACATTGCTGATTTTGCCCCGGAGGTAAATTCAAATATTATATTAATTCTACCCTTGCCTGGAATAGGCTGTAAAGATTTTAAAACACTAGTCCCAAATAGAACTTTGTGACCAACCAAAAAGTAGCCACGTGCATTTAAAGGAGCACATCCTTGGACCAGGCATTTAGTGGAATGCTTGTGTATCTAGGTCCTCAGTGACTTGGTACAAAAGCAATAGTACAGGAAATTAATTAAATTTCACTTCCCATATTGTTAAAAATTGGGTTTGTGTACATGCGCATGTGTGTGCATGTGTGTATGTTGTGTGTGTGTGTATTAAATGTTTGCAAAAAAACAAAACATTCTGTGTTTTTTAGGTTGCCTGGGTTACAAGATCTGGCAAGACAGAGCTGGCCGAACCAATTGCTGTACGTCCTACCAGTGAAACAGGTAACAATGAATAGTGCAAAATACAATCGGAAAACACTAAATTTTCTCTTCATGTGGTGTTACTGCAATTATGGCTTTTGAAACAAAAATGGAATTATCTTTGATTCAGACCATGAGCTGTCATTAGAGTGTTGCTAAGAACCATGCTACTTCAAGGAAGGAGGAAATGGATAATATGGATTGGTTTTTAACTGAGGCATATTTAAGACTAGAGCCATTAAAATCAATACATCTATTAGAAATATAATACTTAATTTTAAATTATAAAATTGTATTGCCCATTTTCCTAGTTTAAAAAATTCTATGAAGTAGGGGACAATGTAGAACTTAAAAAATTAATAAGAACCACTACAAATAATATGGCTAAGACCATAAGTACTAAACCAGATCAGGAGCACAGCAACATCAGTTTAACCAAATGCCTGGGTAAACAGAGATATGGTAAACTAACCCCAAAACTTATAAGGCTTAACACCAACTATATCTAAACAGGAAAGGAATTCTGCCACTGGGGTACTTTTATTAACAATGTCCTCTCTTGGAATGTCACATAGCAGATGTAGCATCCTTAGGAGGGTAGATAGATCTTATTTGATGGACAAGCACTAAGGGAGCAGGCCCTTAGTCTATACTGACATCTTGAAAATCAACTTAATTTCAAAATAAATAACAGATTAGGTTGCACTCCTTTAAAAAACAATATCTTTTGTGCTTTTGATTTGTAGTAATGTATCCTGCCTATGCAAAATGGATTCAGTCCCACAGAGATCTTCCAATCAAGCTTAATCAGTGGTGCAATGTTGTGGTAAGTACAGGTTTTTACAGAGTGTGTTTTATTATTTGCTAATTAGCCAGTAATTGTTGCTCCTGCCTCTCATTACTGTGTAATAATAATCTGCTTCCCCAGCTACACTGGAGCAGCACAACCAACTTATCCAGCTCAACTTCCCCCAAGAAACTAGAACAGCCCAGCCTTGGCAAGAAATGCACTGGCTGCCATCACCAGCTCATCTATCCCTAGCCCAAACAGGACTCCTGAATGAGTCCTCTCAGAGCTTTGCTGGAACCCAACCAGCCTAGCCTTGCTGGGCCTGGACTGGCAGACATTGCTGGCTTGAAGAGCTCCCGTAAAGCTGGCCTAACTGATCCAGCCCCATTTTACCTGCTTATATGCCAGTGTCCATAGCTGGCCTGTTTGGCCACACCCTGCTGTCTTAAGAGACACAACTGCTTCCATCGATAGCTCATTTGGTCGTATTCTGGCATTTTCACTGAGCAACAAGGCTACTTTGTCAATAATAGCCAGGACAAGAGTTGCAGTAAGCAGAGAGCAGACCACAAGCCACCAGATCCCTAGTCAAGCAAAGAACGGCCCGGAAGAGAACGTGGACAGTTCTTTGGGAGCCCAGTAACAACTCAGGTTGGAACTCAGTCAGGAACACAGTCTAGGAGCTCAGCAGAACCCTGCCTTGGAGATTGGCCGCAATTCTGCCTCACAGCTGCGTGGCAAGTAGGAGGCTTTCTGACAACCAGGGGCAAGAGCAAAGACTGTGCCAACTTTAATCAGTTAAGTTATCAATAGCTCAGAGAGTAACAATCAACTCTAGTTTCTAGATCCATTTCAATCCAGTTTCAGGCCTGGCTATAGAACAGGAACTGCCTTGGTCACTCTGTGAGATGACCAGTGCCAGAAAAAGACTGGGGGAATGCAACCCCATTGGTTATCATGAACCTCTCAGCAGCTTTCAGTAGTATTGACCATGATGTAATCCTGGACAAGCCAACAGAGTTGGGATGTGGGGCACTGCACTGTGCTGGTTCCACTCCTATTTGGATGGCCATTTCCAGAAGGTGATGCTGGGGGTAAGTATGCTGCCTCATGGTAGTTAATTATGGAGTTTCTCAGGGCTCCATTTTATCCCCTCTGCTTTTTAACATGTGACTGCTTGGAGAGGTCTTCCATGGAGGTGGGCTGTGGACCTGCAGCTGTGCCTCTCCTTTTCATGTATCACAGGTGAGGCAGTCAGTGTTCTGAACCAGTGCTTGGGCAGGGTAAGGGACTTGATGAGGGCTAGTAAATTTAAACTCAGTCCAGACAAGAGGGAGATACTGCTTGTGGATGATGCATCTGTCCAGCTTAGTGGTGCTCTGACTGGCCTGGAGAGATCTGTATTTGCCCTAAAGGAGCAGGTTTGCAGTTTGGGGTGCTCCTATATCTATCACTAGTCCAGGGAGTCTCTGTGGCCTGGAGTGCCTTTGATCAACTTCAACTAATTTACAAGTGTGACCTTACTTAGACAAAGACAGCCTTGCAATAGTTATTCACACTCCGGTAATTTTCCTGGTTGGATTATTGCAATGTGTTGTATGTGGAACTGCCTTTGAAAACGGTCTGGAAACTTCAATTAGTTCAAAACACCATGGCTAGTTGCTCACCAGAACTGACCAATGTGAACATTTTCATCACCTGGTCCATTTCCAGATCCAGTTCAAAGTGCTGGTTTTGACCTTTAAATGCCAAAACAGCTTAGGACCAGGTTAGCTGAAGGAGCTCCATCTCCCCTATGTACCCGCCCAAACCTTATGATCATCTAATGAGGTCCTTCTCCAGGTTTCCCCACCAAAGGAGGGGAAGTGGGCCTCTGGGAGGGGGAGACCCTTTTTCTATGGTGGCACCCCATTTATGGAATTCCCTCCCCAGAGAGGCTTGATTAGCATCATTTTATTGCTGATGAAGATCTTTCTATTTTCCTAGGCTTTTTAATTGGTTTTTAGTTGTATTTTAATTTGTATTGTTTTAGATTTTGAACGATAGCCCTGTTGCTTCCTAGTTTATATAGGTTTTTTATTTGCATCTTGTTTGATTTTAATGTATATGTTTTTACTCAAATTGTATCTTTTAGTGTGCTTTATTGTAAACCATCCAGACAGCTTTGGAAATTGGGCAGTTTAAACACTTTAATAAATAAATAAATAAGCCCTATGAAAACCAAACTGTGCCTGCAGGGACAATGGAAGGAAGGGGACAGGAACGTTAGCCTAATAAAATTTTGGAACCAAATGCTTGTGTGTGTCTCCAGTAATTCCAAAAACAACCCTCACAAACTTTACAAACACAGCTTTGGAAACAGGAAATGATTATCACTGAATGAAATGTACAACATGCAGTGTACATATATGGGTTTTGAAGACCCCCTTCCATATAATGTTTATAATATGCTGTATTTATGCTGTTGTAAAACTGAATAGTCTTTTCAACCACATAGAAAATATAGAAATATAATTGAATATAGAAATATATATTAATATATATATATTACATACATAATATACATACAAATATATACATACATATATAGTTAAATATATTTATTTGCTTATTGTATTTCTATCCTATTTGCTCCTGTTGAAACCAGCCAGCAAATGTTAATAGTAATAAACCAAACCACTTCAATGAAATAACAATAAACAATAAAACAAGACATACATAAGCCACAAACAGTCGTAACTTCTGTCATAAAATATCTGGGCATCAGTGTTAAAAATGCAATTTTAATGAGGAGAAGACTTAAACATAAAAGTCAGTGTTTAAGGTCTTAAAACTACCCATAGAGGAAACATCTTGGGTGAAAGAGTTTCGTAAAGCTGGACACCCACCCCCCAAAGACCCTTATCTTGATAATTTCCAAACAGGCCTCCCTCCATGAACAGCACCAACAGTCAACCCTTAAAGGGTATTCAAAGCTTTTGTCTCACAACATACGGGGGAAGCTGTTCCTCAGGCGGGTAAGAACCAAACAGTGTAGAAATTTACCTGTCAGTTCGAGCCCTTTGCATTTAATTCAGGCATCTACAGGAAGCCAGAGCAGGTGTCGTATACTCCTGATGGGAAATCACATATGGAAACCTGGCTGCTGCATTCTTGAGCCACTACAGTTTCCCATTTTTCTTGAAAGGCATCCCCGTATAGAGCAATAGTCTAACAGGAGGTAACCAATACATGGCTCTAGGTGATGGGACATGAACATAATATATTGTACCACTGATTCAGTTCATTCCCATTTAAACAGGTTTTTCATGGCATGTGAATCCTGTATATCCCTAAATTCATAAATCATAACCTGTCATCAGAAATAATAGTTCTGAGTCATGCCCAAAAGGAGTCTTTAAAAGTTAATGTATCAATGGAGATTATGATTTGAACGTTATATGAAAGACTTATTTGTTTTTATTAAATTGCTTTTATATTGAAGCGCTGGGAGTTCAAACATCCACAACCATTTCTGCGTACTCGTGAATTCCTGTGGCAAGAAGGACACACAGCATTCTCTACTTACGAAGAAGCAGCTGAAGAGGTACCACACGCTAAATGATTTTAATAAAGCATTGCTTGTTTGTGAAGAGTTTCAAAAGATAATTCCAAAACATTCGCCTAAATATTACAGAGTGATTTTACACATAGAACAAACATTTTTTAAGTTTTGTGTATACATTTTTTTGTTTATGGTGGGTGAAGGTATATGCCTAGATAGTCTATTGGAATGGACAGCCATAACAGATTTAATAAATCATCGTCATCATCCTAAAAAAAGCAGGCTTATCTCCTCCAGGAAGCTTCTCTGACAGCAGCATCTATGGAAACTGCAGAGATCACATAAATGCCACCATTACATACTTGTGTCTTAACATCTGATGCAGGTATGTAAGTTGCAGCATTTGCATGATGACATCGCATATGTTACCATTTTTACCCCACATGCAGGTGCCCATGCTTCCTGGATGAGAACAATGATTTGATAAATTAATGAATTGTTTTATGCTTTTGAGAATACATGCAATGCAATAGTCAGTCTAGTTGTATTTTCCTTCCCTATGCTGTGAGGTTTACAGTAATATGCCATGACTTGTTACTTGCTCTTCTTGGTGCTTGTAAAATCAACATATTTTCAAAGTGGATTCTATTGAAGATGTAAATCCTATAGAAATATAATTGCAAAGTTAAACAAAAATCACATTCAGATTAGGCATTGGGCTGTGAAGTTCAAGAATAACTGAACATTTCATTTTCAAAAATTTTTTGCATTATCCACTCTGTAGTTATTACTACAATTTAAATCTGCAATTAATAGCAAATTCTTAATCAGTGCTACTAAGTTTGTGTCCAGTTGAGCATCCTTGGGTTTTATAGGACACTATCAAATGTTAAAATAACCCTTTAAGTATATGTACTTAGAAAGCTAAATACCTGCTCACCTTTTTGCTTGCTAGGTATTGCAGATTCTGGATCTATATGCTCGTGTATATGAAGAACTTCTTGCAATACCTGTTGTGAAAGGAAGAAAGACAGAAAAAGAAAAGTTTGCAGGTGGAGATTACACCACAACAGTTGAGGCATTTATATCTGCCAGTGGGCGAGCTATCCAGGTACAGTACCAAATTCATTATATGCCGTATATGAATACAGTGGTACCTCTACTTACGAACTTAATCCGTTCCGTGACTCTGATCGCAAGTCGAGTTGGTCGCAAGTCGAAGTAAATTTTCCCATAAGGTTCAATGTAATTACCGTTAATCCGTTCCGCCGTCCGCGTACCACGCGTCAGGGGCGGAAAAATGGCCGCTGAACACGCGACAGGGCGGAAAAATGGCCGCGGACCACGTGGAATGGGCGGAAAATGGCCGCGGACCATGTGGAACGGGTGGAAAATGGCCGCAGATCCGGTTCGTAAGTCGAGGCGAGTTCGTAAGTAGAGGTAAATTTTTGGGGCCGGAGCTGATCATATCTCAAAATTTTCATAAGTAGGGGTGTTCGTAAGTAGAGGTACCACTGTATATAGAAAGTGGCTGAATGCTTTTTATTTTCTTGTACTGTATTATAGGGAGCAACATCTCATCACTTGGGACAGAATTTTTCAAAGATGTTTGAGATTGTCTTTGAAGATCCCAGAATACCAGGAGAGAAGCAATTTGCTTATCAAAACTCTTGGGGCATTACGACTCGTACCATTGGTGTTATGACCATGATTCATGGAGATAACATGGGTTTGGTGCTGCCACCTAGAGTAGCATGTTTTCAGGTGAGTTAAAAAAAATCCTCGATGCACATCTTTTTTTTCCCCAAATAATTTTAATAAGAATTATAAATGAAAGAAATAAAAGCCAATACAAAATACAAAACATCTAAACAGAAAACTACAAAAGAAAGAAAAAAAGGGAGGGGTGTGGAAAAGAAAAAGAAAAGAGAGAAAAGAAAAAGAAAAAAGAAGGAGCAACTTCCCCCTTCATCCTAGCAAGTAAAGACATTTTTAATAGCCTATCACCATCTCTAAATACAATATAATCTCTCTTCTCCCCATAGCTCATCGCTTAAGTAAAAAAACAAAATCCAAATGCTTCGTTAATCGTTCTTTGTCAGCAAAGAATGATTAACTATTTTCTTCTTTTAGCCCTGATCAAACCAACCAACCTTGTATTCCTTCCCAGAGTCCTTTGAAATCTTAACAGACCTCTTTTCTATATCCAGTAAGAAAAAATGATCCAGATCAGTTTCCTGGTTTGATACCTGTACATGTCCTTTAGGAAATAAGTCATCCATCAGCTCCATTTGTGTTACATTTAAGTCCCCCTTCCAAGTAATTTCAGAGACATCCATTGCAATTTGTTCTTGTTCTATAACTTCATTACAACACACTCTGTCCATCTTGTCAAGCAATTCATCCATTCTATTAAGAAGCTTAATAGAAAGATATTCAAAAGTTTTCAATATAGACTTCTGCTCCATATTTTTTATCCTCTAGCTCCCTCTAGTATCCAACAATTCAAGGTCTCATTATTGTAAAAAAAGCCAGTCTCCTTATCATAAAAAAGCCAAAACAGTCACCATTTCCTCATGAGAAAATATCTTCTAATTAATTCAAAATTATAATTCCAAATCCCTCATCCCCCTTAATCCATTGTTAACTTTCCAAAATCCATATACTGTACTAAGCACCCTTTTGCTGCATAGTCCAAAAGATCATAGATTTTCAAAACTTTTAAAATCAAATTTACACCATCATCCTCGAAGGAGGAGGCAACTCACCCAATGAATACAGTGTAGCCTTGCCGGTCCAAAGGGTCTCTACAGTAAACAGTAAAAATAATCTGAAAAAATGATTAAGAAATGAAGCTTGGTTGAACTTAATATCTGTAAAAGGCTGCTTTGTGAGTATGAGCTTGATGTAATCCCAACTCCCAACCACTCCACTCATAAGCTGACCGCAAAATGGCAGTTTCTGCAGTCTACTCAAAAGTAGTGGCTGTCCGGAGTCATGTAGATAATCTCAATGATTTCCCCTTCTTCTGAAGAAATTTTGCCAGTCCGGATCCAGCATCCATCCGTGATTCCTGTTGCAAAGCTGTCCTGCTAACAAGCAGGACATCAGCTCGCCATGGCACTCACGGGAAGTCCTTGTTGATGCACATCTTTTGACAATGGCAATTTACCTTTTCTTTTTTTCCTTGCCATTTTCTAGAAAAAGGGATCTAGACAAACTAGGTTCAAGCTGTAGGAAATCCTAAGTGTCCTTAATTAAGTCCTAATTAAATTTGGGTTCAGTCCTTCAACAATCAGCAATTAAATTTGGCTAGGGAAAGCTATATTCCATCATTCAAGGAGTGGTACAAGGGCAGCATTCTATCTAGTACCACAAGGGTGCAAGGAAGGCCATGTACCATATGTAGTGCCATCATCTTCGTGCCGCTGTGGCATCAGGGAAAAGTGCAGGTAGCTGCAACTATTTGTGATGCTATTGCATTCTATAATTGGCTTGAAGTTTTATAGTAGAGAAGTAGAGAAAAAAGAGGCTGATGTAGAGACTCTGGTTTGTATAAAGTAATCCTGATGTTCCTGTTACTCTTGTCAGCAAATTGGTCCAATTGCCATACATCATTGTTGCTTGTTTACGTGTCTATGTGCTTTAATATGTAGGTGCAAATGAAAAGTAAAATTGGAATCAATTATTAACCTGAGGAAAAAATGTTTAAAAGATACTAGTATTAGGAAACAGAGAGTTGTTCAGAAATGTATTAGGTTCCAAGTATGAAAGTTGAGAATATATATTTTTACAATACTTTCTCTTTGAGCTGGATAGAAATTATGAAAGGGAAACATAATTAATAAAAGAAAATGTATGGGAGGATTAGCATGATATAGTGAAAATATTGACAACATATTTTGTTTTTTGTATCCATTCCTTTTGGACCAGATAGTTTGGGTGATTTTCCACAGTTTTTGGATTGTCTTCCTTAAAAATTATAAAATAAAAATCCATTCTGCACATTTCATATCTGCATATTATAATCCTTGCAAATAGTACATTAATTAATAGAGCTACGCAAATCTTTGGAAAACATAAAAGTGTATACATAAGTACTTCATTTTTTCCAGGGTCATGCAGCTCCTTTAAAAGCTGCTCCTCATACATGTGGCTGCATAGCAACTTCATTTAGTGAGGATTTTTTTCTGTCTAGCTTTATAACTCTGAATCCTTATTCAGGTGGTGATTATTCCCTGTGGTATCACTAATTCCCTTTTGGAAGAAGAGAAGGAGGCTTTACTGACAAAATGCAATGAGTACTGTAAGAGATTACGTATTGCTAATATCCGTGTGCGAACTGACTTGAGAGAGAACTATTCACCTGGCTGGAAATTCAACCACTGGGAGCTTAAGGTAAATATTTTAATTCTGTTCTCTTCTGATTAATTCTTTATTGTCAGGCTTTCTTCATCTATGTAATTTGTTGTTAGAAGTATATATAGAAAATAAATGTAAAAATCAGTATATACTGATAAATCAAACTTTTTTTATGAGTACATGCTGTCATCTGTTATTTGGAGGGGACTCATCCATTCCTGGGTGTCTGTGGAATGAGCATTTCCATCTGTCAATATATTATATATTACCTCACTGCTGAGACTTGGAAAAAGTAATATTTGTGTTGGTATAAGCAAAGTTTCATGATCTGTCCTTAGTGGAACAGGTTCCTTAATATTGGCTGTTGGATTGGAGAATAATTTGCAGAACATGTTACATTTTGATAGATCTAAGCCTGGGAGTCTTCAACATAACCCAAAGCAGTGTTTTACCTTTTATGTTTTGCTTCAGAAGGTCTGGAAAATGTGAAGAGGAGCAAAACACTCTGTTTGTGACTTTTTGATTTATAGGGTGTTCCAGTCAGGCTTGAAGTGGGGCCACGAGATATGAAGAATCATCAGTTTGTGGCTGTTAGACGGGACACAGGAGAAAAGTTGACTTTTTCTGAAAATGAAGCAGTGGACCAGCTCAGCCGTGTTCTGGAAGAAATCCACGCTAACCTTTATAACAGGTTAAACTTGAGGCTGGGGGAAAGGGAGTGTGACAGAATGGAGAAGATAAACACTATCTGTTGTCCTATCACATGATTTCAGACATAAACTAGACTTGTGGGTAATAAATGAAAGATAAGAAAAGAACCAGATAAGAGCATTTCAATTCCAATTGGAAGATTAACTTGCATAAAACAGCTGGGCCATCTTTGAAATTCATACAGTCCAGAGAAGAAGTAGAATGCTCTGATTGGTCTTTCATATAGCTGGAGATCAGACTATTGGATAGGTGCCATCATGTCAGGACATATTCTGTGTGACAGACAAACAGCTATCTGCAAGTCCAAGTCCAGAGAGCAGGACCTGCCTTGAAGGGCATGCATGCTTGGGAGACTGATTTAATTAAATTTTTATTTAAAGAATTTTAGCCCTTAGTTGTTCAAAGCTTTGTATACCAGTACCTTAAATCTGACTTGCAGGCTGACAGCCAGTGTTGATCCTTTTAGCACAGATGTAATACATATATAGTATACATATATGTAATACATATATAGTAAAGTACCAAATCAGCAGTCTAGCAGCTATAATCTATACTGGTTGTACTAAATACTTCTGTAGAATGAGACTTGGTTACACTTTTATATGGGACTTTCATGTGGATTTAATTTATGGAAAAAAATTGAATGTATTAACTTTTCAGGTGCATATTCAAGAAAACTTGAATATAAGAGAATTATAAGAGATTGCTTGATTCAGTCTTTTAAACAGTCTGGTTCAGTACACTTATACATTATGTATTCATTAACTGGACTGAATGTTTTCTTTATCTTAGAGCTGCTGAAGATCTTAAGAGTCATATGGTGGTGGCCAATTCAATGGAAGAGTTTCAGAAAGAGCTTGATTCAGGAAAGGTAAATAATTTACCATTGTAGTGGGCTAAGATCCATTCCTATGCATTCTTACAGATCTAGTGAACATAGTAAATGCAGTAAAACATGCATTCATTTTTTTTTTTTAAGTAAATTAAGTTATGTGTAAGTGCTAGAGTTCTGGAAGCTTTCTCGATCCTGGAACAGAATATTGTGGAGAATTCTGAAATGTTCCATTTCTCTCCAAACCTTGAAGCTCCTCCCAGACTATGCTGTCTAGTTTGCTGATTACCAAAGGTAAATTGTCAGAACTGGAATGGTGCAAAAGTGTTCTAGGGGTGGCCTGGCCCTGAAACAGAACTTGGAATACCATGTCTGGAACACCTCCAACTGCTTCAGGTTGGGAAAATTTACTTCTGGGAACCACAAAACATCCCCTGGAACATCATGATGCAGAAGGAAGTTTGGCAGGTCTGGAGAGAAACTAAACATTCTGGAGTTCCCAGCATGTTCCAGTCCCAGAGGAACAAGCTTTATGCATCTCTAGTAAGGACATGATCCACATAAACTAGTTCAGGAATTGCAGATTTTGTTGTAAAGACTCTACAATGTTTTTAATTATAAATGAAGAAGAATGAATAATGTTTAATAAAAATTCCTTTCATGTGAAATAAAATTTATAGAATAAGCAATGCAGCCAACAGGTTGATTGTTTAGTTATTCATTTTATAATGTGTTTATCTATTAGGTTTAATTAATACAGAAGCTGCAGTTAGCCATGCTGAGTATTTCCTCTCAAGTGAGTTCCTGTCAACCATTTTCCTCACCAGATTGCTAATTCTGGACTATAGGACATCTCAGTGATATGGAGATGTTTCTTTTTTATCTGAGTGGATGTGAACTATGGCAAGCAGCTGTTGACAACAACTTTATCAGAAAGATAACATAGGAGTAGCAACTTGCTTTCTCTCTGCCTTTTCAAAACATTTGTAAAGGTGAATGTTGTCACCCCATCATTAGAACATTTAGGGACAACTGTCTTTATCAGCAGAAAAAAAAACAACAGGTTGAATGTCTGAACAGACTCTGTAATAAATCCAATGAGAATAATTGTAAAATAATTTAAAATGAAATAATTAATGCATTCAGTTCATAGAACACACTGCTTACGTCAAGAAACTATTTCTATCTGATTTAAATAGAGAGCATCAAGTGCATGGAAAGATATCAAGTGACAAGAGGTTATTGGAGCTGATATGATACAGCAATAAAACACTTTTCATTGCAATAAAATATTGCCTTTGGTTTACAGTATGCAAAGTACTCTAAGGCAGCACTGGCCTATTTGGCATAACATGTAAAAAGTAACTTTCTTTAGGATAAAGAATAGCCTTGACAGTGTGGTAGGTAGGTAGGTAAGTATGCAGGTATGGAAGTATGCAGATATTCTTTCAATATATAAGCCCACCTCAATTAGAATTGATTAGATATAATGTTCCCAATAGATAATGTGATACACAGTGGTAAATAATTATATCTTCAAATACATTTCTAGTTCTCTCAAGGACTAGACTGCTATGTAGTCCACAGAATGTCTTACAGTGAGTAGGAGTTTCATATAATCTGGTACTGCCAGTTATTCCACTATAAAGCATTTGATAAGAACTGAGGCATTTATATGAGTGTAATACTTTCTGGTTGTTTAGGATGAATATTGTTATTCATAAATTGATTTCTTTGAAATTCACACAGTTCTTTGGTTGGTTGTACTTCACTGCATGTCTCCAAATGTACTCTGAGCAGATTTGGGGGGAAGTGCTGGAGAGGTGCAGGGAAGAATGGAGAGTTTGATCCACTAGTCCTGTTTTATTCCACTGACAGATGTAGATAGAACTTTTATGTACTTCGAGTTTGAATCAATTTCTGTTTCTGTCAGTTTAGGATTTATATAAATTGGAATGAATCTTGGTAACAAAATGAAACTGAATTATAAGAAATTATTAACTTTTCTACATACTAAATATGTAATGTAAATATTGTTAAATTTCAAATGTAGCAAATGCATGTAAAGCCTTTATGACTGGAAAACAAACATTATGTAATACATATTTATTGAGAAGTAAGCAGTCATGGCATTTGAGAACTTGTAATGCTTTCTCTATTACCTGTATCAAGAATCAGTACATCGTTATATCGAAGATCTTTTTATTTTATTATTTATTAGTATTTATTAGCTGAAACCATCTGGGTGGTTTATAGTAAAACACACTAAAAAATACAGAGTGAATAAAAGCATATAAATAAAATGCAAAATAAAAACTCCATATAAAGTAGGCAGCTGTATTCAGAGACCAAAACAATATAAATTAAAATGCAATTAAAAGCCAGTTAAAAAGCTTGGGAAAATAGAAAGGTCTTCACCTGGCACCAAAATTATACTGCTGTAAGTGCCAACCAAGCCACTCTGGAGAGGGAGTTCCATAAATGGGGTGCCACCAAAAAAGAGGCTCTCCCCTTTGCAGAGGCCCACCCCCCCCCCTTTGGTAGGGGAACCTGAGGAGGACCTCATTAGATGATCTTAAGGTTTGGATAGGTACATATGGGAAGAGGTGCTCTTTCAGGTAACCTGGTTCTATGCTGTTTAAAGGTCAAAAACAGCACTTTGAATTGGGTCTGGAAATAGACCAGCTGCCAATGTACATGCCGAAGAACAGGCATAATATGTTCATGTTAGCCAGTCCTGGCAAACAGTCTAGCCGCTCTATTTTGAACCAACTAAATTTTCTGGACTGTTTTGAAGAGCTTTGTACAATGAATCCAACTGGGAAAGTTACCAGACAGTGAATAACTGTTGCAAGGCTGCCTCTGTCCAGGTAAAGTCGCATTTAATAAATCAGTCAAAGTTGATTAAAGGTACTCCAGGCCACCAAACAACCTGGGAATGGAATCAGTGTAGTACAGTCCCTCCACATCCCAAATCTGTTAGCCTGTCCAGGATTATATCATGGTTGATACTACTGAAAGCTGCTGAGAGTTCATGAGGGAAAAAAAACAGGGTTATGCTTCCCCTATCTTTTTCTGGCATAGGTCATCTCACAGAGTGACCAAGGCAGTTTCTGTTCTATATCCAGGCCTGAAATTGGATTGAAATGGATCTAGAAAATCGAAGAACCTGGAGATCTTTATATGATTCATGTAACATCATGAATCTCCCCATTGTGGGGAGATGGGCGGGGACAAGTCTAATAAATAAATAAATAAAATAAATAAACATTCTTCAGAGTATCATTGTGTCTCTCCCATAAACAACTGGATCCAGACAAAGTTAGTCAACTGTAGTATTATTTACATTGATGAGATTTGGAGCATTCATTACAGTTTTTCATGCTGATTTCTATCAGGACCCAAGTGTGATTAATTTAGTTTGGCTCCAGTAAGTATACTGTGTGAAGACTTAATAATAAAGTGGGTTGATTCAATATAGTGTTATATTGAATGAAATAATTCCAGTGAGTATGCTAATATGTTAAATCCAATCTTCACTGCTCTTCTACTGTATCTTCCAATGCAGTAATGAATATATAAATTGCTTCAACACTTACTATAATATAATGTATTGGAGATAGCACATTATATCTCAGAATACTAAAATCATTGAAAATATTTGCATAGAAGTTTTTTTTATTATTAAATGTAAAAGATAAACTTTATGTTGTCTTGTCACATCTGGAAAATGCATTGAAAGTTTTAAAAGTTATTAGAGTAGTATGGATATCAAATTTTGAAAAACAGAGTCAGGAATTAAAATGGGAATTTTATCTTTTATCTTCCATTGTTTTATGAAAATAAGGATGATCTCTACATTTGTCTCTTTCCAATTTTTACTTTTCTGGTTGAGAAGATTGGAATTTTCCCCCAAATTCTGTGGCCTAATTTGGTGTTTTATCTGATCTCACCAATAAGGGATGCCTTTATGCTTTCATTAGGTGTGCATTTTAAAGTCTTCCAGGATTTAAAGAAAACACTGAATGAATCTAATCAGTTGTCTGTGTACTGAATATACAAAGACAATTTATAAGCACGGTGGAGTCAGTGTGATTTCTTTTAAGATAGCTAGAGTCACTTTAGCTCTTTGGTATTGCAAAATTGAATAGACAACCACTAAAGCAATAGAGGTTATTGCAATTTAATAAAACTTTTATTTAAAAAGTAACTCTTGGTGCATGAACTTTAAAATATGCGTATGTTCTCCTTATTTCAGATAGTGCAGATTCCTTTCTGTGGAGAAATAGAATGTGAGGATTGGATCAAAAAAACAACTGCCAGGTAGGAGAGAGTTGTGTTATGTATATATGAGTGAAAGAGAAAGAGATTTCAGAATGTATATTTTTCAGTTACAATATATTTTATGCGTTACAGTTTGAAAATCAGTAAGAAAAGTTTGCAAAAATTTCCATGTGTGACCAATGTAAAGAATTATCTCGTGAAAAGTATTATCTGTGTAAAACGAGGGTGACATGCTCTGTACAATGGTGAACATAAGCAGTGCCCTGCTGGATTGGAACCCATCTAGTCCAGCAATCTGTTCTCATAGTGGCCAACCAGAGGCAGCCACAGAGCCTTCAAGGCAAATAGTCACTGATTCCCATGACTTCCATGAATTGGTTCAACCCTTTTTTGAAGCCAGCCAAGGTCGGCTGGAAGTGTAGCATTAGTGAGTAACTATGATCCTTGGAGCTTTTTCACATGAACATCCATTGTTCCAATTGATCGGTAGTCAATGGGGGGGTGGGGGAAAGACAGGATCAGAAATTTGCTGTAATCTATACTGAACTAGTTTGGTATTAGATACATCTTAGCTACCAATTGAACAGTAGACTACTCCTTCAACTTAGCAATCCTCTTCTACAACTCTATGCAGAAATTCTGATTTTTATGCTGTTTGGGAGAATGTCATTAATTTGCTTTGTTTAAAGATGTTTAACTTTTGCAAGGCAAGCACAAACTAGGTCATACTTGACAATTTCTAGCTCACAAGTGTAGGCTGTTTCAAAATAAATTAGGTGGAAATTTTACAAAAGTGCTTTCTGTTTCAGAGATCAAGATCTTGAACCAGGTGCTCCATCCATGGGAGCAAAAAGTCTCTGCATCCCCTTTAAACCACTGTGTGAGCTGCAGAATGGGGCAAGATGCATCTGTGGCAAAAACCCTGCAAAGTTTTACACTCTCTTTGGGCGTAGTTATTAAGCTGCTATTGGAAATGCTGGTTTCCTTATATTTCAACTCAACTTTTTAAATTAAAGACTGAGATGATACTATCCAGGTTTTTGTTGTTACTTTTTAAAATAGCAACTAACAAAGCCATAGAGAGTCATACCCCTTCAGTGAAACTTGCAGTATTGCACAAACCTTTCTGTATACAGTATCTCTATAATAAATAAGTATTGTCATCCATCACTTGTCCTCTCTTTTGTACTCATGAAGAAAACTTATCTGTCTAGTGAGTAATCATAGGTTACTCACCATCACTGATCCACCATCAGAGGTGGAAAGGAGGTGCGAGAAGACCTAATATTACCTCCTGCTCAGTGTAAGATCCACTAGAGAATCTCTGACTGATGACCATCCAGTCTTCATTTAGAATTCACCACTTCATATG
Source organism: Python bivittatus (assembly GCF_059951505.1). NCBI lineage: Eukaryota > Metazoa > Chordata > Lepidosauria > Squamata > Pythonidae > Python > Python bivittatus. The sequence continues at coordinate 109,514,420 of NW_028277030.1, forward strand.
GTAGCCTGTTCTACTTGCTTACTATTCATATAGTCAGAAAGTTCCTTCTGACATCTAGCCTGGATCTATGTTCTTGTAGTTTTAATCCATTGTTTCTGATCCTGCTCTCTGGGTAATATAGAATAAGTCCACTCCTTCTATATGACAACATTTCAGATATGAAGACTACTGTAGTATTCTATCATCCTTCAGTTGTCTTTTCAATAGGCTAAAATTACCCAGATTCTTTAACCTCTCCTCATAGAACAGTTACATACCAAGACTCCTTACCATCTTGGTAGCTGTCTCAATAGACTTCCTCTGAACTTGCTCCAATTTGTTACTTTTTGAATATATTATGCAAATGAAATGTATTACCAAAGTTCATATGGTGATATACTTGAACATTTTTAAACCAAAGATTTCTCTTTGTATCTGTTCTTGCATCAGACTCATGTGCTGTGTATACAGAGTCAACTGCCGTATTTCATTACATTACAGTATATCATTAGTGTAAGTTCAATACATTGTTCAGGAAGTGAATGGTAGATGACAAATTATCGATTTCTGAAAAGTCAAGAATCTTTCAAAAATCATGTCAGCACTAACATCTTGAACACATTTATTTATACATAAACTTATTACAAAAGTATGTCACAAGTACATAATAACTAGTTCGAAACCAATTAACAAAATACATAAAATCTTAAAACATAATATCAAAGAAATAAAGTTCAGTGATTTTCTCAGATTTCCTTCTAAGACAATATTTGTGAAATTATACTAAATTTGTAAAAATCATTAACTATCAAGAATCTCAGAATGACTATATGGGTTTTCCCTTAAGAGATCCTAGTCAATAATTTACTTCTTCCAGAATAAATGTATGACTATTAAAATCATGAAGCACTGATTCCAGTTTGAAAGAATCTATTTTACTGAACTATGTCAGAAATATTTATATGCAAAAGCTTCCATATGACTAGAAAATAGTAAGAATTAGAATAGCAAGAATATGAGCATTCTAGCATATTTATTGGGGAGGTTTAGCTTAATGATATTACTTGGAAAATTTAAAATATAATGTTTTCTATATATATACATGCAAAAAAAAATATCATTCCAGCAAATGTGTTTCTGTTTCAGACATATGTGGTCTCATTCAAATGTGGTGGGTCTTTGCTGGAGACTATACAGTTAACACATATTACATTTATCTCAGATGTGAAATGCGCATCAGCTGTAACTTCTTAAAAAGTATTGTGAAGGCCCATTAATCTTAAGGGGGAAAGTAGTTAATGTGATTAGATTAACAATACTTAGAGAAAAGACCTAGAGTTAAATTAAAAATTTTACAAGATTCAAAGTTTGAGAAAAGCATGGAATTCCATAAGGAAAATGATGAAGCCCAACAATTTCACAATCAGCCTCTCTTTCAAATCCTTTCCATCCTAGAGACAATTATAGTAAGAAAAAAGTAATTATGTATGCAGATAATGGTTCACTAAGACTCCATGAACAGATTAAAACCACAGCAAGGATTATTCAGTGAAGGCCGGAATATACCATAGTTGATGAAGATTAAAATCTGATTTTAAGAATGAGGGAGGGATACTAAGAAAAATGACAGAATTTGAAATGCTCATATAAAACCATCTGCTAGGCCGCATATATATATATTCCTACTCAGATATAACATGGAGACATAGCAAATAAAAAATTGCATGATAAAATGGATATGAAACTTTTAAAGAAACAGTTACAATACAATGAAGCATTATGGACTAAATCTGTAAAATTCACTCCAAAGTTATAATTTAAAAGAAAACTGGTATAAAATGTTTTCAGATAGTACACAACTATGTTAATAATTTCCAAGATAGATAAATCATACAATAAGAAATGTTGAAAATGCCGTGAAACAGAAGGAACCTTTTGCCACATGTGGTGGATGTGTAAAAAAAACTCAGAAGAATTGGAAAGATAGACATCGTACCATTCAGAGAATTCTGGAAAATAAACTTGAAATGAAATCACAAATGCTTTTACTAGGTATAATTCCAGAATATATCAACAAGAAACATCACAACTTACTAAGATATATGCTCACAGTTATGAGAATAAACTTTGCCCAATATTGGAAGTTACAACAGTGATGGTATCTAACTGGGAACCTAAACCTGGAAAACACACAGCAATGGCAAAATTAACAGCATTCATCCACAACAGAAGTTGTGGAACTCAATTTAAGCAGAAATGGCTTCCAAATAGACAATACATCAAGCAGCAAGGCAAACACAGTTACAGTATGGTTTCTAAATGTTTATAAATATTGCAATTTGGTTAGAATATAAAGATGGGGGAAATTATTTTTTCCAACCAGCTTTTTTATTTTTTTATTTTTTTTCTCTCTGTTTTGTTTCTTTTCTTCTTTTAATATTCATAAACAGTAATAAATACAATGGAGACCTCAGTATTGAATATCAGGCTCAAGATAGAAATCCTTATATTACAAAACAATTCAGTGCATTTCACAGTAGTCTTATCAGTTAGCTTTAACTGTACAATTCAGGCAACCTTATGTTCAGTTAATATGGACCACTTTTTCCCTTATCTTTGGAGGTTTAAGTTGTCTGGATTTTTATACTGTTGGCAAGTTCTAGTTTATATTGTATGAATGCCTGGCTAATATCTGTGAGACTGCTTAAATTCAGGGATTTAGGAGCAACCATAAGAGATTGAGAGATATTTGATATAACCTCACCAAACAAAATTCATAATGGAGTGATTTTTCTCCCTCTTGCTAGCTTTAATTTTATCGATCTCCTTAAATCTAAGTAATTCTTGCCTAGGGGCTTAATTTTGCAAATATTTCTGTTTCTGAATACAACACCAATTATATGTATTTGTTACTTCATTTTCCTTGGAAAAGCTGTCACGGATTCTTTTTTAAACTATACCCATTTAGACTGACCCAGACTCCAGAGAGACACAAAAGTACCGGACCCTGGGCCAGGCGGTTTCTATATATCTCCCTGTAAGGGATAGGGAGACTTTTTATTTTGTAAAACAAAGGTATTCTATAAAACTGATGTGTAAAACTTACACATTTATATATGAGTGCTTCCTTTATCCTATACTCTCTTCTGTTACCATTGCTATTACAATGTTTCCTCTATACAGATAGTTCTCGTTTAGCAACTACAATTAGGACCGGCAACTCACTTGTTAAGCAAAGCGGTTGCTAAGCGACTGTGCTTACAATTTTACTTCAGCTTTCCTTTGCTTTACAGACCTGTGAAGGTCATAAATGCAAGAATTGGTCACAAAGTTACTTTTTCATCACTGCTGTAACTGGGAACAGTCACTGTAAGAGGCAGTTGCTAAGTGAGGACTACCTGTACTATACCCTACACTAATACTGTTAAACAGCAATGTGTCCTTCTTACAGAGCCTGTTCTATCTTTTTTCCTCTCTCTGGAACTTTTTCTATTTTTTTTTCCTCTGTTAATGGCTAGCATGTAGAGCTCTTGCACCTTTCCACATCGTGCTTTGCCTTGCTGGGCCTCTATACTTCTTATTTTTTTTCCCCTGGACTGCCATTCCCTCTGAAGGAAAAACGCCTCCTTTCTTTTGGCTGCTGCATGTGTCTGTTTACTGGTGGCTCCGGAGCTCCAAAACCCGTGTCTCCTCCCACACCTGTGTCAAAGTTGCTGTTTATTGGCAACTCCGCCGTGCTGACGCTGGGGAAAAAGCCCAAACCGGAGGGAAAGAAGGCAGCATGGCTGCCCGCAGTTACCTTCAGCAGCCCGCTCTTCCACAGAAGCAGGTTTAATTCTGGAGGTTAACATTTAGAATGTAAGGTTTACCCCATTCGTCTCAGAGAAACTCTCGTGACACGTGGGTTCAGCAAAGAAGTTTACTCAAGCTAACGTAGGTAAGTACAAACAAAGCCAGGGTTGGCTTGGCACATCTTACAACGTAATCTATAGCTACCCCGTCCCCGCACTTTGCCCCGTTGCTTGGTTTCTGATTACCCACAGTAATCCCCCCCCTTGCCCAAATGGCAGATTCAGTCCGGTTCTTCTGTGTTCTTAATTGTTGTCTATTGGTTGTGTGGTTGTTGTCTTTGCTGGGTTTTCCTGTCACACACTGATAGCTTCGCTTCCGAGCCACTGCGCTTTCCTTTGTTTGCAGCGCCCGAGGGAAGCTGCGCGGATACAAAGTATCCGCTTGCGGTTTTGAGTTAAGGGCCGCCACTTGTTGCCAATCAGCAAAGCGTCCGCTTGCGGTTTCACTTCCCCTTTTTCTCTGCTTGTGCCTGGGCGGCGAAATTGACTTAGGCGAAGCTGAGCAGTGCCTTCGCCATACCGGGCCATGCCGGCTGAATCTGACATAGAAGATAAGGCATTTCACAAATATAGATTAGTTCCAAAGGAATATTATATCGGAGGGCAAGATTTTTTCCTTTTTTTTTTTTAGCATTGGAAAATGTGATACACTATTGCGTATATGTATATTTACCTGAAACTTTTTCTATTATATTCGTTTTTACTGTGTTATCCCTATACCTTGAAGTAATATTTTCCAAAACCTGAAGTTGGAGTTAATAGATGTTTTTGGCATAGAGTATAAATGCCAGAAAAGGACACACAAAAACTACATTTGTCATCTGCTTGCTTCAAAAGTGTATGTATTTTTATCTTTGTTTATAAATGATGCTTTAATAAATCTTCAAGAAAAAAAAAATTAAATGTAACACACAAATATTGCCCTTTTCTCCCTCACCTAATTCTGTTGTTTTAATGATATTGCAGTGATATTGAAAGTCTTAAAAATTAGGGGCATTTCCCTCCCATTATCAGTTTGATCAAGAGGGGCAAGAATTGGATGAATGAAATGCAGTATCATTAAAGTAGAATTGTTCTGAATCTGCCATTGATTCCTTTAAAGCTGTATTGACTCTCCTTAGATATTTTCAAGGCAGTTGTAATTAGTTTTTATAATAATAATATCCCATCTTTATTTTGTACAACTCAAGGTGTGTTATGCAATGCTTCTTCCTCCTGTTTTGGAGGTTATGGAAACTGCCCTGTGGAATAGCCTCCCTTTGAAGTTTAGACAGCTCCAATCCTGTTGGCTTTTTGGAAGGCCTTAAAAACATCGCTCTCCCTTCAGGCTTTAGGGTCAGGATGTTAGTGGAACCTAGTTTGTGGTTTTGCTCTGTGCCGACTGTGGCCTTTTCTATTGTTTTTGTTTTACCTGGCATTTTATTGTTTTCTCTCTCTCTCTCTTTTTTTTATTGCGTATCAATGCTCAGAAAAACATAGTGTCAACTGGTTCCCTTCTCAGGTACATAAATCATTCACCCTGTTTTAACAATAATAATAATAATAATAATAATAATAATAATAAGAAGAAGAAGAAGAAGAAGAAGAAGAAGAAGAAGAAGAAGAAGAAGAAGAAGTCAGAGTATTGCTCCTAACATTGTTTTATCTCGCACCATAACAGTTCATCTTTTACTTACAATATTTAAAGTGTCAAAGTAGTTCTTCATATAAATCATTGATCAACTCATAACAATAATAATAAGATTAATATAGTCTAGTAATGCTTCTATGATTAATAATCCTACCAGCTCATTTATCAATATAGATCATTTACGACACAATAATAATAATGACTTAAACTATCAAGATAGTTCCTGTATTACTTGTGTATAATAGTCATCTTCTAACTTCTAACTTCCACCTCTTTTATCAAGCCATTGATAAAATCTATCCCATATCAGATAATATTCGGTATCATTTTTATCTTTTATTTTTAAAATCAATCTATCCATCTCCGCACAGTCCAATATTTTCTGAATAACACTTTCATCTGTAGGAGTGTCCTCATTTTCTGTTTTTACATTTGTTAGCTGCCCAGAATTAGATGATTAAGATGGGCAGCCACATAAATTCATATAATAAATAAACAAAAATTGTGGTTGATACTTAGCAGTGTAGATTACATTGTTCTAAGTTTTATAAAATTATTTGGTAGAGCTTGTTAGTACAGTGGTACCTCGGGTCACGAACACTTCTGTTCACGACCAATTCGGGTCACGAACAGCACCATTCGCAAAATTTTGCTTCCGTCCGCGAACTCCGCATCGGGTGACGAACAGGATCCGCGGGCATTTTCCCTGCCGTGACACATGGTCGTGGCTTCCTGTAGGGAGGGGGACTCTCCCTCCAAGCAATAACCGCCTCCCCACCTGCCTTCCTGTCCTCCACGCCAGAAGTCGCCTCAAGCAAGGTTAGCGTTCTCTTTCTTCGTACTGCACTGTACTGTATTTTGTTTCATATTTTTGTGGTTTTAAAAAAAAAATACATATGGTTCAGAACGGATTAACCGTAATTACATTGAACCTTATGGGAAAATTTGATTCGGGTCGCGACCAATTCAGGTCACGACCAGAGTCGCGGAACGAATTAAGTTCGTGACCCGAGGTACCACTGTAATATATTCTTTATAATCATTGTAATGACCATTAAGCAGCATTGTTACTTAACTACTTCCCTTAATGAAAATGATGCATAGTTTCTGTAATGATGTTAAGCTATTTTAATATTGATTAACTATATTTCCTTTAAAATAGTTCAGCATCATGATTTGAAGTTAGGGATGTGCAGAATTCCTCAGTCTGGGAGCAGAATGCTCTGGAGACCTCTGGAATGTTCTGTTCCCCTCCATTCTATGCCAAACCTCCTCTCGACCTGGAACATTTTTCAGGTCATATGCTTGGTTTATCATTTGTATTTCCTTCTTAATTTTTAAAACTTCAGCCAGTTTCTTTTGTATATTCAGTAAAACATCCTTTTCCAAATCATCCTCTTAGCCTGTGATTTGTAGTTCCACATTCTGTACTTTATCTTATCAGATAAAATTTGTTCCACATCTGTCATTCTTTCATTAACATCTTTTAGACATAATCTATCCATACAGCCAGATATAATTACTGTCAGTCTTGATATAGTAGTTACTAACTTCTGGCTTCATTCTTCAAAGATCTCCTTTAATATTTTGTTATTTCTTGTAATGTTATAATATTTTGTATCATTCTGTAAGTCCCAGTATTAACTGATATCAGGCTTTGTATTTTTTTTTTCTTCTGCTTAAACTCTTTAGTCCCTTCTAGTGTCCAGTTTTGAAAATCATCATTTATCTTTTGTTATGACTTGCAATTGCCAGGATAACCAAAATAAGTCTGTTTCCCATGAGAAGTTGTTTATTTTTTATAGTTTTTTATAGTTAATTCCAAAATCTTATAGTAAAAGTCAATATTCCAATTTATCTGGACCCTTAATCTGTTTATAACTTTCTTAGATCAAAATCTCATTTAGCTTTTTGCTGTTTATTTCAAATTCTTTAAGTTCTTAAGCTTGTAATTAATTTTTCTTTTGTTCAGAGCTGAAGATAAACCCACCCAATGAAGACTTTTCAAGCCTGTCATTCTGAAGGTCTCTAATAGCTTTAGAATAGTTAATAAGCATTTCTGAAAGTGATTAGAAAATGAGGTTTATGAACTTAGTATCCTTTAAAAGTCTCTGCCATGGTTGCAAGCAAGATAGCTGATCCAGCACTCAAATCCACAGAAAACCACTGTCCTGTGGTCTCCTTGCAAGGAGCAGCCATCCAGAGCACATATGGGCAATCTCCCATCCTCTCCTTTTCTGGAGAGGTTCCAGGGAACCAGTCTACTCACTGGTTCCTTGATCTTTTCTACAATTATTGGCTCCACTTTCACAGAGCCATCTTCAGTTCACCATACCTGCCCCAGAAGTCCAAGTATCATCAATATGGTGATGATACCCAGCTATATATCTCTGTCCCCAGCTATCCAAGTGAAGCTGTTGAAGTTCTGTCCCATGTCTGGAGGCTATGAGGGTCTGGATGAGGAAGAACAGGTTGCTGTTCAATCCTGCTAAGACTGAGTGGTTATGGGTTTTGGGTCCCCCAGATCCAAGAGTTGCAGAGTTTCCATCATTGGTTCTGGATGGGGTAGCACTAACCCATTCAGATTTGGTGTGCAATCTGGGGGTTCTCTTGGACTCACAACTCCTGCTTGAAGAGCAGGTGGCAGCTGTGGCCAAGGGAGCCTTTGCACAACTGTGTCTTGTGCACCATTTGCACCCATTCCTGGACCGGGAGGCCCTGTTCATGGTCACTCTTGTTCACTTCCCATTAGACTATTGCAATGCACCTCTATATGGGTCTGCCCTTGAAAACCATCCTAAAGCTTCAATTGGTTCAGAATGCAATAGACTGGGTAGTTGTGGATACATCTCACCATGCCCACGTAACACTACTATTCTGCTTACTGCACTGACTCCTGATAGGCTTCCAGGTGTGATTCAAGGTGCTAGTGATTACCTTTAAAGCCCTACAGGGCATAGGACCAGGTTATTTGAGAGACTGCCTTCTCCTAAGAACCTACTTTTAGTTTGAAAAATGTACTTCTAGAATTAGATGGGGAACCATAGGCTTTAGCTGAACCCTGGCAAGATTGAGTGGCTTTAGGTTTTAGGACTTAGTGGTTCTAGGACTATGCCATCTTTTGTGCTGGATGGGGTTGCACTGCCCCACATGGACTGGGTGCACAATCTGGGGTTCCTCCTAGACTCACGACTTCTGTTGAAGAGCAGGTGGCAGTTGTGGCTTAGAGGACCTTTGCACAGCTTCATGTTGTGTTCCAGTTGCACCCGTTCCTCAATCAGGAGGCTCTGCTCACAATCATTCGTGCCCTAATCACCTCCAGATTGGATTACTGTAATGTGCTACATGGAGCTGTCCTTGAAGAGTATCCAGAAGCTTCAACTGGTGCAAAACGCAGTGGCAGTTATATGTGCTCCTAGAACAGCACACGTTACACTCTGCTCCATGAGCTGCATTGGCTGCCAGTTTGCTTCCGGGTCCAATTCAAGGTGCTGGTTTTGAACTTTAAGGCCCTTCATGGCATGGGACTGGGTTATCTGAGCGACCGCCTCTCCCTGATTACATCAACCCATCCCATTAGATCTGGCAGAGAAGGCATGTTGCAGGTATCATCTGCTAGGGACTTGCATTTGGTGGGAGGGAGGGAGGGAGCCTTCTCTGGCCTGCCTTATGGAACATTCTCCCCCCATCCCCTGAAGTCAGGTTAGCTCCATCCCTGTTAATGTTCCAGAAGTCCCTCAAGACCTGGTTAAATCACCGGGCCTGGGGGTCCCAGGGAACTGGAGACATTTTCAGATAGCTCCACTATTATGGTTGATATACTCACTCTCTCCATTCTTGTGGTTTACATATTTCTTATTTTTAATAATATTTAATTTGCATATTTTATAATGTTTTTATATATATTTGTTGTTTTATCTGATTGTTGTACGCTGCCCAGAGTCATTTCTTATGAGATGGGCAGCCATATAAATTTGATCAATCAATCAATCAATCAACTGACCTGGTTAAGTGTGCTGTGTGAATACAGTCTATAAAGTCTTTATTTTAGTAGATACCACCTCTGACTGGACAAACCTAAGGAAAGGAAACTAGGCTGAAATCTGGTTGTTTGCTCATGATGTGAAACACAGCACTAGCTGCTCCATCCCAGAGTAAGTCAATCCACTGGTGGGAATTTCTTCAGCAAGATCCTCTCCCACAAACTTGAATTAGCCTCTGGCATAATGGCAGGCAGGCTCAAGACATTTTGCAAAATATGGCAAAGGACCAGATGGGATGTTGCCTACACCCATCCCATATTGTCTGTATATAGTAGCCAACCGGGCTGATAATTGAATCTTATACGGTATTGGCTCAGCATTTCCTTTCCCAGACATCAGAATGTTGGAAAGAACTTATGTAAAAGGGCCCATAACTCTGTCTGTCCATCTGAAAACTGAACAGAATGAGATGAAATCTGGTACAGGGGAAGAAAGCCAGCAACATAAAGATCAAGTCTGAAAATGGACCAGATCCAGCTTGTGGCTGTAGAGAAAAACATCCCAGAAAAAAAATAATTTTCTGCTTCAGCACTATGGTGAAGGCAGCTAGGAAGCAGCTTGTAATACTGCCAACTGTTTCACTCCTAAGCTACGCCGCCCCCCCCCCCCCGGCCTGCATGGTACACAATCAGGAGTCCTTGCAGCCCAGTGCACATATACAAACACCCACCGACCAGCACAAGAGAAAAAACATCCATTAACATATGTAATATTTAATTACACATAACAAATTTACTAGTGCTGGTAAAAGGGTTGGAAAGAATCCTAGAAGTCATGATTCGTATACTTTTCCTATCTTGTTTATCTAACGTTAAGGCACTGGGCCAGAGTAGGAATGGAGATCAAATCATATGGTACAGCTTTCTCCTCAGCATCTTCCTGCCATTCCTGATCTTTGACATTTATTCCCAGAATGCCTGTCTCATCCTCGCCAAAAGTAGAGCTGGCCCTGCATTTCTCTCAATGTGGAAATGCATTTTTTCATTACTTATCAATAAGGTATAGTTAATACAGGTATAACAGTTTCTACCCTTTGGTTCTTCACACCAGAAACTATTTAGGAATTCATTGTGATGGAGCTGCAGTTCATCAAATCCTAATGCCTTCTGAAACTGTCAAGTGCCCTTGAGCCAAGCAAACTGAGAACCAGCTGATATAGGAGTCAACTTTTCTAACCCAGGCAGTAAAACTTTTGCCATATTTTGAAGGTTGTATGATTATTCTGGAACTAAAAAGATGCCATTGGGTTCATTTGTTCTCTAACAGATGAGAAGAGACAACAGACCACAGGCAAGTTCCAGGCAAGCATAGTACTAAATCTAGTGTGTGACCTGCACCACACCCTGGGCAGATAATAGTTGGAAGTATTCCATGTGCCTCATAGTGGACAGGAAATTCTGGACCACTCCTGACAGGACAAGTGCTGCACGGACATTGCCCAGTTCCCCAGATAAGAAATCTATCGCCATATCAGAGATCATTTCAACTAGATCAGCAAGAGAAACAGGTGGATCGTACACAAACAGTATCTCTGCACTGTTTCAGACACCCAGATGTAGCAGTAATCACTTGCTGGGAGAGATTAACTGCATTCTCAGTCAGGTCTCAGTGATACATGTCAAGGCAGTGCCTTCATCCATGGTTAAATCTTGGATAGTAGATATTTTGTCTGATGGGGGATTAAAAACAAGACCTTCAAGATGATGCTCTTAATGCTCAAAAATTGTTCTGAATACCCCATTTTAATGAACATTCTAGATAACAGGAAACAGGACACTACCTGGATCTCCAGTGGGAAGAAGGGAGGCTGTTTCAGTGATTGGTGCCCTAATTAACACACCACTGATTTTTTTAGCTCTCTCCCAAATCTTCTCCTAGGGAGGAATCTCTCTCAATTTTCTACATGATTAGCTCCAAAAAGGGTGACTGAGTCCTACAGTGGAAACTGTTCATTTAAATAGTTGCTTGAATCAAATTCCAAACATGAAGCAGTATTTTGTGCTGTCATGAGGATCTGGGCCAAGAAATCTTCGTCCAGGAATAAAGGAACAGCCTATTTAAAATACATTCTATGGTGAAAATGCAGCTTAGTGATTAACATGAATTAAAAGAAAACTTTGCAAAATTATTATGTCTCTGATTTTCAACTTACTCAGGCATTGGCCTCATCTTGAGAAAAAAAAAGCATTAGGAAGACCTAATTCCCAGTAATCATCAGAAAGACTCTGACCTTTACAACTTTAGGCTTGTTTGCATAAGAGTACTAAATAACTGACTGTGTCCATTACCTTAAATGACCAATTTGTCTCAAACATATTTGCATCTGGATTGCCAAAACAAACAGAAAACCTGCCAGACTCTACAGATAATGAAGACAGAGACTCAGAATGGCATTCTGCCATGGAGCATGTAGACTTGTTCTAGTTTATAAGCTTCAGTTAAAAAAGAAAAGGCTCAACATTTAAATCATTTAAAAACATCCAGATTTATATCTTCTATTATTATAATATTAAATTTGCACTGTGAGTGGATACATTCCAGAAACCCAGGGAAGTAGGAGTTCCAATAGTTATGAGATATGAATAATAACTCCTTATGGTTTCCCATTACTTTTTTCTATCCCTAGTTGCATCCCTAGTTGCATCACTAGTAGTTCCTTACTCTTCAGACAAGTCTTTATTTGAAGCTAAGGTGCTCTGGATCTAGTGAAGAATGTGTAGCACTGTATTAGTGCAACAAGGTTTTCTTGGCTCTCCATGATTCCTGAAGAACAATGATAAGGGATGAAGGATAGGACAGATTGCAGTACAGGAACTGGATAAGGAGGAATTAAGTGAAGCTGTTTTGTGTGCAAAGCAGAAGAGTGTCCCATCTGTACAACACATCTCTAAATATAAGTCAAAGCAATGTAATCAGCCAAGTTCAATTGGTTCATGCAGAGATAGCTGAGTCTAGTGTGAGGGAACTCTCTTAGAAGCTGACTAAGCACAGTCTGTATGTGAGGGACTATGATATAAAGTTGAAGCTGGACCCAGATACAATGGTGTACGTATATTGTAAGCATTACCTCCTTGGCTACTCTTCTATTGCAGCGTGCATAAGTAGTAGTTATAGCATTAGATTATGGAATATTTACTCTTAAATAATACTTCACCTGTAAAGCAGATCAATGCCACCTGCTGAGTTCATGTAAGAGAGAGACAAAATCATTCATTCATTCATTCATTCATTCATTCATTCATTCATTCATTCATTCATTCATTCATTCATTCATCACATTTATATAGCTGCCTTCTCACACAAAGCGACTCTGGGCGGTGTACAACAATTAGAAAGCCTCCTGCGTTATAATTCAAACTGTTAACTGCTACCATACAGAAATTCCCATTCTAAGGACATTGGTTAATGCACCAAGGAACAGATCAAAGGCCTATTGAGGCCAGTGTTCTGTTGCCCAACCAAGATGCTTTTGGAACTTCACAAGACACGCAAGCACTAGGTCTCTTGGCTGTGGCTCTCCAACTTTATATCTTGGAGTTGATAAAGAGTGACAGCAGACTATAGCCTTTTCTTGAATGTATGTCTCTAATGTTCTTAAAAAGCCATTTTACTAAAAAGGCATTGTCACATTTTGTGGCAGTAAATGTGTAAGTTTAAATTTGTGTGAAGAAGTATTTCCTTTTATTTCTCCTCCTATATTTGTATTCATAGAACAAAGTGTAACTGTTAATAACTAAGTAAGCCCAGAAGAACCATCCATGCAGACAATTCCACAATGGCTGCTCAGGATTATTGCTTGTTTCTAAACAATCAGCTTCTACTCAGCTCCAGCTCAATTATAGTGAGGAGTTCATTCAATCAGTTCTAATTCAAATGCCTAAGTCATTGTGCTAGTTTTGTCATAGTCTAACCAGGAGACCCATTCAGAATGAATTTTGCTCATAGAAATTCAGAGTAGTCTACTGAAAAATGGTATTTTAAAATGCATTGATATTCTACCCTTCCTCAGAGAAGCTCCTGGTCATTTTAAGAATACTCCTTCCAAATATGACTGATAGTATCTTCTGATGATACCTAGTGCCTGATAGATAAATTGGGCTTCATAATCTTCTAGCCAGTGTGGGCAACCACCTTCTTGAACATGGATCCCTTCTGCTGATTTGGACTTCAACTCCCATTAGCCCCTACCAGTAAGGACAGCTATTAGTAGTAATGAAAGGGGTATTCCAGAGTATCTGGAGAGACTCATTAGACTGTTTTTGCTTGGCAGCAGGACTTCAAAGAGGGAAGATTTTCCCATCTTTGTCTGGAGATGTCACGGAGTCAGTTAACATGGGATTTTCTGCATACAGATCAGTGAACTGGCATTGGTTATAACTTTTTCCCATGGTCAACATGGTTTTCTTCTCAATTTATTTCCACAACACTCCTATAAAGTATACAAGATTAACTGGTATTCTCAACCTTGTAAATAATATATAGAAATGAAGATGCGTGTCCCATTTTAATTCAGAAAAAATAGCGATATAGTTTTGAGAAGCTTGAGAAATATGAACTTAGACTATCTTATTGCCAAAGTTCCCATTTTCTCCACATCTATTTAACCATTTAATTGCCAAGAATACTGAATGCAATTGAAGCAACATTTCAACTATGTCAAATGAACCAGATGTTTAGAACCCTTCTCAAGTATAACATGTATAAGTGGCAATCTATTCCTGCAGGTAAAGCTTTTGCTTTTGTTAGTTTTTCTTCATTCTACTAATGTGCCAAATTAATAACATTACAGCATACTCAATATAAAGACACAATACAAAAGGAGTTTTTTTGTTTAATATCTATGTTTTTGCTATTGTGGAACAGGAAAGGCATTGCTTGTTTATATGTAATGTATGTAATGTAAAGATCTCTGACCTCTAACATACCCCAAGCAAGTAATGCAGACTGTAGCTGGAGAGAGAGAAAACACTTTCCGTTATGTTTTGTAGTTGTTTGGCAAAGATCTCTTAATAAATGGAAGAGGAATCTGCAGTAAAAATACCCTCTTCCTTGCTATCTGTCTATCTATTTAAAGAAAAGAAAAAAGGAAAAACAACTATACATCTTATGAAACCAAAGATGTATTCTTATTTATTCTAGCTTTAATTAAAAACATTAGATCCAAATGAGATAAACAAACATCTCCTTAATTTCATACCTTGGCTATCATCACAAATAAACAACCAGCATGTAACCGTAGAGGAGGCAGATAGCATTTTCCTTTACGTATTACTTGTGTAGCGGTCTTCACAAGATAACCTCTTGCTTAATTGCCCTTGAAATGGGATTTATTGTTTTATTGCATCTTATAAAAATTAATGTCTAAACATATCCAGCAGAAGATGATAAAAAGGAGAGAACTGCTGAAATCTTTGCTAGTGCTACTAAAGCTCTTGCTCTGGATGCAGAGAACCCAAGGAAGGTTGAAGCCATGGGCCGCTACACAGGAAGAAGCAGCCGGCTTTTTTTTATGTCCATTGTTACCTTTCTACTTTTTGTGGTAGAAATGTCAGTAGCATATCTGGGCAATTCTCTTGCACTAGCCTCTGATGGTTTTGCAGTCCTGTCCCACCTGATATCCATGATTATTGGCTTGCTTGGCGTACGTTTCAGTCGTATACGGTGGCATAAGAACAATACATATGGCTTTCTCCGGGCTGATGTAGTAGGTGCCTTTGGCAATTCTGTCTTTGCCACTGCCCTGATGTTCAGCATCCTGATTGAAGCTGTGAAGAGGTATCTCCACCCGCAAAAGACGGAACAAGCGCTATCTGTTCTCATTGTCGGAATCATAGGTCTGCTCTTCAACGTGCTCAGTTATGCTGTCTTTATGGACTGCTGTTACTGCCATGGTTCTGTAGACCAAGATGTGGAAACAGGTAAGCAGCATAATAAAAGCATTGTTCTCTTCATAACCAATACTTAGAAGTAAAGATTGATAGTTGGTTATTGAAACTCAAAATGAGTTTGTCAAGATAAATAAATTTGTATTAAAAGTACAGAGTGTCAATAGTTAGTTTTAAATGGAATTTGCTTGTTTGTTTGTCATAACTGTATCTGCTTCCACTTAAAATCTCAAATTACATACTAAGGATATGCAACCTTTCTGAAGTTGAAGGTTGCATTTGCCTTTTGAGCATGTTATAGGGAGATGCGCACCCAAAATGGATGTCACCCAGCAAATTATGTTTGATTTTATATAAGTTTAATAATCTCCTTATTAAACTGCTTCAGTTTTTCATTCTTCTTCTTTTTATCATATTAAAAATTATAATTTGGGAGTCCTCCTTTGGGCAAGATTCAGTAGGGAGGTTATACTCAAGGTGCTGGATAAACTCTGAGCCCATAGATTAACCACCTATTGAATTTCATGAATTAAGCACCTTTAAATTTCATGAACTGATTCATTTAGTCAATTATTTATCTTTCTAAGCATAAGGTATGGGTGACAGTTAACAACTTATATAGTCATAGGAACAAACTCTGGTATGAGACAATTATGTGAAGCGTGAACTTCATTAGTAAGATAATTCAAATTGAGAAGGAACTGGGATGCAGTCCTATCTAAGCTGGCTTCAGATCCTATTGTGTAATACATAGAGAAGGTAAGTTCTCATTCTTACTGAGAAATTTGTAAATTATGTTTGAATACCTCCCGTACTTTGTGTGAGACCCAATGCTACTATCTAAGAACCTGCACTAAACGTACAGCTTCATTATTAAGTAAGGTGATGTTCCATAGTTAACTTATGGATATAGTTACTTAAAAGGAAAAGCATGATATCTCTTCTACCAACACATCAGTTACATTCTGAAGCCATAACACTGCTGTGCCCAGTGCAATGAGGTTAGCCAGAGCCATTCACAGAATATTAAAACATTCTTTGTTTCCTTCTTTTTTAGGTTACTTTTCTAATGATAGTCCAGTGATGAATCCTTTTCCTGCTGTAGGTGAGTCTTAAAAAATATTTTATTTCATATATAGAAAACATATCAAAAAGAATTGTTGCTCTAGGAGTGTGTGTATGTGAGCATGACTGTGATTCATTAAATGTTACCCTTTGCTTTTTTGGAGGATGGGAAAGGGAAACAACATCTCACTGTTCCTAGAAATTAAATTAGCTATTTTGTAACTTGCAGGAGGATATTAAAGATTTGGGAGAAATTTCCTTCAGAAATGTTGAAATCCAACTCCTTTTTAAAAACCAGCATTGCCTGCAGTTAGCATGAGCCATCATAGCAAATTTCACTCATAGTTTTACATAATATGTAATCAGGATACAGCAACACTTTTCTCCCAAGTCATCAACATCCTTCAAATAGGGTGCTATGCTCAGAAAGGAGCCATCCATACAAAGCTATGCCAAAAAGCCATACAAGCCCATACAAATAGAGTGCTATGCCTGGAAAGAAGCCATACCACTAGATATGACTTGTTCAAGCCTATATACTGCCCCAAAGGTACACATTTTCTGCTTTTAACTATTATTGTGAGTCATTCTACTGCAGGCAAGGGAGATAACAAAGCTGTTAAGCAAAACAAAATTAAATAAAACTAAACAGAACTTGGGGGGAAAACAAATAGTCCCTGGCTGCTATTGTGTTATTAATCAAGTGTATTATCTAGGCTTATTCTCTTCAGTGTTTCCAAGTAGGAAGCGGTGGATTCATGTCATAGAACTTTAAGTTTCCTCAGAACAGATGCTTATCAAAGGTTCCTCATTGAAAAATCCTACAGGGATCAGTATCAGAAGCCTCCTTGAAAATAGAGTTAGCTCTCCACAAATATGTCATGTTTTGTTAGAGAGATATCTCACATTTCCTCTTGAAGCTCAAGGCAGCTCCTTCTAATTTCCCTCAATATATTGGGCAGAGAATGATTGGCCGAAAGTCACCCAATAGGCTTTGAAGATTGAGGTGAAGCTGAACCTAGATTTCCCAAGTCCAGGTCTATCACCTCAACCAACGTGCCACAGTGCATACCCCCCCCCGCCACATGACATAATTGCCCATTGTGGTCCTTGCCCACTGAAAACATTAAATAAAAAGACCCCTGACTGCTGAAAGTTTGGGCATCCCTGACGTAAGTATTTAGAAGATGAATTTTATTTGCTTAATCATTCTTGTGGAAAAAGCTTATTTGCAAAATTGGAGTGTTTTGCTTGGGTCAGGGGTCTTTAAGCAAACTATTAGCATTACTTAGATAATACATGGGCCTCTACTCCTTGCAGATCAGGAGCTGTGGAAGCAGATTTTAAAGGCTATATTGGAAAGTTTATGCACTCCCTGACTATTTTGCACTCTCTGACCTTTCTGCACCCTCTGACTTTAGTGATAATTCTGCAACTTGGTGAGGTCCAAGGGCATATTGATATCCCTTTCTAGTAGTTAATGATTTGGTGATTGTATAGATGTCAGACAAGTCTGCAAGTCAGCTATAATCATTTTAAAAATCGAGATATTATGATTGAAAGAGCATGCCACCTTGCATAGTCACTCTTTGGTACCAAAGTTCACATATTTTGGGTGTATATGAAAAGGATTTCAAATGTCAAACACATGACAAAGATGTTTTGAACTACAAGTACAAGACTCCCTTTCCAGGAATGCAGGATTTGATGTACGTTACAAATGCTGATGGTTACCTTTATAGTCCCACATCAGGGAAGAACAATCTTTTTCCAATAGAGAGTTTCATAAAAGATTACCGCCAATGATAGAGAAAGCCATCCCTTCTTTCTGATTAGGGTCATATGTTGTACTAAATTATAATATAGTTTGTTTGGCCATGGCTTTTTATTGCCTGAATCCAACCCTCATTTATTCAATAATCTACAGTTAAACAAAGCATAATTTAGTGTGATATGTGAATCCAGTAAATTATGGAAAATTTCTCTCTCTTCTGGATGGCATTTTCTTTCTTCTTCCATTCTTGGCAGATGGGTGTGAGGGAAGGGATAAATCACTCTAGAGACCTTTTTGCAGAGATCTTCTGAAATCAGATCAATGTGATATTAGATTAAGGGCCCAACACTATTCAACAAGGTTCAGTCCCAAATTCCTGTATCAACTTGCACATATATATCATAGGCTTTCTTCTGAATGCCTCTACCATCTGCTGGAACATGAATAAAACCAGAGATAATGCTTCCATATGATATTTCATCTCTACTTGTGAAATTTCATCTTTTTCATGTGCAGACACACTTTTGGTGTAACAGAAAAAAAATACTAGGTTCCTCTAAGGTTTTAAATCTGTTTGTAGGGCTGTAGGAACCTGAAGAAGAGTAGAACTAGTAGTAGTGAGGGAGCTGACTGAAGGACTCAGAAAAAAAATGTCTACCCCATTCTTTCAACAGAACTTTCTGCTTGATTGTAGTCTTTTCTATAAATGGAAAGTGCAAGAGTGGATCAAACCCTCCATTCATCTATTTCATTGAATCAAAGAGTTGAAAGAGATTGTTTAGGCTATCAGGTGGAACCTTCTATTCAGTGCAGGAATCCCAATGAAAATTTTCACAATAAGTAGCCGTCTGTCCGCTAACTGAACACATCTAGTGAAGGAGAACCCACCATCTCTCTAGGTAATTGGTTTCATTGTCAAAATACTGCTACTGTTAGGATGTTTTTGTTAACATTCAACCATAATTTGTCCTCCTATGACTTAAGTCACTAATTCTGTACCCTGTGCTCTGGGATGACAGACAACAGATCTTTCCTTTCTTTTGTGTGATATCTTTTCAGGCACTTAAATAGAGTTATCAAATTCTCATCCTCCCCTCAGTCTTTTCTTCTCAAGGCTAAATGTTCCCAGATCCTTCAGGAAAGATCTTCTAGGCCACAGATTATCAGAGTTGCTCCTCTCAATATATCTGAATGTTTAAAGTCTGGTCCCTAGGACTGGACTCAGTTCTCCCAGTAGAGTGAAACTATTATTACTTCTCTGATTTACAAAAACCTAAACCTGTTGCGACAACCTAAAATTTAATTTGCCTTTTTTTTTGCATCCACTTCACACTGTCAAATTATATTCCATGTGCAACTAATTATACCAAGAATTTTTTTTCACAAGTACTAATGCCAAGCTGGGAACTTCCCCAATCTGTGCCTTTACATTTGATTTATGTTTGCTAAGTGAAGAATTTTGCATTTGTCTCAGTTAAATTTCATTCTGTTATTTTCAGCCCTTTATTTTAAGCTATCAAGTGGGTTCTGAATTTTACTTTTACCTTATAGAATATTAGTTATCCCACTCAATGTTGTATTAAATGAAAATTTGAGAAGTGTTCCATCTACCGCCCAGAGTCACTTCCTTGTGAGATGGGCGGTGTCTAAATTTGAAATATAAATAAATAAATATTTTTTAAATTTAAGTAATTAATGAAAATTTTGAGGAATACGGGGCCAGGATGAACCTGGTGGTATCCTACACTCTCCAGTTTCATAGTTTTATATGATGTGTCAGTTTTGCTAAGCTGTATGATAATTTTAGAGAGATTTCAAAATAGTAATGGAAGTACCTTAACTGTTGAGATGGTTATGCTAATCCATTTTCTGAGAAATTAATGCATATTGACTCAGAATCATGTTTCTAAAATAGAATCTATTGAACATTCATTGTAATTATCTGCCAGGATACCTTTGTCTATGTAAGAACTGATCCTTATCAGGGATCTGCAAATCAAGTTTTAAAAGAAGTAATTAGTGATATAAATCCAAGCAGCAATTAATGAGAATCATCAATGGCCTCTAACTTGAGATAGGAGAATATTTCTGGTCAATGACAGTAATAAAATTTTGATTTGATATAATTTGTCATATGCAAACCTCTAGACGTCCAAAAGACTGTTTGCAGACAAGCTCTGATGTAAATTCCTAAATCATTCTCACTTGCTCTCAGGAGATATTGGCATTCTTAATTAAAATTTCACAAGATCGCCCAACCTCTTTCTTATCTCACAAAATTTCTGCCGTTTCAAATTTTTAAAAGATTGAAAGTAAGCACCCCATATCTTTATGGTTATGGATTAAAAAAAAATGCCCAGGCCACGCCTGCAAATCTTCCCGGGAACTGTCAATAAAGGGCGTTCACCGCGCCTTTATAAAGGAAAACGCAGAGTCACAAGAGCTCCTTCGCCTGGCCACTTGTCGCGGGTTCAAAGGCACGGTCCGCTCGCAGGAGAGGAAGGCGTGAGGCGACCCCATTGCTGCAGCCCACAGCCTGGCCTGGGGGCGGGCCCTGGAAGAAGTCGGCTCTGGTGAAGAGCGGCAGTGCCAGCTCTCCCCATGGGGCGCTACACGGGCCAGACGTGCCGCCTGATCTTCATGCTGGCCCTGACAGCGGGCTTCTTCGTGGCCGAGCTGGTGTCGGGCTACGTGGGCAACTCGATCGCGCTGGTCTCCGACTCCTTCAGCATGCTCTCCGACCTGATCGCTCTGAGCGTGGGCATCGCCACAGGGCGCCTCTCTCGCCAACGCCGACGCCGCCCCGCCGCCTCTTATGGCTCCGGACGGGCCGAGGTGGTGGGCGCCCTCAGCAACGCCGTCTTCCTGGCCGCCCTCTACTTCACCATCCTGGTGGAAGCGGTGAAGCGGCTGGTGAGGCCGGAGGCCATCCGCGATGCTGCGCTCATCCTCGTGGTAGGCGCGCTCGGCCTGGCAGTCAATCTCGTGGGTCTCCTCGTCTTCCAGGACTGGGGCTGCAGCTGCTGCGGCCGCCGCCGTCGGGGCTCGCCGCCCCCACCCCCGCCCCGGCTTAGCCACGAGGACGAGAGCCAAACCCGGGCCTTTCCTGGCAGCTCGTCCGCCTTAGAGGGGATCGTGAAAGAGAGCGACGAGGGCGCCCCGGGGGCTCTGAGCATAGGAGCAGCAGGTGCCTCTCGGTTGCCCCCTTCCTCGACATTCGCGGCGCCTCCCCGCCTCCCTTTCATCTGCCGTCTTTTCTCTGTCTCCCTCCAGCCCTCGTTCGCCTTTTTCCTTTCACCCAATTTCTCTTTGCCTTTTGGGATCTTCTCTGGTCATTTTTCATCCTTCCTTTCTTATTTCCCATTTGTCTTTTGGGAGGTGTGTTGATGGGTGTCTTTGAAACTGTTGATTCTATTCACTCTTATCTGATTATTCTATTTGTCAGCTCCTCTTTACTCCCCTCATTCTTACTTTTTGGGCCATTCCTCCTTATTTGAGCTACTAATCTTTGCAACTTTCTCTCTGCTTCTAGCTATGTAGGTTCCCCCTTCCCTTATTCTTGCTTTTTCCCCAGCACTTCCTTTTCTCTTCTTTCTTCTTTATTTCTATTTCCCAATAAATATTATTGGGAAAGAATAATGTACTGTATAATAATATACAGTACATTAATTATGTATATACAGTACATTATAGGTATCATAACGCATTGGCAGAATATAATATATGTATAACAGACTACTGCTGAATAAAGCTGGAGATATAATCGTATTTGCAACATTAAAGTAGATAAACTGAAGCAATCGTTGTGTCATTTAGTGTTTGTTTTCATGGTCCTTTGATACTATAAATCATTTTTCTAAACTACAACAGTATGGAAGAGATTGCAGATGCCAGGCTGTGTAAGGTGGTCTTTGGGAGTATTGTTAAAACAATCCCATTCCGTTTTGGCCATTGCCTTGTTGGCTTATAATTATAGAGCGTATGCAAGTGTGAGAGAGTCATAGGCAACTTGCTTGTTCTGAGTGTCAGTATTTAAGGTAAGTTGGTTTTGAAAAGATTTGTTTCTTTCTGTTTGTAGAACTTATACACAACACAGCGTTTCTTCTTTGAATGCAGGTGATTCTGCAGATACCGAGAAAAAGCCCAAAGAGGATGGGAAACAGAAAAAAGAAAAAAAGTCTGAAGCCTTGAACATCAGAGGTACTTTGGCAGGGATGAAGGATTTCTCCAGAATGAAGGAGCCATAATTAGAGATGACCTGTTCTTATTTATGGTTGCTGTCTATACAAGTTTATACTAGAATTTTGGAATCTTATGTATTCCAAGTAAATAATACAGTTATCCAAGCTTTCTCTTTTCATCTTCAGAGCTAATGTTTTCCTTATGCTTTGTTTCAGGTGTCCTTTTGCATGTGATGGGAGATGCTCTTGGCTCAGTTATTGTTGTGGTTGCAGCTTCAATATTCTATGCGCTTCCTCTGGATGAGAACACACCATGTAATTGGCAGTGTTACGTTGATCCCAGCCTGACCATCATTATGGTCTTTATCATACTGTCCTCAGCCTTTCCACTTATCAAGGAGACGGCAACCATTTTGCTGCAAATGGTTCCCAAGAGTGTGAATATGCAAATATTGAGTAAGTTGCTTTTGGACTGTTATGTCCCTTAAAAGCTGGTGTTGTTCTTGGAAATGATATTCTTGGATTAATACACCCACTGCAGCATTACATGCTCAAGGATCACATGGTGGTATTTCCTAGCAACATGACTCAAATCTTAGAGGATTAGTAAAAGGATGTAGAGTATTTTGAGAATAGGCCACGTAGCAGGAATCAAGTTGTTTGCAGAAATTCCTATACAAAGGTATAGACATTTGTAGCCCATAACTACTAATATAAATAGATTGGTTTATTGTTTTGCAGTATGGATCACAATACCCATATTTATGACATATGTAAATTGTTACGGTTGATTTTGTTTTTGAATTCACCCCTCTGAAATTGGAGTTTTGGAATGATGTTTGCTTGCTGAATCAATCCACATTTTGTATGAAATATATCAAGGTGCAGAACAATGCGATTCTTCAGTTTTTCTGAGGGATATTCTCCAAAGCAGGACTGAAAAAAAAAATTGATACGTTACAAATTGATACTGTTTTTTTTTTCAGCTTTATGTGGGTCATGCATATAAATATTTATTACTGGATTCTAACAAATGGTGCTGGTACCCGATACATATATATATATACTGTTATTTAGGAGGGTCTGTTTTTGAAATTTCACTTTTAATTCATTCAGTTGTTTTCAGAACAAAGTCCCTGTCACTGTTTTTCCAGGCTGTAGTTTACTGGGTCATATGGTTGGGTGATTTTGTGACTTAGTTCATCCTGGTACCCTCTAGTTCCCATTCAGCTCCCATAATTCCCAGACAATCTGGAGGATACTAGGCAGTGGAAGTTGACCTGCTTCTGCTTCTTCCAATGTAATTATTATTGTTGGCAAGAGGAATTTCAACAAGTCTCATCCAACAGGCTCTGTCTCCTTATTTCTTACTTGGAAACTATTGCACTATTAGCCAGAGGCAGACATGGAGTTAATGTTTCAGCTGGGGCTGCTTTCTGGTGTTTCAGCCCTATGTTTTGTACAGTCTGGAGAAGTTATGACCAGGTTCTTACACTCCCCATTCTAAGAGGCGTTCTTTGTGTTTGTAGCTGCAGTTAAATAATGAATGGAATACTATGGAACTTGGATGAAATCTGATTTGATTATCTCCTTGTTTGCATTTTTTCTTTTTCCTAGCAAACAAATTACTGGAAGTGCCAGGGGTTAGCAGCATTCATGAGCTGCACGTTTGGGAATTTGTCAAGGGGAAGAATATTGCCACGCTCCACATCAAGTGTCACTCTACTTCTGACTACCCAGTTGCTTCATACAAAATCAGAGAGGTGTTCCACGAAGAAGGGATCCATTCAGTGACCATCCAGCCAGAGTACCTAGACCACAAGAGTCCTGAGGTCCTGTGCAGTACACCATGTATCTCCAAATCTTGTGATCCTCAGTTGTGCTGCAGCCAGCAGGAAGCTTTTCTTTCCCAGATGAATGGTTATACTGAAAAAATAGGCAGCTTTTCTCCATCACTGAAGAAAGTCTTCCATAAAAAAGATGTCATAGAAATTCCTATTGAACCCATGTGGGCTGAAGACATGGTCAAAAAGAACAGTTTCTCCAAGGATAGTTACAAAGAAAAAAGTGAAACCACACCATATATAAGCAGCACTCAATTTTAGGCTCTTGGGTGAATGGATTCTAAGTTTTTTTTGTCTAAAAAAAAGGGGGGGCTTCCTTGTGCAAAGCTTCCTTTGGCTGAAAAAGAAGTAGCTGTTGGCAAGTGTTTGCCATGGTTCTGGGAGGCAGTATTTGAAAGCTGAATTCACAAGGGTATTCACAATTCACAAATGCTGTGACTAAAATGGATGCCCTTGGTGTCTTCTAAGGTCTAGCTGGAATGGAAAGCCATTTTCCTAATGCTGGGCAAACAAGCAATGTCATCCCTGTTTGCTGCCCTATCCCTGCAAAGAGAAAAGGATAAAGCATTTATCCAATGAGCAGAAGTGTCTTCTGCTCAGAGAACATGGACCCTTCAAACCCTTCTCTTAATTGTTGGTGTATGCATCTCGCAAGTGCAAACAGAAATCTCAGGAATGTTGAGATTTCCTTCTGATTTAATCTACTAATCAGGGTGCAGATTGCAAACCTTATTACTTTATGATTGTCCTGGCTGATGGCTATCTTTATCTTTCACTGAACTCTGTTTTTCTGTGTACTTGAAATAGATGAAAAGAAGAAGAGGAATGAGATAGGCCCCATGGGTTTAAGGAATTGTGTAACATGTCCAAGAAAGCAAAACAACCCTATGAAAAACAGGGATTTGTAATTTTGGTCCACAGAATTGGCTACAGGATATAGACAATTAGTATGGCTGCTTTCATGGCATTGAATACATGAGTTAAATCAGCAAAAGAGCCAATTAACTCACCCTTTTGTGATTAGCTTCACAAATGAAGAACTATATTCTTACTGAAGTGTGAATGGTGATATTCACAAGAATTTATTTTCTCCCCTTATTGTCTTCACATTTCCCTCATATCCCAGTAATTATAAAATGCTGGATTTTTTTTCTTCTTAGAAAATATTTGAAATAATTTATTGGCTCTTATGCCATGAGAGATAAAATGTGAGTTTTTCGAAATGTGCTTATGTCATTTGTATTTAACAAAGAAGTAAAGCTGCAAGAAGTAAGGATTTGCACTTGCCTTTAGGCATCATAGAACCTTACCTCTGAGTTTGCTTTATTAGAGTAATCCTATGTGTACCCTGAGCAGTTCAGATGCTGTTTCTCTCTCTTCTTTTATAATATGGTGCTATTTAATGTATTCTTTTGGAATTATGGCACTTCCTTCAAGCCATTTTTAGGATTTTTTTTAACAGTGTGTTAGAATTTATTTTCAGGAGATCTTTGTCTTGCCAGCCTACTTTAAACCTCAAATCCAAATAAATGTACATAACAGTAAGCCCATTGTATTTCTTCTTTAAGGACTGCCCTTGACTCCATATAAGTGGTTGAATGAAGCTAAATGATGGTTGTCCTCCAGCTATCTTGGGGTTCTTTTATGTTTTTATTCCTTTATGTTTTTTTAAAAAAATGCTGTTTATTTATGTCTGATGTTTTTATATTGTGATATAATTTTAATTACATTATTAATATAATGTATATAATTAAATTATATACATAATTTAATGCTTGTAAACCGCCCAGAGTCACTTTTTGTGAGGGGCCACTATATAAATTTGCTAAATAAATAAATAAATTTGGAATATCTTCCTGGAATATCTTACATCATTATTTTAGAAATTTCAGTAGGCAGCTAAAATTCAGATCATATTGTCTCTGGACATCAGAGGGTTTAGTCCTAATGAAAAAAGTGGGGATGGAAGAATGGACTGGTCTGTACAACTGCCTCCACTGAATGTAACTCACCCCAGTCCAGTCAGTACACTGTTTCTCTGGCTTATTTTTATGGACAGCAAAATGTAACCCTACTAAACAGATTCTGTGTAAGATACCAAAGTTGTGCTGATACTGTTGCATGTTTCTTTGAATGGTATTAATTTCACACTGCACTTTGGCAGGCTGAGGATTAGAAATTTAGATGCCTAAAAATGGGTAAGTTTTAATGAAATTACTGGCAATGAACAATGGTATAATCCATGAAATTAATGCTGCTGTTTGGAATTAATACTGCTCCATGAAAAATTTAATAGAAACACATGATTGTAATTACTGCCTGTGTATTTTTCTCTCATTTAACTTAATGTTTGTGTGTATGCATTTTTGTAGCATAAACTGGGATTAGTATGTGTTCAGTAGTAATGCTGTTTTTAATTTTTTGTGTGTATGTATGTATGCCTATTTATATTGCCTTAATATGAATAGAAATTTTCTTCCTCTAAAAACTACAATTACAATTTAAAGAAATACTTTTTCAAACTGTACTGCATGAAATATCTCCAAATGGGCAATAATGCTTTGTTTGGGGTGATAGTCACTGTTGTTTTTGTTGCAAAAGTACATATAGTAAATAAAGAAGTATTACATTGTTTTATAAATACAGATAATGCACTTTCTGTATTTTAAAGAAATCTTAATCAGAACATGGAAGATGAGGTTAACCAGACTCTAAATATACAGGCATGTAGCATAAACAGCAGGAATTATAGAAATCTACAAATAAAAAGGGGCACAATGATAACCAATTTCAAATACTGTATCAATGAAAAGGCCATTGCATTTATGAACACCTCATAATAGCAAAATGCAAAATTTTACCAAAAATTCCTGGGTCTGAATTTGATCCATTCCAGACGAGACCAAACTGAAATGTAAGCAGTGTTTTATAGCACTCTATTATCTCGGCCGTCACAAGTTATAGAGACCCCATAAAATTTGCACTTTCCAGAGAAGAAAAATCCATCTCTTGATTCTTACTATAATTTTGATCTGACTTTTCTCAACCACTTTACTATGTGAGTAAATGTGGCTGCAGTGCATCATGTATGGGCAACAGCCCATTCCATGTATGCCAGTGTTGTCCAAACTTGGCCACTTTAAGATGAGTGGACTTCAACTCCCAGAATTCCCCAGCCAGCCATGCTAGCTGGGGAATTCTGGGAGTTGAAGTCCACTCATCTTAAAGTGGCCAAGTTTGGACAACACTGATGTATGCTGTTTTCCCAGTATAAGTAGCACTTGGGACTTATCATATGTTTTCCTATAAAATTATTGCTCTACACAGTTATCTTATATGGCACTTTTCCATGGCTTTTTTGTGCTGATTAGATCTGCAACTGCCCTTCTATCTAGGGGAGACTTGTGACAAGGGTTATTTATTTATTTATTGGCAACAGCCTGATATCCTTCAGCAATTAAGTCTGTGGACATTTGGATATGGCTACTAAATTAAATTCCAACTAAATTCTTTACTCGTGTATGTTGTATAACTTAAGATTTTTCTCCCTGCTTTTTGGGGGGGAGCTCCTGATGGCCTTGATACATCTGTGGTGACAGGAGAGGTACAGGATTTGATTCTTCTGTGAAATTGGAAGGTCAAAAACCTGCAAAAATCTTAGAAATCTTAGAATAGAATATAATACTAGAATATTAGACTCCTGTAAATATGATGGCTTCAATTCAGAATGAAGTTTAGTACATTTCATTGTTGGATTGTGGTTTTTGAATATAAAGTTTATGAACTGCATATTTGTAATGAAGTATCATCTTTGGAATGTATCATCTTCACTAAATGAAGGTTTGTGTTATGAATTCCTCTGAAGTTGCTCTTGCCTTCCATCAGGACAGCATCGGAATTCTGTAGAACTGAAATTTGTTTGGAGGCTTCAAACTTTAATTCTGATAATCATTTCCATGCGTTTTCAAGAACCTACCATATGTGCAATTGTTCTTGTGCACTTTATTTGCTGAAAACAACAAAAAAGTGCAATATATAAAACTAATGTTTTAAAAGTTTGATATAAATAAAACATTTGTTATGTGCACAACTAGTTTTGCTATCAAATAAATAATTTTTTAGAAATACCAAGGACTGTTTCTAACATTGTATTTTGTGCTCTGATATATATCTGGAAACTCACTTTTTTTGAGAGTATTTTAGGAGGTTATGCTCACCATTTTACATGTGTCAGATATAAAAAGAACTTTGTACCCTAGTATATAACATTTATAGCAAAATTACCCCTATTCCCTCATACATTTATTTCAGCACCTTTTCATTTGAGGAAATATTCCCCCAAGACCCTGAGAAGTTAGCCTCCTTCCTAGGGCTGAGAGAAAGTGACTGGCCCAAGGTCACCCAGCTGGCTTTGTGCCTAGGAGGGACCAGAACTCACGTCTTCCTGGATTCTAGCCTGATTCCTTAACCACCACACCAAATTGGCTCTCTATATTCTTTTCTACCAGGTTGCTAATAAAATAATAGTTTCTCCTTTCTTTTCTCCATCCCAGCAACCAGATCTTTGTATGATATTCTTTTATCTGTACTACCTAAATGACAGAAGGACCTGCTAATTCTCTCGTGAGATGTTTCTAGTCAGAAAGGGCTACCAACTAATAGACATTATGCAGCCATTCAGTCTTTTTATCCTTAATGGATTTTCTGAGGAAAGAAATGTAAAGTACTGGAAAAATACAGTAGTGTTTGAAATGGAAGGCAATGTTGCAGGTGTCTGCAGAGTGAGTCAAAAAGGTCAAGATGGCAGCCTCAACCATGTGAATAAAGCCCTGACCCTTTAGGGGGTCATTACATAGGTCATGATGAGTTAAAAGGTAAGGCTTTGATTGCATGGCTGTGGCCATCATCTAGACTTTTTTCGACCCCCCTCCCTTTGGCACCCCTGCAATGTTGCCTGGATATCCATACTTTTCCATGAGAGAAACAGATGAAGACCTTGCTTGAATACGTCTTGCGTAAAGAAGGTAGATAAAAGGCACAGTGAATTATCCACCCAAAAGATAAAAAATTAAGGCATATTGGATTTTAAAGAACATGCAGGCTGTTTTTTGGTTATATGGAATAAAAGAGCCTAAGAAGAAGAAGAGCCTTACTTTTGTTTCAGGGACTTATATTCTGCTCTAGCATGAATCAGAGGAACTCTCAGGCCCAAAGCATACGTGATCGCAAGGCAAGCAGAGGTGTCATAAACAAGCCAATCACCCTTACCACTGAGGTAAATGTCATTTGAAAAAGCAGGGAGGGATCTCACGAAGCAGGAAGATGAAACAAAATGACCCCTATTCCTTCATAAACCTATTTTAGCACCTTCTCATTTGAGGAAATATTCTCTAAAGACCCCGAGAAATTAGATATTCCAAAGCATTGAGTAACTCTATTGATTTTTCCTTATGGAAATGCACCAAATAATTTCTTCAGGGTTTTTAAAAATATCGTTTTAAATAACTGGGATTTTGTAGCAGGCATAATTTTCCAGGATAGGCCATGATCATTCAGGTTGCCCTGCTGCTCCACACCATCTCCTCTCCCCTCTTCCTTTCTGCCTTCTGGAAGTTCAGCTCTTGGCTGAGAAGCTGCATCTCCTGAGACCAAGATCTGGGACCTGTCATGGAAGGTCTTTGGTGCCAGATTTTGGGTTTGGGTGTGGCTGAGGTGCTTCTCACCCAGAAAGTGTCTCTGCCTGGAGCAAAGGAACAGGCGTCCCTTTGAGAGGACAAGTGTGGCTTTTTAGGCTTGCGTTATGCTATCTCTCACACACAACCCCTCCCATTTTGAGGTAATAAATAGACAGTTAAATGAAGTATTTATAAGCTGCCTGTTTTAAACTCCTGAAGAGGTTCGCAGGAATTAATAAAAGCACAAGATATTGAATAAAACAATACATAAAACTACATATTGGACAGAACTAATGACTGGAGACAGCTGGCATAGAAAGATAACTTTTTACAGGATCCCTAAAACACTCCCCTGTGGGCCTGGCATACAAGAGAGTGTAGATAGGAGCTATCACTGACTATAGCTCAAGAGTTAAGCAGATTCTTTGCATGCAGGCCAGTTCTTAACATCTTTATTTGAAAAGCTGATATAGCACCGAAATGACAGCTTTTTGATGACTGGATGGCTTTTACACCTTTTCAAGAGGCAATCGTGCAAAATGGACAGGGTAGTGTTATGCATAACAGTTTTTTGTTTCTCTTGGATGGGGATGGGTATCTACAAGCAAAGATTGTGACCACAACCTTGTGATCAAAGCCCTTCTCTTTTGATGTGCATTAGGCATGGGTGTGGCTGCCATTGGACTTTTTTGGCCCCATCCCTGGGGACAACCCTGGATGGGGAGTCTGGGAAGGCTTCATCTAATTGCCAGTGTTATAGCTATTTAACATAGGTACTATCCATCTCGAAATGGCAGTAAAGCGTGCCCTTGATTTTTGGCCACTGGAGCTTGTAGAGGCTCCCACAGTTGCAAAAAGGGGATTTGAGCTACACACAACTCTGAAACTTTAAGCTGCCCATCCCTAAAGTAAAATATGATGACCCTGGAAGGTTAATCCAGTCCATATAATCAAGAGGAATATGTAGAAGTTCTGAATTTGAACCATTTTGATGATTTATTTTTTTCTTTTCATATCTTGTGCACTACTGACAGTTGTGAGATTGTGGCAGGATGTAAATTCAATCAATCAATCAATCAATCAATCAATCAAAACAGATGGTTTCAATCATATTTTGAAAGTGTTTTGGTCTTTAAATGAAGAGAATCAGGAGAAAACAGCTGATAACTCTTTAAAAATGTTTCAAATCCTGTCTACTATATCCTCTTTGCAGAGGAGAAGTTGCAAAATTTATGGAGGTTAAGCTAGTCAGATATAAACTATTGCTCAATTTTTAATTTTAGGTATGGAGTTGATGTCATTGATTTCTTCATTAAAATATCCACATAATATGTAACAACCAATCCTTGTTCAAAGTGAGCAAATCAAGGTCTTTTTTCAGAAAGCTTCACAAAATATATACTTTTTGCTCAAGCTACAGCAGTACTTAAACACAGATACTTTGATGGAGAATATTGCCCTTGTATCCCTCCATGATCCACACCCAACACCCTTGCTCAGAACAAAACCCATTATGGCGTCACAGTAGGCGCACAATTTATGGCCTCAGAGCTACGGGCAACCCACAGGGAGAATCAGGTGCATCCTTCAGTGTCTCACATTCTGCCACCCCCTCTGCCTGTGAGACTTCTCTGATGTAGATTGCACACATTTGGATGGCAGCAGGGAGAAATGGTTTACTGTATCTCTTCGCTGCAATCCCAATTTTTGCGGTTTAGATCTAACAGGCCTAGGTAAAACTGTGTGTGTGTGTGTGTGTGTGTGTGTGTGTGTGTTCTTCTTAATTTATTTTCAACGTGGGAACCCACTAAGAGGGGAGGAAATGGGATCATTCTATGTATATCTGCTCGTTAAAACTGAACAGTTAAATAATTAAATTAGTTGAAAGTAATACCACGAATATTTAATTAATATTATTTA
Source organism: Python bivittatus (assembly GCF_059951505.1). NCBI lineage: Eukaryota > Metazoa > Chordata > Lepidosauria > Squamata > Pythonidae > Python > Python bivittatus. The sequence continues at coordinate 109,546,267 of NW_028277030.1, forward strand.
CTTTTCAACTGCCACCCTTTTTAAATCTTTTTATTTGCCCTTTATTAAAGTGTGGCCTCTGATAAACATAATTGATTATTTAATTAATTAATAATTCCAAACAGCATCAAGGCAATGGCCTTCAGCCAGCAACTCTTGCATCTTCTCGGCTGAGTCTGTGGCTTTATGTCTATATGTCTATATAGGTCTATATGTCTCTGAGAAAAGGAATATTGCAATAATTTAATCTTAGGAGGAAGAAAATACACCATAGATCTGCCAGAAGAATGACAACATTGGATACAAATTCTTTCCAAGTTGTTTCCGTCATAGAACTTTTTTTCAGAAATCTGTCCTTTATTTCTGACTGCTCTATCCTAGACTGCTGCCGTCCTTTCTGACCTGCATTCATTGCCCTGGGTGTTATCTTGCATTGCTACTCACCTTCTTTTTATTCTCATTTGAGCCATTCTTCTAATCTTTCAGCAAAACCTAAAACTGTTGTGAGATTCTTGTTTGTGTAAATATAGTGAGTGTTTTTTGACAGGTGGTTCTTATTCCTGCACTTTCTAGGACATATAAACCAAGGCCTAGGTGTGTAGTCATGTGGGAGATAACACTGGTTTGGCATTCTGAAAGCTACATTCCCAGCACTTCTGGTGGGCACCAAACTGGAGAAGTCCAGCGTAGATTTAAGCAATTTTTATAGAAATAAATAAATAAATAAATAAATAAATAAATAAATAAATAATAAAAAACCCCTTGATAACTGGTATTTCATTCAAATATGTTGCAACTAGTTCCCAATACCAGCTGCATCTTGCTTAGCCCTTTAATCTTTCTGAATGAATACTGTGATGAAGGTTGCTCTTACAGTGCATCTTTCCACATGTAGTTCATGATCAGTTACAGTAACGTAATTGACTATGAATCAGGTGTGCTGGTAAAAAAGACTGATACCACTGTAGGTTCCATCAAGAGAAGTTTCTCAGTCATAAGAAATAATAACTTTGTTTTGTGTTAATTAGACCACTACTGAATCTACTTTTGGATGCTGCACTTCAAGAAGCATTTGGACAAACTGGGATCAATTAACAAGAGAGGTAATTCACATTTATTTATCTATTTTTATTGATTTATATAGCTACTCAATCAATATGTGAGTCAAGCCTACATACTTAATTAAAACAATGCATAATAACCATCCCCCCCAAGAAACCCCATTAAATTATAATAAAACATAATGTTTCGAAGGCAACCAATCCCAAACCAACAAGAGTCAGTCAAGCACAACTGACTCAGTTCCTGGGGTTAAAACCAGGTCTGGAGAGACTTCAGAAGGCAAGTAGGGTTGAATCCATCTGACTCGTGGGAGGATGCTATTCCAGAAGGCAGGCATGGCAACAGAGAAGGCACACCTCCTAGGTTCTGCCAAATGACACTGCTTAAGTCAGTGTTGTCCAAACTTGGCCACTTTAAGATGAGTGGACTTCAGCTCCCAGAATTCCCCAGCCAGCCATGCTGGCTGGGGAATTCTGGGAGTTGAAGTCCACTCATTTTAAAGTGGCCAAGTTTGGACAACACTGGCTTAAGTAAAGGGAGTTGGAGCATGCCCATCCTGTCATATCTTATTGGATAAGCAATGGTTTTCAGAGAGCTAGTGCTACAAATAACCAGGCCTGTGCCATGAAGGTCTTTATAGATAGCAACCAGCACCTTGTATTGCACTGGGAAGCTTACTGGTAGCCAGTCCAGGTCATGAAGCAGCAGTGTTATATGGCTGCACTGAGATGCATCCATTAATACTTGCTCTGCTGCATTCTGGATCAGCTGAAGCTTCTGAGTGGTCTTCAAGCAGAGACTAGACAGCCACCTGTCTAGAATGCTTTCACTTGCACTGAGCAGGAGGTTGGTCTTAAGGGCCAAAATGGCCCCTCCTATGATTCCACTGTACTTTGGAAACAATGAATAATGGAAACAATAATTCCCATCTGCTGCATTGCTCATAACCCATAGGCCAAGCTCAGGATGCAATGAATTTTTGCATACTGACAAATTGTGCAAAAGGAAAAGAACAAGAGCCTAGATAGACATCCCAGGTATCAGTTTAGAGTCTTTTGTTTCTTTAAGCACTTTTGAGCAGTTCTCTACATATTTCTATTACTCTGAGAATGGTGATTGCGAGAAAGCTGACCCACCATTTTCTGGTATTAATCAAGTCCTGCTTTCCTCAGCTAAATGCAAGACTAGGCAACCTGGTGCCCTTCAGATCTTTTTGTGGACTACAGCTTCCACATTCCCTTGCTGTGCTTCTTGGGTTTATGGGATCTGTGTTTGGAGGACACCAGCTGCCTTCCTTGGCTGGATCCCAGAATGTTTCTTAAGCTGAAACAACACTCTTCAGGTTATATTCCATATTATATGAGGAATTTGAACATATTCTTGAATATATACACATATCACATTAATAAAGTTGAACTGTGTTTCCCACCTAATTAACAGACCAGAACATCCAGATTTTTCAAGTTCAGATAGGGTAGTTCCTTGCCAGAAACTCATAGTTAGTCTTCCAAACATTTAGAGACTGTAGCAGCAATGATAACAAATAATGTTTCAACTTTAGTGCCTATAATACCATTTCATGCAGTAAAAGATTTCTAGATTATACAGCTTTGAACTCATTATCCCATAATATACAATATAACTATCACAAGTTTTGTTTGCCAAGCAATTGTGAAGGCACGACATAGTGGCGAACACTGACTCTTTCAACTGCCTTTGCATTTTTAAAGGAAAAAATACATGAATATTTTTTTTATAATAATATTTTATTGAAATTTTAAATTTATTTATTTATTTATTTATTCGGCTTGTATGCCGCCCATCTCCCCCACGGGTGACTCTGGGTGGCTCACAATAAAAACGAAGAAATACAATTATCTCCAAGATGGCTAAAAACTATAAATAATTTAAAAACATATTAAAATACCGTAAAAAACCTCCTCTAATTTTGGCCCTATAAAAATCTGTAAGATGCTGGGGGGGGGGGGGGGCAACTACAAGGTTAAAAGTCAGAAGTGAAAAAGAAAATGAAAAATACAAATTATAAGAAAAAGGAAAAGAAAATGTGAGATAAAGTACTGTAAAGAAAAAGAAGAAAGGCATGAAAAATAGATAGCTTCCAATCTATCTCTGGTCTTGAGAATAGTAAGAGTGTCATAGGTGCTAGTTTTTAATGCGTTAAATAGGAATACTTCTTTGTCAAAACATATCCCATTACATTTATAATCTAATCTTCAAATCCCCATGTAAGCTTCGCCCCACCTGCATTTTGCAAGTAGTCCATCAATGGTTTCCATTCCTTAAGGTAATGATTATTTGATTTTTCTTTTAATAAACAAGTCAGTTTATCATTTTCTGCCATTTCCATCAGTTTTAGCAAGCATTCTTGTATTGTTGGTAGTGTCTGGGTTTTCCAAAATTGTGCATACAAAAATCTTGCTGCAGTAATCATGTATTGAGTAATACATCTGATAAGATGCTTTCCAATTTGAAAGTCCATTATCCCCAACAGGAATAGTTCTGGTTTAAATGGAACCTGTATTTGTAGTATGCTCTGCATCAAAGATTGTATTTGAGTCCAAAATTTCTTTGCAATTTTACATGTCCACCACATATGGTAAAATGACCCTTCTTGTTGGTTACATTTCCAACAAACGTTGGAAATTGTCCCAAACATCTTTGATAATCTTTGGGGTGTCATGTACCATCAATACATCATTTTATAAAAATTTTCTTTCAAATTGAAAAAATACATGAATATTAATATTTTACTTATTCAAGTTGTATACACCCCTCTCACAAGGGTGAGATAAACACTGCTTTTTTATTTTTGGTAAGAAGATGAGAACTGTATAATTTAGAGCAAAGACAGACACTTTTTTAGGGGCTGAAGTGACACTTTTATATACGTACAGTGTTTGGGGGGCAGACAATGGCCACAGTGGACAGAACAATGATGTAGTAGTTTCACCGAAGTAAGTGGGGCTGGCACTTCCAGTATTTGGAGGGGTGGAGGATTAGATTTCTTGATGATTTAAGCCTAAATCAAGGTCTACAAACTTGTTTATTTTTTCATTTATTCTGAAACACAATAGGAAATCACATTTACTTTTTGTGGAGGTTTACACTGAAATTGGGCAGTACAATTTTAAAAAGTAATTTGGGGCTTACAAATGTTGGGTTGCCAACTCTGTCCAGACATGGCGAATGTTGGTACCTAGGCAAGTTAATCAAAATGATACTCCATCCTACTAATTTATCAAGGTGTACCTGCTGAATTGTGCCCTATTAGTTGGGTCTTTTCAAAATTCACTGTCTAAAGCCACTTCATCCCTTTCATCCAGTTAGTTCCTTGTCTGTGTGCAATAACTTGTTGCAAATGAATCTGATGAATATTCTGAAATACAGAAACAGAATAGGATGAAGTCCTGCTTTTTTCTCTCCTTTAAAAATAATTCAGGTTTAAATCTTGTGTCCACTACTAAAGACATAATATGAAGTGGAAATGAAAAACAAAATTTATTTATTATTAGCTGATCATGACAATAACACTTGCTGTTTCTCCCATTAAAGAAAAGGCAACTTTTGCATGGTGACATGTGGAGTTGTAAAAAATGAAAACTCTGTGTACATGCAGTGTGCAATTTATCAGTTCAGAAGTTACAACTGTGATGGAAATGCTTCTTGACTCTTTTGGTTGTGTGCTATTGGGCTTTGACAATCACATCCTTAAAATCTCCAAGTTGAGTTCAACTCCTGGTAACTTCATGAATTCATCCATGTAATTTCTTGGCAGTAATTCAGAAGTGCTGTCTGTTTTTTCTATCAAGTTGACCCTAGCAACCTTTGAACTGATAGTATTGGATCTACTTAGTATAGCAACTGCAACCATAATGTCTTTAGAAGCTCTAGTTTCCATCTGCTACATTTTTCCAATTTCATTTTGATTCAAGTTTAGGTAATGGGAGTTTTGTAATAAACTAATTAATCATCACACTAATTGACTCTTCTTTTTCCTCTCCTTTTCTCTGTTTTAAATCAGCTGACATGGAATACATTCCTTTGTACATATATTTTGACAAATAGCTGAGATGATGACTCTGCCAAACATATCAACCACAGATCTGACTTCAAATAACCACAGCCATTTACATGATAACAAGAGGAGGTAGGATCGCCCAGAGTTTGACATGTTTTTTATGACAGATAAGGGACAAAAACAGAGCATTTCCTCTGAAGTGCACTTGTTTAAAACCTGCCTCCCACTTTATCTTTTTATTGCATTAAAGTGAATTAAAAAGCATTTTTCCTAGCCAAATTTTCTATTTCAAATATTCAGATTATTAGAACAATGCATTCATCTTAACATACACATTTTAGAAATTAAAATTATATATATTATACTGTATAGTTTCAAAAATTGTTTACATTATAGGTGAGTGGATTTTATCACGTTAAGTAACAGTTATTTGTGGGGGGGTGGGGTCATAGATTCCTGGCTTATCATGTAGAAACATAGAGAACTATCTTTTAAAATGCCTTGTGGACAAAAATATAGGACATAAAGCATGAATGACTGAATTATAAATAGAAAGATCTGCCACATATGTAGACTGAAGCACCAATTTTCACCAGCCTCCTACCTACTGAAGCACTCCATGTCATATCTCATTCTGTTCCTGAAGGTCTCAGTCCAGGAGTAGATTTCACAGTTTTAATAAAGCTTAAGTAGGCAGGACAGAGGATCATTTGAAAGTGGACCTGTGACAGTGGAAGTAATTTCCATTAAGACTAAGTTGCATTGATATAACCCATTGAATCCAGAGCCAGTACTGAACAGAAGCACTTCAGAAGAACACACTCATATTCTTTCCTTTCCTTTCCTTTCCTTTCCTTTCCTTTCCTTTCCTTTCCTTTCCTTTCCTTTCCTTTCCTTTCCTTTCCTTTCCTTTCCTTTCCTTTCCTTTCCTTTCCTTTCCTTTCCTTTCCTTTCCTTTCCTTTCCTTTCCTTTCTTTAAACATTCAGTTGTGTCTGATTCTTGGAGACTGCCTGGCCAAGTCCCTGCAGTTCTCTTGGCAAGGTTTTTCAGAAATAGTTTGCCATTGCCTCCTTCCTAGAGCTGATGAGTTAAAAGGTGAGGCTTCAATTGCATGGTTGTGGCCATCATCTAGACTTTTTTCGACCCCCCTCCCTTTGGCACCCCTGCAATGTTGCCTGGATATCCATACTTTTCCATGAGAGAAACAGATGAAGACCTTGCTTGAATTCGTCTTGCGGTAAAGAAGGTAGATAAAAGGCACAGTGAATTATCCACCCAAAAGATAAAAAATTAAGGCATATTGGATTTTAAAGAACATGCAGGCTGTTTTTTGGTTATATGGAATAAAAGAGCCTAAAAAGAAGAAGAGCCTTACTTTTGTTTCAGGGACTTATATTCTGCTCTAGCATGAATCAGAGGAACTCTCAGGCCCAAAGCATACGTGATCGCAAGGCAAGCAGAGGTGTCATAAACAAGCCAATCACCCTTACCACTGAGGTAAATGTCATTTGAAAAAGCAGGGAGGGATCTCACGAAGCAGGAAGATGAAACAAAATGACCCCTATTCCTTCATAAACCTATTTTAGCACCTTCTCATTTGAGGAAATATTCCCCAAAGACCCCGAGAAATTAGATATTCCAAAGCATTGAGTAACTCTATTGATTTTTCCTTATGGAAAAGAATGCACCAAATAATTTCTTCAGGGTTTTAAAAATATCGTTTTAAATAACTGGGATTTTGTTGCAGGCATAATTTTCCAGGATAGGCCATGATCATTCAGGTTGCCCTGCTGCTCCACACCATCTCCTCTCCCCTCTTCCTTTCTGCTTTCTGGAAGTTCAGCTCTTGGCTGAGAAGCTGCATCTCCTGAGACCAAGATCTGGGACCTGTCATGGAAGGTCTTTGGTGCCAGATTTTGGGTTTGGGTGTGGCTGAGGTGCTTCTCACCCAGAAAGTGTCTCTGCCTGGAGCAAAGGAAGGGGCATAGCTGTGAGAGGACAGATGTAGCCTTTTAGGCTTGTCTGTTACACTCTGTCTCTCACACACAAGCCCTCCCATGCTACCCTCACCGTAATACTTTGAGGTAACAAATGGACTATTAAAGGAAATGGCTTTGCTTCAGTTCATTTTCATTTGTTTTGAATCAAATGCTTCCAGATGGTTTCATCTTCCTTTCCCCATTTGTATCTGGTTTTTGCACTTTCACAAATCCCTACAGGTGCAGCTTAAGGGCTTTCAGAAGCTACCTCCTGAGGTCTGTCATTTTATTTTCTGTTACAGTTTATTTTATTTATATTCTTCCAGGAAGAAAATACAAACATACCTATTGGATGACAGGTTTTTCCAACTGGAGTCTTTCCAAATGTTAGTTGGAAGCACTGGTTATCTCCAATAGTTGTGACTTAACTGAGGAAAGGTGGCAGTAGAAAAGTGTGTGCGCATGTGTGTATGTGCATGTTGAAAGTGATGTTGGATAGTGTGTCTCAATCTTAGCAACTTTAAGATGTGTGGACTTCAACTCCCAGAATTGGAGTGATGTTGGATAGGGATGAAAGTGATGTTGGATAGTGTGATAACCAGTGGATAGGAAGCACTGGTTATCTCCAACAGTTGTGACTTAACTGAGGAAAGGTGGCAGTAGAAAAGTGTGTGTGCATGTGTGTATGTGCATGTTGAAAGTGATGTTGGATAGTGTGTCTCAATCTCAGCAACTTTAAGATGTGTGGACTTCAACTCCCAGAATTCCCCCAGCCAGCATGCTGGCTGGGGCAATTCTGGGAGTTGAAGTCCACACATCTTAAAGTTGTTGAAATTGAGAAACACTGCTATAGGAAATTCCATTCTGTACAATCAAACGGCTCTTTTGTGGGCTTCAACCACATATGAGCCCTAAAGCTGAATGAAGACTGCCATGTGCCAAGAATCATGTAGCCCACCTAATTCTGCAAAGTTAGATGGTTGTGAAGTCTCTCCTAAACCCCTGTACCTGTGTAGATTTTTTTTGGGGGGAGGGGGGTTTGAAGAGGTCTGTTCATGCTAGTATGTCAAAAGTTGAGTTATGTCAGCATTAATGAATGAGATGCTTGATAAAACAAAAACAAAAAACAAACCCTTTTCCACCCCTTAACCAAGTTTTCTTTACCTCCTATAGCTGATTCTAGGGGAGCTGTGTGTCTTATTTTGCGCAAGGCAATTCTCTGTTTGATGCGGGGCTTTCCTGCCTGTGTTCAGGGTATATCACCATAAAAAAAAAAAAAGGAGAGCAAGGACCTTAGAGTTGTCCTTCTGCAGCTAACCCAGGGATAGGTGACCTGTGGCACTTAAGATACTGATGAACTACAATTCCCAGCATTCCTAGGAAGTGGGGCCAATGGAACCCAGGTTGTCTACCACTGAGTTATGCCCTAGACAGTAGACTGAGCAAGCACACAGGTCAACAGAGCTAAAGCTTCTCCACTAGGATAAAATAAATTGTAGTCCTTTCTAAATTATAGACATTGTTTCTAATTCTGTTCTTTGCAAATCATATTCAATCCATATATTCTATTTTTGGTAATATATCATTGCTTTTTTTTTTTCCCAACTGTGTAAGTAACCCTCCTAGTAAGCATCTCACTATAAAGGTGAGACGTAAACATGTTTACAGAACAAATTACTAAAAATGTGGCTTAATGTTTGTAAAATTACAGTCCTATATCTTCTGTAGCATCCTAACTATGCTGAATATACTAGTATCACAGGTAAAGTGGAGCAATATTGTTTGATGTCCTTGATGCTGTTTTGGAAAAAAAAAGATCTTGATGACAATCAGCTCAAAGGTGACAGAGCTTGCTATGACTGAAACATTTCTGTAAAGTTTGATATATGTTGTGCGTCAGAACTGAGATATGGAAAAAAAAAAATCTGAAACAGGCAATTAAAAGTTTGATAATCTTAACAAAAGGCTAGTTGGATCTTTGTTCTTTTACTCTTTGCCTGATCAGGAAACATGCATGCTTGATTGAGTTTGTTTGGCAATATTTGAGAGTTATTTCTGCCTTTTGAAGAAAGTCATGATCATGAATACCTGCAGAATAGGCAAAGCTGGACAAGAGAACTGACCTACTGTGTTCACACATCATTATCACTGCTTTCTCACCTCCTGTCCCCATGCACAGGACAAATCACACTTGCACAAATGCAACCATGGATCCAACAGAAGAGAATATATGTAGCTCAGGGTTGAATTGTGGAGTCCTTGATGCTCTCTGAACTTGGTTGTTTGCAGATGTTTCATTACCCAACTAGGTAACATCAGTGTGAGTAATGTGGGGTTTGCTCCCCACACTCACTTACACTGATGGTGTTACCTAGCTGGGTAATGAAACATCTGCAAACAAACAACCAAGCTCAGAGAGCACCAAGGTCCAGTTCTAGGAATCAAACAATAGAATCCTTTGTTCAGCTTCTCCTAATTCTGCCTGGAGTCAGAGTCTAGATTGGCTCTAGAACTCTTCTCTTTTAGTTTTGACTATGACCCAGGCAGAGCCATGATAAGGTGCTAACCTATCTGGTGGAAAAATATACACCAAAATGGGAATCTCCATTACATGGTGGATTCATTAATTTTAAGCAGGTATTTGATCATATTTCAACGGCAAAATTATGGGACAGAATGTTATGCTATGTTAACTGACTACTATTTTCCTTTGTATAAAACTAGTAATTTTAAAATAAAATGTATCAGATTTGGTCAATTTCCAGACTCTAGAAGAGGGGAAAAGCAAGGATATATCTCTCCCTCAACCATTCTTACATTTCTTTATGAATCTACTGTTTAAAAACTTGGGCCCAAACACAATTTCATCCCCCCACCCCATTGCAAATAAATACACTGCAGTACCATTCTGTGGAGATGACACAGTAACTCTATTGCAAGTACCAAAAGGGCTGAAAAGGCTATTTCTGCAAGGGACAATCTTTACAGCTGAATTATAGTAAGACTAATAGTATGAGTTTTTGATGAAGGCCCAGAATCTGCATTTTTAACGGGCAGAATATTGAACAGATGGTATGCTGCAATTATCAGGATATGGTTATTCACTTCTTTTGTTGTTGTTGTTCAGTCGTTAAGTTGTGTCCGACTCTTCGTGACCCCATGAACCATATTGTGCCAGGCCTTCCTGTCCTTCACTGCCTCCCTGAGTTTGCTCAGTCTCATGCTCATTGCTTCAGTGATGCTATCTAACCATCTCATCCTCTGCCGTCCTCCTTCCGACCTGAGGAGCTCATCTTCCGGCATCATATCTTTTAGCCTTTTAACATTGTCCATGGGGTTTTCTTGGCAAGGATACTGGAGTGGGTTGCCATTTCCTTCTCCAGTGGACCACATTTTGTCAGAACTCTCTGTCATGACCTGTCCGTCTTGGGTGGCCCTGCACGGTATAGCTCATGGCTTCACTGAGTTACGCAAGCCCCTTCGCCACAACAAGGCAGTGATCCATGAAGGGGTCTTCACTTCTTTGGGAACTGTAAAGTCCACTTCCTCCGTGCTGCCCAGAAAACACAAAAGAACATTGTGGCCATCTTATTCCTTCTATACCAGCTTCACTTAAATTGTTCACAGACAAGCTTTTGGCATAGATGTTGAATTAGATTTACAGAATAAAACAGTGGCAATAGAAATCATACAAGTTCTTAAGAAAACTTATGGGTGCAGGGTTTAGAGAAGAAAATGACTCATCCTGGGGTGACCCCCCAGATGCTTCTGTGGATGGAATATGATAGTTAAATCAGTGCTAAGATGAGGGAAATTGATACTGACATATAGTTAGGGCATAATACAGGGTTCTTCAAATGCTATAATTGGAAGTAGGATGTTCAAGCTCCAGGTGGCAAGATATTTGGAACCTGTTTTTATAGGAAAATATTGTACCATATGTAGATCTGTGTTCTTTAATTTCCTTCCCTCAGCAGTCATAGAAGGCAGATATATATATAAAAAAACTTTCTTAGAAAAGATTTTCCTTTGTGGAGGGGATGTAATTGAAACACTAGCTCATGTCCCCCTGGACTGTTCCTTTTAGAAGAATTTTCACACTACTTTGTTGTATCCAGAAACTTGCAAAATCCTTGGTTGCTCAGATACTTTTTATGTTAGTTATTTTTTGCCAAGTTCTGCCTGGCTGCTTGTTGGGTCTGCTAATGAAGCACTGTGAGCTAACTAACTTGCTAACTACCTAACGTGATTGTGAGATGGGCAGCTATAATGAATGAATGAATGAATGAATGAATGAATGAATGAATGAATGAATGAAAATACATACATACATACATACATACATACATACATACATACATACATACATACTGTTTAGGGAAGAATGAGTTGTAGTTAACTAGAACAGTAATCCAAATGCTTATTAAGGATTATGTTACTTAATTTTATTTCAATTCTGTATTGTTGTCCATGCTGCCTCTTGAGTGTATGAACTTGAGGACTAGTCAGGGATTGTAATAAAACTGAATCATTGCACTCACTTTTAGCCTGATTAAAGGCACACTGTCAGGTCAAAAACTTGTTTCTGTCGTTGCATTCTCTCTGCTCAGATGGAGCCACTTTTCTGATAGAGCTTAACACCTGCTGAAGCATCCATACCTATCCTCAGCCTGCATTATTTTGGCGATTCAGTCCATTTTCATCCTGTGGGATGTATTGTTCTATGCTGGATGAAGTAGGGAGTGTTAGCTCCTTGAGGAAAGCATGAGGCAACTGAAACAACTTAGCTAATGAAGAAGGGCAGATTTTCGCGATGGGGGAGAGCCCCATTCAAAGCTGTGTAGGTTTTGTGGTCTGGTTTGGCAGGATGGAAGCTTCCCATTCTTGATCTACAAGGTATCTCCTAAGATCTCTTTCTCTCTAATGACTGCTGATCATTACTGCAGAATGTTAACAAGTAATTTGGATAAAATATCTACTTTTAAGGCAACAACAAGCCAAAGGCTGATTTTGTAAGTAACAAAGCTCATTTCTTTGTCAGTCCACACAGCACTTTCCATGATCCATTGACGCAAATTGCTAGCCCATTTATATGTAATTATCAGAGGAGGGCAGCATTTGATATCAGTCCTCATTAAAAACTACTGCATAAGCCTGGCAATGTGAGGTCCTATTTGCATCTCTGATGAGATGACTAACAAGACTTTGGAACTGCTCTTTGTATGTAATAAGCACAAAACTCTAAAAGAAGCATTTTATTTTATGCTTTATCATGTTTGCATAATTTATACTTACTCTGCAAACTAGCCAACAGTTACATGCATTTTCTTGGAACAGAAAATCAATAGTTAATAGCAGTATGTTCCAAAGGCTGCTGAATTTCTATTTGGTATTGTTTGACTGAACTTCATTTACATGTCATTCCATCTTACATGAGCCAAATAAGGATTTCTTGAAAAGAGAAGAGCCATTTAGGGTTTTCTTCAGATAGTTAAATAGTTTGAGAGCACCAATTATCTTGCTTCTTTTTTGTCTCCAAAATGAGCTCTACTTCTGATGACTCTATTTTTGTTACTTGAGCTTTAACTGGTTAGGGAATCTTTCCAACTGAATCACAGTATTTCAGTCAATAAACAGATCAGAGTGAATAAACACTATGAGTTTTCAGATACACAGAATTAATTTACCAGGTCAACCAGCAAATTCAAGGGGTCCTTTTTAATTCAGCTTAAGTGATTCTGCTGTCCAATCAGTGATTAGGTCAAATTTCAAATTTAATTACAGTACATAATTATTTGGTCTCTGAAGAAGGAAAAAAAATCTGTCAATAAATTTATATAGTTTATCCTTTATTTAACCAGTCTAATGTTAATGACATGAAATGTATGCTCACTATGGAATAGATGTGGATTTAAGAATCTGTGACAATATGTACATTTTTATCATGGTGGATCACTGTTCTCTGAGAAGAAAGTGCAAAGATCCTCATGTCTTCTTTGACTTTCCCACTTCCATCTTTCCCCATGGTAGTCAAAATGGCCTTCAACCTTCAGTGTATGGCAGACAAGCATATCCTTGTTTGGCTGGTTTCCTTTGCCTTTCCTGTTTCAATTTGTAGGTGGGTTTGTTACAAGCTCTGCTGTCTGGAAAATATTCCTGTTTGAAAGGCTACCTGGTCTGTCCAAGTGAAAGATAAAGGACCATCAGAGGCAAGAGGAAACATCTTAAAATTGTTTATCAAAAGTTAGCACTTGGAAAATAGACTGAACAGGCATACACATCACTTACAGTCTTTCTCACTAGAGGGAGATGTATTTCTGTTTACTATCAACTACTCTATTTCCAAATATTTATATCCCATCAGAAGCAAAAATAGTTCTTGACAGTTTATACCACTGTTTCTCAACTCTGGCAGCTTTAAGATGTGTGGACCTCAACTCCCAGAATCATAAACATCATAAACATGCAGACACATATCAATACATTAATGGCAAGATCTAAGCTAGAGTGGTCCACAAAATAACTCACTTTTTAGCATTTTCTTGGATGCAATTGGGGGGGGGGCTTTAATTTCCATTGAGGACCAATGCTGCTGCTGAATAATGGTGCTATCTAACTTTGGCTCTCTTTATTTCAAATTTGTTAGAGTAGGCATCAGGGATGTCCATTGGAGGGAAGGGGGAGTCAAAAAAGTCAAGATGGTAGCCACAATCATACAACTGAAGTCCAACACTTTTTTACAAGCATTATGACTTTCTTGACCCCCCCCCCATGGACACCCCTCATAGACATTGTGAATGCCTTAGATTTATTTATTTACAGGACTTATATGGCTGCCCATCTCATACAATAATTCTAGGTGGCACACCACAAGCAATAAAAACAAAGATAAAAACAGAAGTACCGCTCCCCCCAGGTGCCAGACCAATAGTTTCCCAGCTCAACTCTCATCCTATCCCAAGGCTTGGAAGAAGAGCCAGGTTTTCACAACCTTTTGGATGGCTGAAAGGGTAGGGGCCCCTCGGATCTCATATGGGAGGCTGAGGTGGCCCCCGAGAAGACACTCCTCTGAGGTCCTATCAGGTGAACATTTAAAAGAGGGAACCTGGAGCATGTCCACCCTATCTAATCTAGTAGGATGGGCAGATACCACAATGAGAGGCAGTCCCTCAAATAACCTGGCCCCATGCCATATAAGGCTTTAAAGGTGATAACCAGCACCTTGAATAGCAGCCAGAAAACAAATGGGAGCCAGTGCAACTTACACAGCAATGATGTAACTTGGGTGAAATGTGGGGCACCCAAAACTGTGTATGCTGCTGCACTCTGGACCAGTTGCAGCTTCGAGATGGTCTTCAAGAGCAGCCCCATGTGAAGTGCATTGCAGTAATCCAAACAGGAGGTGACTAAGGCATGAGTGACTGTGAACAAGGCCAATGGTGAAGGAACCCAGCGAGTCAGAAGTGCTAGCAGTTGGCTTTGCAGATGTTTCTCCTAGAGTACCCTTTAGTGCAGGGGCATCTGTAGAGGGATGGGGTGGGCATCTGCACAAGGATGGGGTAGAAAAAGTCAAGATGGTGATTGAGACTCTGTGATTGAAGCCCCACAAGGCACTCTGCATATGATGCACATAAAAATAAATTGGGCTTTGATCACAGAGATGCAACTGCCATCTTGACTTTTTTGACCTTCCTTGTGGATGCTCCTTCTTTGGCATCTGCTAATGGGCACTATACAATAATCTATTCGATTCAGCACTTTTTGAAGGAAATATGAAATCCATATTGCAACTGGAATATTTTGTATATCTATATCAGGAAAGCTGTTGGCTACTAATACATAAAAATTTAGTAGTCATCATCCACTAATATACACCATGATGAGGTACCGCTTCACAGGAGTCTTAATCTTCCTAAAGAAATATTTAGTTTCTGCTGTGAAGGATTCCCTTCCCATGTGTTGAAATGTCTCCTCCTAGCGGAGAATAGCTGCCATATCACAGCTTTCTGG
Organism: Python bivittatus; assembly: GCF_059951505.1. Classification (NCBI taxonomy): domain Eukaryota; kingdom Metazoa; phylum Chordata; class Lepidosauria; order Squamata; family Pythonidae; genus Python; species Python bivittatus. The sequence continues at coordinate 109,561,337 of NW_028277030.1, forward strand.
AAAATGGAAACATTTTTCAACCTTTTCAGAAAATGGAAACTCAGTTGCTAGCTAGATAGGCTGGTGTGCTTTGTGTCGGGCATATTAATTCCTCACATTCCTCAGAAACAATATCTGAAGTTTTGGGGTGCAATACTTAGATGGCTTTGACTTCTTTGGAAATAAGGTCCCTAGAAGCTTATGCACCATTTCTTTTTCAGTCACTGGTTGAATATAAGCATAGACATACAACTTGAACACTCCAGGAGAAAACTATATTATTTGAATAACAGATCTCCAGAGATGGCAACAAGGCAGAACTTTGGGGCAGAAGTTCAGGTTCACAGCTATAATTAGTAGAAAGAAGAAAAGAGACTCTGAAAGCAGCAAGATTAACTTATCTCATTTTGAACAAGTAATGTAAGAACTAGTGGTTAAGCGTGGATCTTAGGGACAACCAGGTCTGCCCTCAGCTCTGAAAGCTTCTGAGGTGCCTTGTGTTGGTCATGCTCTGAGCCCAACGAATAACACAAGGGGAGGATCAAAAAATGGGAGGCTATCAGGAGCTTACAGAGGAAAGGTAGGATAGAAATGAGATGGCATAAATGAAAGAATTATATAAGTAAACAAAGGTTCATCAGCATGGTCTGATGAGGTAAAATAATGCACAGACATGACCATCCAAAGAGGTCTCTCCCACAGAGAACGATCGCTCAACTGAGACTTCTATCAGATTACTTAGTGTAGAGCAGTGTTTCTCAGACTTGGTAACTTTAAGACATGTGGACTTTAACTTTTAGAATAGAATGTGTGGAGTTGAAGTCCACACATCTTAAAGTTGCCAAGTCTGAGAAACACTGGTGTAGAAGAATTTAACTCTGGACTTGAGAAAAAGGTAGGAGAGGTGAAATGGTTGCTCAGCCCTGGGAAAGTAGAAAGCAGGAGAAAGGGACCCAGAACAGCCCTGCCTTGGATTTACTGCCCTTAAAAAGGGGCAGTGAAAGTTTTGGACAGGCTGTCAAGATTCTGTTAGAATACCCTACAACAATAAAGTAGCAGTCCTGGAATCCTTGCAGTGCCCTTGACCTGACCTACTTTAATAGGCTGACATGAACTCACCTAAATGTATCACTATCTTGCACTCCCACGTATTTTTCATCACTACACTCTCCCTGTGACCCCTTCAGTATAACTCCAAAACTGTTCACTCTCACAGAGACCAAAATGAATTGCGGTGAAGTAAGGTTGAAATAATTTTTCAAGCCCTTCCAGGTATTTCCTAGCCATTCAGAAAGCTTCCAGTAGTCCCACCATCCCCAAACTGATATTCTCTGGATGCATTGGCCTGTGCACAGATGGGGATTTCTGAAAGTTATTGTCCCCAAACATTGGTGGAGCACCTGACTGGACGAGACTGCAATATAGAGAGACCAGGCAAGGTGATTAGACTAATTTTCAGCAGTTCACTCTGAATTCTTCACAACACTTCACAACCCAGAACGTGAGGACCTGAATGACCTAAAGGCAATTCAGTCTGAATGCATCAATGCATAGATAAAGAAATACACTCAGTATAAATTCCAGTTTCTTGTGCAAAGGTGAGTGGTGGACTCCCAATTTTTGTGAAGCTCCTGTAATCCTCATCTACCAAAAAGTAGGACAAGTGAGCCTCTTCCCTATATATACAGTAAATGATGGGTCAGAAGAAGAAAAAGTCCACCTATGTTACAGCCTACCATGAGGTGTTCTGCCAAACATACTTCTGTCCCAGGCATAGTTTCCTCCTGGAAGCACACCTTTAAGCCACATGTTCTCACATCTGCATTTCATTGTAAACCAGTGCCAGCTGTTAAAACATCTTCTTTTTATTTCTGCAAGGAAGCTTCAAAGGCATGAGTCAATAGGCATCTATCTAAAGAGTATTACCAAAAAGGCAAGTTTGTAAAAACTGCCTCATGCTATGACCGCAGAGTCCTGCAAATATGCATTATAGTCATTTTATAACAGGAACCGAATGTGTTGCTCAAAATGGTTATCTCATTCAGCCCCTTCATGTGTTTATAGGGTTTTATTTTTTAAATGAAATGAAATATTTATGGCCATTCCAAACTTTGATACAGGGTCAGTTTATGCAATATGTTTTTTGCCAGCCAGCAAAAGAAAACCTACATAACCCTTGTATGTTCTAATAAATACATCCCATATGGTGAAATAAGAGATACGTGGCAGCCCAAAATTTTGTGGAACAATTTCACATGGGATTAACTCTGTATCATTACTGAAGGGCTTTGGCGACAAGAACCCAAATATAGATGGTTGCATGTATGTATGTATGTATGTATGTATGTATGTATGTATGTATGTTCTGTTAAACTTGAAATGCTTGTTATTGTGGATACAGTCATTCTTTTCTCTATTACTCTCTGCAATCCCTCTGACACACATGCACCCTGGCAACCCTAGGCTAAATTCCCTCATGGTATCTTCTTTGGGGATTTATCTGAAATGTGGGAAGCCAGAAAGGCTACAGATTGGGGCAAGCTGTAAAAGACCCTGTATACTGGGTAGCTTCTGTTTTTGCACAGAAGCTGCCCTGAGTTTGAGAAGCTGGCTCCTTTGAGACTTCTCAAGCAGGCTCCCTCTGATTCCTAGCATCCAGCATGATTTTCTCCCCCCCACCCCACTTTTTGCATATTCATTCTTTTTTTAAAAAATAAACCTCTAATTGTGAACAAATAAGATCAGCTTTACTATTTGCATTAGAGAAGCAATAACCATACAGATCTACAAACAGTATTGCGCAGGTGCATGAATAACTTTAGACAATACCAAGCTTTTGAACAAATGTGATCAATCTTCTAGTATCCCAGAGAAACACTTGTTCATAGCAGTTTATTCTTTCTTTCTCATACACATCTAACTGGGTGGTCTCCTTAAGAGTGTGGTAAATTTCAAAGGCGCAGTACAGGTTTAAACAAACTGTCTTTCCTCTTCTATTGCAAAATGCCCAAAGCAATAGCTAGGCTGTGTAGCAATTTTCTCACTCTTCTCTGCTTGGCTGCTTGGTCCCTCTTCCTGTGTTGGAGCTACTCTGGCCTGATTGATTCATTCCACTTCTCCTCTGGATTCTTCAACCTCAGTCCTTCCGCAGTTGATGCCCTGGGCAATTTCCTCACTGGTGAAAGCCTGTCAGCATCTCTGTCCCCCTGTTGGTCAAGGATTGCTAACTCTTAATTCCTTGTTTCCTCTGTACCCCAAGCTGTTCCTCTTCCCTGTTAACTGCATGGAGTGAAACCCAAGCTGAGTAGAGTACCTTCTTTGACCCATGTTTACTCAAAAGAAGTTTTCCTTCTGTCTTATTTCAGAAAGTCAAGAAATATGCCACAGACTAGCACTTGGTAGAGGAGCCATGAAGGACTTGGAAAAGATATTCAAATGCCATGTTGTATCTATACCTACAAAGATCCAAATCATGCAATCCATGGTATTTCCTGTGATGCTGTATGGAAGTGAAAGTTGAACTTTGAAGAAGCAGGATAGGAAGAGTATTAAGCTTTTGAACTTTGGTGTTGGAGAAGACTCCTGAGAATTCTGTGGATATCCAAGAAAACAAACAATTGGTTCATCAGACAAATCAACCCAGAGTTCTCACTTGAGGCATAAATGTGAAGGCCTAGCTCTCTAGAAAAGGCTCTAATGCTGGGAAAGGGGGGAGGAAAGAGAAGAGGACAACCAGCAGCGTGGTGGATGGTGTCAGTTACAGTGGCAATGAATGCACAGTTGGAAGACCTAACCACGGAGACAATCTTTTCATGTTTTTGTAAGAAGTCGAAAATGACTAGACAAATTATTAAAACAAGCAAGTAACTAAAAATAAGTTAAATAAGATAACAATAAACAAATTAATATTAAAGAATGACCAGTCTCCTTTAACCATGAAGCCTATTTTAGGATAACTACTACAGTTTTAGTTTTTCCCATTCCTGAATAGTGGGAAACCATGTCACTAATTATCAGCAATTGAGCCACTGAAATTCAGTAGCATGACTGATTCTGGGACACAAAGTTAGGGTTTCAGAGGAGAACATGCATCCATGTGGACACAGGGGGAGTTCAACCACATTCAGAACACTACTGAACCTGTCAGACTACTTAACCAAGCAGATAAATAATCCACAGATCATACTGCATCTTGCTTGGAATGAATTTACTAATCACCATCTGTTCTATCATCCTGGTCAAGCTCATGCTAACAAAGCTCTCGCTGCTTGTTGCTTTAAATTGTTAAACTCTTGTCTTATTTATGACATTGCAATAGGCTTGGTAAAATGGCAGATGCCATTGCTTTATTGTTTTGCTTATTTATTCAAAATGTTTTCAAATTCATATTCTTCAGGAAAAAGAACAACAGCCACACCAGTCAAAGCTTGGCAAAGACATTTTTGATTTGGAAAGCCACTAAATTCTCTAAGAGTGATGGCAGGTCCAGATCAACCTCCCAACTGACCATTACCCTTCACAGAGAGCACGAGCCCATTTTCAACAAGCTAAATTTCAATCCCAGTTTAACTTCTCTATCACTAATAGTGTTTCTGATGTGTCCTATCCCATGGTGGGACTATATTCTATACCCAAGACATCTGAAGAGCACCAGGCCAGCTCCACATACAGAAAAGGGGTGGAACTTGCATTTCAATGGCTCAGTGCTGCTTTTGTCCTCTGCTCCTTCTGGATCCCCCCGTGGACACCTTGGTTACAATATCTATCAAATGTTTCCTAGGAGTTTTAGTAAATGCAGTTTTTAAGATCACCCAGTTATGGAAGTTGATACAGGCTACGCCAGTTATTTTGCTAATCTATTGTAAATTGTGTGTGTGAGCATGTGTTTTGTTAAATTACTTACTGTGTCTCATGCCAATATTCTTCTGAGGATGAATGCTTTGCAAGAGCTAACAACTCAGATTCTTTCTCATTTTTGAAATCAGAGAGATGTACAAATTGTTCTGTGAGATACACTGCAGTGAAAACTAGATTCAAGGAAAGCCCATTGGCCACAAATATATGTTCTATAAAAGCTTAGCTGAGCTGCATTTTGACTAAAAACAGGGTTAAGAAATGACACTGGGTATTCAAGGAACAGTGACTATGTGGAGTCAGTCTCACTCTTTCTACCCCCTTCCTCATCCTTTACTGTCTGTAGGGTGTCCATCCAGATTAGAATGTAACATCTGGGAACATAGGAACCTGTCAAAACGATGTACTGCTATGCCCACCTATGATACTGTGTAAGTAATTAATCAGCACAACAGTAGTTAATGTGCCTAGGAGACCTACTCATTTGACTGCTGGTGATGTCCTGCAGTATAATTTTAAAGGGGTGTCAACAATGATTTTGAAATGGAACACCAAAGAGTAAAGATGGAATGATAAAGGAATAGACTGGATGTTTAATATGGGGTTTCAGTAGGGAAAAGAGTGCAGTGTGATAATATATGTGGCAGCAAGCATTATAACTATGTTCTAAGCTGCATACATCCTATGGGAAAAAATACATTTAAATGGAAGAAATCCAAATTCTGTGAAAGAAGGGCTGGATTCTTCTCCCTATTAAATTACTGGTTTGAGATTGTTTTTCTTGTTCTGCAAATTTTTAAAAAACAATTCTTAATATTTTGGATAACTGATTGTCCTAGACATGTTAGCAGGTAATATTGGTGGTATTTTGACCACTCTGTTTCAAAGGTAGCATAAGGACTAGAAGCTGCTTTTAGACAAAAAGAGAGAAAAATATTAATGTACATTTGCATATACACAATGGATTTTTTTCTCCCGTCACTTTTACAAGTTTCATAGACAAAGGAAGAAAACCCCATCACTATAAAGACAGCACTTTTATTCAGCTTATTAACCAGTAGTTTTCTAACTTCAGTCTTTTTTTCCCCCTCAGGTAGGCTGGTGAGGAAGGGGGAAAATGTGTCTGGGGGGAAGTATTTCAGTTTCAAGAGCCCTTCTTTAGGGATAGGGATAGGCAGAAAATGGGGAGGAAGGAAAAGGAAAAGTGTTTTGATCTTAGAACTATGTTTGGGTCAAGTGATGGAGACGTTTTGAGTGTTAAACTGGTCTCTATTGGTGCAGAATATGGTTCACTGGGAATAAGGATTCTCCAGAAAGGAAAGAATTCTCCTAGCAAGAAAGAAGGAAGTATGCTTTTGTATATGTTCCATGTACTTGGAAATATAAATTCTATCTATTAACAGTCAAAACCATTTCTATTTTGAGACAGACAGGTTCCTCTGCTAGTGGACTTTATTCAGTCAAAGTCATTCTGAATAAATTCTAGTTTAAGCAATTACATGTCAAATATCTATTGTCCATGAGATGGCACTATTTCATAGGAATTTTCGTTTGAAGAGCATTTGCAGGCCAAAACCTAACTTCTGAAAGAATTGTCAAAACATCAGTTCCCCAATTTCTTCTGGTTTAATATTGTAAGCTGCAGTTAACACCACCATCATCATAGATCTCTTGCTTCCTTAAAGCTCGTGCAGCAAATGTGCCGCTGATCCAGTTCTTTAGAACATTTATGTGTCACTTGGACAAGCTTATTTTAAAGGGCACCAGAAACACAGCTATAATTCCAGAGACACTGCTTTTTCCACTAAGAACCAAATGTCAAATAAGAAAAAGATTTTTAAAAGACCAATAGTGCAATTGTATGCATGCCAACTCAGAAGTAATTCCACACATTTACTTGGTTTATTCCCAGCTAAGTGACCATAGGATTACAGCCTTAGTCTGTATATTTGAGAAAGCTTCATTGCGGATGTTACAAAAAAGGACAGCACTAGGACATTGTCTAGAAGTGGAACTCTTTCCAGCTTTCCCCAGTCCAGAGCGATCCAGATGTATCACACTAGAACTTCCATCATTCTCATTGGATGGGTGGAAATTGTAGTCCAACACACCTGGAGAAAATTAGCTGAGAAATGTTGTCTGTTACAGCAAAAAACAACAGTGCATCCAGTGGCATCTTAGGAAACCTTCAGCTTCATTTTAGGATTAAACACTAACATATTAATGTGGCAAGAGGAGTTACTCTGCTCCTTTCATGGGCACTCAAACTGTCATTAGATTTATGTCCCTGGATCATTGAACACCCAAGGTTAGGAACAGATAGTCATAGAGGAAATCCATCTATGTGGTTGCTAAGAGTTGACTCTGATGTGATGCATATAATCAATTTCAAAAAATCATCTAACAGGCGTACATTTGTCATTATTTAGAAATTTTGGTAGATGGGGACCCACAAGGGAGGGTCAAAAGCAACAAGGTGGCATCTGAGACCGTGCAATCAAAGCCCATCCCTTTTGTCCCTGTGCTGATGTCACGTGCAGGACTTTGATTGCACAGAGGTGGCCATCATCACGACTTGTTTTAACCCACCTGCAGATGCTGCTGGAGGTGGATGAAGTCTACCATAACATAAACATAAAATAATTATTTATTATTTATTAATTAGATTGCTTCAGCGCCTTTGTGTTTCTTCAACAATCAAGCACTTTGCAACGATATTTCAGTTTGATTTATTTAATAACACACTGGAATTTCCAACGAACACCAAGGGACAGGGACAAGCTAAGAATTCATATATATAATAATTCTGTAGTGTGTGCAAACAGTCTTCTTTTTCAAAAAAATTAAAAGCTTGATAGGAATTAAGTGAAAAGTTGCATATTATATCCATGGTGTATTATGATGTTAAGAGTAGAGCTCCAGAATTTTCTTTATCTAATCGAATGCCTGGAATAATAATCTTTCCTTTCAAACTAGGATCCTTTCTTCCTAAAGTAAAACAACAAGTGTGGTGCTGCACAGGTATTTTAATAAAATTAAATGTGACCTTTAGCAAATCAAACGCAGGGGAAAATTGCATGGGATTTGCCTGGTCTTCTATTTCGTTTGCATGCACTAGGTGGCACAAATGCTAAAAAAAGACACGAGATATTGTAAGTATGCCAAAGGTGAACTCCTAATGTCTTTCAGTTATGTTCAAAGCTCTATTGTGAAAGAAAAACCTCAAATGCCTCTGATATACATATTCATTTGCAGACAAAGTTCCCTCCCTCATATTTTATAAACCGGTTATGAGATCGTAGACGAGAATGATATCTGTATGGAAAGCTTGATAAAGTATCTGCAGCTGCTTCGTGCTGGCTCAGCTACTGAAGTGATGAACGTTTGTCCCCAGAGGCATTCAATTTAACCTGCTGTTGGGCATCTTCTGCCACTGATAGCCAAGCGTGTCACTAGAAGTGCTTTGACTCAATTTTTTTTTTGGAAATGGTAGTAGCCTTATTACTATAGCACATATTAATATAGGTAATAACCTATAAATATATTATACATATTAATATATGACCTAAATGCCTATATACATATTGATATAGATAACAATTACATATTAATATAGGTAATAACCACAGAGTAATGCAGGGAAAAGAAATTAATCCTTCTAGGTAATAGCTGCTACAGGACAGGACTTCTGTCAACATTGTGGCTGAGAAGGGAATGGTTATTCCCACTTCCTCTATGTTGTCGTTCAGTGGTGGGAAATTTGAGGGCCACCAGATGTTTGCTGAATGACAACAAGCTGCAGGCCTAACCAGCATGTTAATTGGTGTGGGGTTGTGGTAAGTTTAGCAATATCTGGAAGGTACAGTTATTGAGTTGTACCACCCCTGGAAAGATTCAGTCTGATGTAGCTCCTTGACTTGCTTTATTCAGAAAGAAATTCTGGAAAAGCAACTTGGGAATTTACTTAGTTATTAGATTTATACCCCAGGAGCTCAAGACAACGTATAGAGCATGCCCTCCTCTAGTTTTTCCAGCAACAACCCTGTAGGTTGGGCTGAAACAGAAAAACCAGCCCAAAGTTACCCAGTGAACTTTCCTGGCTAACAATGGGCTTGAACCTGGGTCTTGCTGGTCCCAATCCAACAGATCAACTCTTATACCATGTTGGCCCTCTTTAATGGTTGGAAGATATGGGAAATGCTGTTCTGGATATCTTCATCTTAGAGATATTTACGGCTTTGCAGGTTAAAACCAGCACTTTGAGTAGGGTTTGGAAACAGACTAGCAGTCCACACTGATGGCAAAACACTGATCTGAGATGATCTTATCCTTGTAAAAATTCATGTGGAAGACTTTTCACATAGTGTCAAAATGCTCCTCCATTGGGTATGTGGCAAGGATGGAGTATGGTCCATGCAATCCATTTACTTTAATTTGAATGTATAAGGAAGCTCAACGAATTTAGGAAATTCATCTAAACCAGCTTTAGAGATGATGTAAATGAAGAAACTAGCAAGATGCCTCTCAATTTTACCAGGGACTATCATGGATTTGTCCCCTTTTTAGAAATAAGGACTACAGAGATTCCTTTAGGACTCGGATGGATCCCACCCTCTGAGCAGAGCCATCCACAAGGTGGGGGGGTGGGGTGGGGTGAGGAAGAGCAATGTGACCAAAATGGCAGATGCAGATGTGTATTGAAGCCCTGGCCATTTATATATGTCCTGACATAATGCACATGTACAAAGAGGTAGTGTTTTAATTCACATTTGCACCCAGCATTTTGTCCCCCTTAGTGTCCCTGTTATGTACAGCTCTGCCTCAGAGGTTGAACCTTTTTATCCTGGACCTCTTGGTGGCGAAGGATGGAAGCTTCATTCCCCCTCCCACCCAGTAATCTTCAGTAGGGTCTTTGAGAAGGTAGATGAGTGCTATGTGTGAATAGATGGCTTGCAATGGCTGCAGTTTCCCATCTCCTCGGCCAAGGATGGGCTCTGAGAGGTCCACAAGAAGGAAATCAGCTTGACATCAATATTTGAGAAAATCCTAGAAAACCAAGTAATGGGTTTGGAAGCGCTTAGAAAGGAATAAAGTGATTACCAGAAGCCAGCATGTGGTTAAAATTAGGTCTTGCTAGACAAATCTTATTGCTTTTTTTTTTTTTTGCAAAGTGATTAGATTAGTAGACCAAGAGAATGCTACTGATGCAGTGTGCCTAGAATTCAGTAAGACATTTGATAAAAAGGACTATAGCCTTCTTGAAAAAGGCAACATGTGGGACGGATGGTCCCACTACCAAATGGGTTTTCAGCTGGTTGAACAACTGTAATGAAAGCATGGTCCTTAATGGATCTATGTCTGAATGGAAGGAGGTATGCAGTGGGGTACAGTTCTGTCTTGGGCCCAGTGCTCTTAAACACTTTTAAAAATGACTCAGATAAGGAGGCAGAAGGAATGCTCATCAAATTCGCAGATGACACAAAACTGAGGAGGTGGATTGCTAACACTTCCAAAAATTGGCTCAAGGTCCAAAAGGGTCTTGTTAAACTTGAAAATTAGATCCCTATCCAACAGAATGCTGTTCAGTGGCAATAAATGTAAGGTTCTACACTTAGGTAGGAAAAACCAGATGCAAGGATAGATTTACATAGAACAAGATAGGCAGTCTCTGGCTTGGCAGTAATACTTGTGAGAAGGATCTGGGCATCATGGTAGACTACAAATTAGGCAGTGAGCTTCAGCTACCAAAACAGCCAGTGCAATACCTGGCTGTATCAACAGAGGTATAATGTCAACATTATAGGAAGTGATAGTCACACCACACCTGGAATATTGTGTCTAGTTTTTGTCACCACAATACAAAAAGGATGCTGAGGACCTGGAAAGAGTGCAAAGAGTAACCAAGATGCTAAGGGGCTTGGAGGTTAAATCCTATGAAGAACAGTTAAAAGAACTAGATATGTTTAGCCTAAAGAAGAGAAGGCTAAGAGGAGATAAGGTAGCAGTCTTTCAATACTTGAAGGGTTGCCACAGGGAAGAAGGTGTGGATTTATTTTCCTTAGTGCCATAGTTTCCAAGGGTAGGACAAGAACCAACGGGTAGAAGCTTTACAGGGAGAGATCCAAACCCAAAATAATGGATTTCCTGACTGTGAGAGCTATTAAGTAGTGGAACAGCTTGCCTCTTGGAGTTGTGGATGGTCCATCATTAGAGGCTTTCAGACCGATGTTGGGCAGCCATTTGTCTGGGATGGCCTGACGAATCCTGCCCTGGGGAAGGGGTTGGGCTAGAAGCCCTCCAAGATCCTGTCCAACACTATGATTCTATAAAATGAGGATGTTTGTAAGATAACAACTATTCTCACAGGATCAAACTATCTTTTATATTGTATTATTTTGCTTTCTTTTTTAAATGAACTGAGTTTTAATTTTTATATTTATGGATTTTAAGCATTGTTAATTTTAAGCATAGTTTTATTTAAGATTGTTCTTGTTTGCTGGCAACCCATCCTGGGCACTTCTGAGAGGAAGAAAAGTACAGAACAGCAGCAGCAGCGGCAGCAGAAACAGTCTCTGCTAAACAGTTTTGCAGATTAATGCAGTACTTCAAACAGCAGCTTGACCAGAGATGAAGTGGTCTGTAAGAAGTCAACATGTGCAATCAACCTTGGTCAATGACAGCTCTATCAAATCAACCTGAATTTACTGAAGGACTTTATTTGCCTCAAGCATAAGAAGCAGCTGTGATGAATTTTTTTAAACCTCTAAATGCATTGTGCTTTTAAAAACATTTACACAAAAGTTCTTCCCTTGTTGAATTTATCTTAGAACAGTAAGAAGAACCCTCCTGGATTAAATCAAGACTCTACCATGACCAGCTATCTGTCTCCAGGAAGTCTACATGCAAAGCATGAGGATTCCCTTCTTATTTTTTTCCCCTAGCCATTGGTATACAGAAATATGCTGCTTGTAAAAGGCAGAAGTTTTACTTACCCCAAAACTGTTAAATCTTCAGTGACTGGGTTAACTTGTCCTTGGTTGGATTCCATTTTCAAATCACATAAGTAAAAAGTCATCATAGAATCTTTTGGATGCACATTCCATAAATTTATGATGTGTTGCATGGAGAAAATATTTCCAGTCTTAAGCCCCCATATGGTCTTAGGCTACCGATGCCACCATCCTTGCTCATTGTCCCTGCTGCCTGGAGATTATAATAGTTGGAGTTCAACAATATCTGGAAACCCCAGTTAATTTAAAGCAATGTTGTCTTCCCAGTATGTTTGACTTCATTCCTGTTGGCTGGAGTAACAGGAAAGGCTAGTTTAGAGTAATGAAAGCATTCTGAATTGCTGTTTGGTGCCATCATAACATTGTCCTACAGTTCTCCAAAATGCATAACAAATGAGTACCTGTCCTTAAGAAATAAGAGAAAAATGTCGTGTTTACCTGGTCCTTGAATGACTGGATTTGAGAGAATCCAATCCACCAAGTATGTCCTCAGCACAATTCCTGTATGTTTCCCACCAAGGTAGTATAGCAACAGTACTTGGTAAATTGCATCTGTGATAATCTGGTGCTGTTTTGCTACCCCTTTCACAGTTGTGACATCTGATCCTCTCACAAGATAGTGCATATCAAGTGGTCTCAGGAAAGCCTACCACTGGGGCTGTAATCTATCCTTTCAGCTGAATTAATGATTTGTGCAGAGGAGTGCTTATGCTACAAGGATGATAGATTTCTCTTCACCCTGCTGACTAATGTTTTTGAAAGCAATCCTATGGACTTGAGAGCAATCTAAAGCAGTTATCAAAAAAGCAGGGCAGAGATTGTGGGGAAAGGGCCTCTGAGATAAAACACCTCCCCTAGGCTGAGTCCAGCCTAGGGAATCCTGTAATACCAAATGACTTCCAAAGCTCCCCCTTTTCTGTCTTACCAGCCATCAGATATGTGCCATCAGGCTTCAGAATGTCTTTCCATCCTCTTTCCCATGGCATGGGGCCAAGAAAGAGGATAGCAGGCTAGTCCATGATGGGAGTTGGGGGAGAAAAAAAGGTCAGCCATTCTTCTTCCACAAAAGAGAGAGAATCCATCAGCTGCCATGCCATGAACCTAAGGTGTCAGCAGCTAAAGAATGTCTGAAATCAATCATCATAAACACAACACAGCTACGCTCAAAAATATGTGGGGGCAAGGCTGTGTGGGAGAGGAACTGATCTGGTTCTTCCTTCAAGTATGAACGAGGGTGTCATCTTTTAGCCTCCTCTTCTTGATAAACAGCCTTCCAGTTCTAGGAAAAACAATGCAAAAGGAGCTGTCTCAAATGCACAGGGATCTAAATGGTGGGTTTCCAGTTAGGAATTCCAGATGGGGGGGTGGGGAAAGACAAGAGGATTGGTAGAGTGCCATGGAGATGATAAACTAGGTGCTGTGAGAGAGCTTTGGTGTCACCCGAACTGTGGTACGTTGGTTAAAATATTGGCTTGGCTGACATGTGAATTTAAACCTAACTCCTGCTGCAAACTCCCTGAGAAGACATCACCTTCTCAATGGGTGGGAAAATGGGAAAATGGGAAAATGGGAGCAATAATGATTAGTGTCACGGTAGAATGAACTCCAGTCTTCTGAGCCATGAGATCTCCATGCAAATGGGAGTTAGGTTCATGAAGGTTTTGCTTTCTGTGAATGAGGTAGCTGGAGGGCCATGCATTTGATTTGTTTGTTCATACCCATATTTATCTGAAAGGAAAGTTGCCCTAAATTTAAGGTCAGTTGTATACTGCATCCTATGCTGTTTGTCTTCCTTGCTGCTCCTGCCTGTTTCTTATATTCTTCTTATACGGTGGGTTTTTAAAAATTACTTTGTTTTTTATGCTGTTTGCTGCCCAGAATCACATTGTTTGAATTGGGCAGCCTTATAAATAAATAAATAAATAAATAAATAAATAAATAAATAAATAAATAAATAAATAAGTCAGTCAGTCAGTCAGTCAGTCAGTCAGTCAGTCAGTCAGTCAGTCAGCTTCAGAAATTCCAGTTTGGATTGCAAGGAGGGTGAGCTCAATCTGGACTACGGCCATTGCAGGACCTGATTGACTGTTCCTCCGCTTCTTGTTCTTTCCATCCCCTGCCAACCCTGCCTCCTCACTAGTCCCTGTGCCTTCCTTTTATTTTCCCAGATGTTTGCACACATGGGAGCCTTCATGTCCTCTTTCCACATATCTCCTTTGATGCTAAAACAGATCTTTTCTTTTTCCTTTTTCCCCCGTATGATACAGTACCATCATAGCTCTGATGCTACAATATTCAAAGCAATAGGGAAAAGGTTGTTCTTTCACTTGTGCATTCCTCTGTAGGTCCATGGAAATGCTGTAGCCATGAAGAACTGTTAGCTCAGCTTCATAGAAAAATTCCTACGCTGCAACTTAAAGATGCTAAAAAAGAATAAAGGGAAGGGAAGCTTTGCAGTACTGTGGGCAGAGGGTGGGAAAACAAGGGGAGCATTGAGATACGCTGGGAGCATATGACTTTATTCCAGACTGAGAAAATGAGAAGTACAGGAAGTAGAGAAGAAAATAGATGAGGACCATTGGTGACTTTAATGAACAACAACTCCTAACAGCTAAAGTTAGCATGAGCAATGGTGAAGATAAAATTTGCTTGCAATTTGTATCAAAGGATGGATCCGAAGAACCATGAGTAGACACAATTTAGCTGCTATTGCATTTCTGTAATGATGGGCTCACATTTTATTATAAAACAGCTTTGCCCAACCCAGTGGCCAACCTACCGCCCTCAAGATCTGCTGGTATACACCCCTATTATCCTCAGGCTATGCTGTTCTGGTGGATATGGGGAGTTGTAATCCAACAAATTAGGAAAGATGGCTTTAATAGGGAAGTTCTATAGCAGTTTTTATTAGGTTTATACAAACTTCTGAACCATTGGAAAAACTATGGACTTTGTTTTGCACAGCAGGACCTTTGAAGATAATCCATGATTCTGGTAAGGTCTCAATTGCTATAAGCCAAAGATGAGGTGTTAAATCGAATGAATCAATGCAGACAGCTAGATGAAAGGCAGATTCTGCCAGGCACTTATAGGAGCTGATGTCAGTAGGGAGATTTGGAGAGTCTAGCATAATAAGACTAAGCAGAATGAATACAACAATGTTATAATTGCCAGTAATATGCTACCCACCATTATATTTTAGAGGAAGTTCTAAAGTTCTCTGAGATCAAATTAAGATCTAAGAAACCATGTGGGGAAACATGGTGCTATATTCTCTCTTCAGTCTACTCCTTAGAATGCAGCGAGCTCAGCCCTGTGGAACATTGGCCACAGAAAGTACAAGGTCAGTTAATGGGCTGGAAAAGGCATCTGAGAGGTGGAGGACTATGGACGGAATACAGCCCTCCATTTTAGGAGTCCATGTGCTGGAATGATATTAGTTAGCTGTGTTTAGCCAGCAGTCTGTTTCTTTGAGTTTTGTTCTGTGTGTGTGTGTGTTTGGGGATGTGTGTATGTTTGGTGCTTGCCTTTATTTCTGTTAACTAGCTACAGCTGTGCCCTAAGCAGCACACTAAAAGGTGGGCTTTGCTATATATTCCAGTGTGTGTATGTATGTACTGTATGTACTGTATGTATGTATATGTATATATATATATATATATATGTATGTATATGTATATATATATGTATGTATGTATTTGTGTGTGTGTATGTGTGTGTGTGTGTGTATATATATATATATATATATACACACACATACATACATACACATACATATATATAAGCTCAAATCACTCTACTCCAGGCTGAAGTCCTCTCCATTGATAATTATGGACTATAATCTATGATATTGGTCCAATGTGGATTGGTAAACTTTTTTTTTTTTTTTACTTCCCAGTTAGGGCTGAGAGACAGTGACTGGCCCAAACTCACCCAGCCAGCTTTCCTGCCTAAAGTAGGAGTAGGCTTCTAGTCACAGATAGATTAAAAAAATGGCTAGATGATGATAGACAGATAGTTAATGAAAGTAGTCGTGATGTTGTGCAGTGTGTGGCATCTTGCAAATAAAAATCTGAAGCTAGAAATATGGTACAAAGTATGTAGCTGACTCTGCTAAAAATGTTCCCAAATGTCATTTCTTTTGAACATTTGCGTATTTCCTATCGGGATCACTCTTATTTCAAGTTTGCTCAGAACATTTAATAGCAGTTGATGTTTCAGTTAATATATCATGCTCATCTTCAGAGAAAATGTAAGCTTGGCTAACTTTTCAGCTGCACTGGGAAACAGATGCTCCTAATTGTATGGTTATTGGGTTAAACAGCCAGTGTAAAAGAAAGTGGTGCTCAAATTGAATATTTTGCATGCAAGATATTATGTAAATCTTGCTTTATCTTCCCATATATAAAAACATCCCAAGGGAAACAGCACTTATATTTAGATGGCTAGAGAGGCCTATTTTCAATATAATTTATTAGATAGTCAATGTCACCATTTTTGCAGTAGCACCGTTCGTGGGTTTATTTAAACAATTTGTATGCCTGTCCATCTTGCAAATGCAACTCTGGGTGGTTGGCAGAAAGTTAAAAACCAAAAGCAGCAACCACCTAAAATAATTAAAAACAATTAGAATAACATTCAAATATAATATACTAGAGATCCAATAAAACCTTTCCATCTTGTGATTCTAGTAGCACAGGGTTCCTCAACCTTGGCCACTTGAAGATGTGTGGACTTACACACATGGCTGGCTGGGGAATTCTGGGAGTTGAAGTCCACACATCTTCAAGTGGTCAAAGTTGAGGAACACTGTAGTAGCAGACAGACAAAGAGCAAACCAACCAACTGAGCTCACCTAACACTCCAGCCCCAGTGCTTGACTGCAAAGCTAGGCCTTTAAAACCTTACGGAGGGCTAAAAGGGTGGGGGCCATCCTGATCTTGGGAATGCTGTTCCATAGGGCAGGTGCTGTGACAGAAAAGGTATGTCCCCTGTTTCCTCCTAGATGGCATTGCTTCATAGAAGGGGCTTGGAACATGCCCAATGGAGCAAGCAGGAAGGATGGGAGGCTGGTGGCCACACAAATAACCTGGCCCTCTGCCATGTTGGGCTTTATATTAACTAAAGGGCTGGGTATTGATTGTATGTTAGGAAGGCCTCTGCATTATATTTTTCCTCATAAGGCAAAAACTGGCGATAAACAGCCTTCCAGAGGCCAGGCAAGATGGCTGGAGATCACACAAGCTTTGATACAAGTCCTGAATTGTCTTAAACTTTGGGGGCCAGACTAGAGGTCAGTGTAAATTCAGTTCATATTATTATCCAGATTATTAAAAGAAAATAATCTCCATAGTAAAATAGACTAGATTTTGTAGTCCGTATAGTTCGTTCTTCACAACTTTCTTGTGAACCAAGCTTTTCCCTATTATATGTGGTTTTTATAGTTAGTTTTTCCTGTGTAAGCTTTTTAAAAGTGAATTTCTCCTGATTCACATTTCTTTCCAGATGTATCTTTTACCAATCTTTTAAAGAACACTATTTAAGAGACTCCATTTAATGTTGCCATCAGTTTAGCAGGGGATCCATTTTACTGAATTATCCAAATCTACTTCCTTTAGAATCAGTGGCAGATTAAAAAACAAAAACAAAACTTTTCAGTCTACTCCACACAATCCCAAGGTACGCATGCCAGTACAGTTCACAAACTATACATGCCACTAAATACATCACTTTTAGTTTCATTTTATTTCTTTTCAGATACAGATGGCAGTCATGGGAGATATGAGTACAATCAATAGGTATGTCCTCAACAAACTTCAGGGATACCAGATTGATAATGTGAGTACAATCATATAATCATGTGAATGCTATCATGAATTAGGTGTATCCCAACATCTGACGTAAGTACATCAGTTGTAGCTGTTGGCATAATGCTTGTCTTGTATTAGACTTGTATTTAGTGGGTGGGGGAGTAGAGGATAAGGAATTATTAAATTATTCTTCGATGCTGAACTCTCTCTGAAAATACAGATAGTCCTTGCTTACCAACCATTCATTCAGTGACTATTCAAAGTTATGACAGTGCTGAAAAAGACTTATGGCTGGTCCTCAAAGTTGTAGCTGTCGAAACTTCCCCATGGTCACATGATTACACTTGGCAACTGGTATGCATTTAAGATGGCCACATATTTACCACAATCATGATGTCCTGCGGTCATGTGATTGCCATTTGCAACCTTCACAGTTGGCAAAGTCAGTGGGGAGCTGGTTGGAAGTCACAAGTCACGGTCATATGACATCATGGTTAACAACCCATGATGATCTACTTAATGACTGCAGCCAGAACTGACAAACTGATATCATAAGTTGGGTGAGGTCACATGATGTTTCACTTTACAACTGTGTTGCTTAGTGATGGAGTTGCTGGACCAATTGTGGTCAATAAGTGAGGACTACCTGTAGTACCATCTCTAAACCCAAAGCTGTGGCAATCTGAACTCAAAAGAAACAAATAGTGGTTCACAGGAAACAGTTTTTGTGAGGATCACAGCTTGGTGAGAAATACTAAACCTTTCCCCTATTCCCTCAAATTCTGAGACTGATTGTCTCTCTACAGCAGTTTGCTTAAAGATACAATTACACAGCTTGAATAGATGTCTTTGGCCCTTAGAATTAAAATTCCATTATATGATTTTTTTTGTAATTTGAAGAAAGGGATTCTAGCATTACTTGTAGCCAACTGAGAGATGAAGATTTCATGGTGGAATCCGTGAAAGAAAGGAAGATGAGGATTTTTTCAAATATATATTTACAGAACAAATTTGGATAGAACATATACTTGCCCAGATTGTGGTGGTTTAAAACAAATGTTAAATTTAGCCTGGATACAGGAAGGAAAATAGAGCCACATGATTTCCTCAAATCCTGGAAATGAGACTATTTTGCCCTGGAAATTCCTTCCTTTCTTAATCAGGGTGTTTGCTGCCTCTTTGTTGTTTTTAGGCTATAATTCATGTTTTAGCAGTTACCTACACATGACAGTGTGTCAGCCCCGCTAGGTAGACCAGACCAGGAAATCAACTCCATCGGAAGGCTGAAACTACCTTTATTGAGATTGGCTATAATAATGGAATTTTGCAAGTCTGATTGTCCTATATCTCCCCTTCCCCTTCTTTATATGCCAGTGAATCAGGGAGGCATCTGCCTGAGCTGATTCCGAATGTTATCTCATGTCTCTGGACTTAAAAAATGTTTTGGCCCCTTTTGGCTAGGTAATGGTCCCTGCATATTTTTGTCAAGGGCGTCTTTCTTCCTCTCCACACCATGTCCTCAGGGTATGGTAAAAAAAAGTGTAGATGGCAGTCACAATAGTGCAATCAAAGCTTTGCCTGTTTTTTATGTGTAGTACACATAAAACAGGCAGAACTTCAGTTGCACCATCATGACCTCCATCTTGACTTTACTGTATCCTGCAGACACTCTGCCTATACAGGAGCCAATCACAGCACTACAAATCGGAAGGCAAGGTGTGGAG
Source organism: Python bivittatus (assembly GCF_059951505.1). Taxonomy (NCBI): domain Eukaryota; kingdom Metazoa; phylum Chordata; class Lepidosauria; order Squamata; family Pythonidae; genus Python; species Python bivittatus. Next base: position 109,580,714 of record NW_028277030.1, read on the forward strand.
GTTTGGCTTACGTGGCCTGTTTTTTTCACAAAAATATCACATATTCAATCAAGATTTAATGATAGTGTCAATACTACAATAGATAGATGGATGATAGGATACTTGCTGTAACTGTTAGAATGTCCTATAACTGGGACAGTAGCAGGGAGTAGTTATGATAGTAAAGAGGCTGAAATAATCCCAACTTCTCCCTTTCACCTCTCACTAGCTCTGCTCTGTTTTTCTGCTCTGTTTTTTCCTCCCCTATTTTTTGTTCCTTCAGTTTTCCTTCCAGCTCTTCTTCTTCTTCTTCTTTTTTTTCCATCTGGCACCTAAAACTTATTGACATGTAATGGGAGGTAGCCAGTTCTGGGAATATGGGGATCAATTATTTGTTCATCAAGTCCAAATGGAAGCTACAGAATTCCGTAGCTTAGTAGGTTCTCCTCAGAAATGGCCCTAGGCTTGAGTAATGTTTGTCTTCAATCCTGGTGTGGAAGCAGTGCGAGACACGGGTTTTTGCCAAGGGAATGCAGACTGTTAATAAGCTCTGCAATGCACAGTGATTCAAAGGCAGGAAAAGAACAAAACAACAACTTTGCTCTACTCTCAAAATGCCAGAGCACCAGAAATACATTGACTCAGCTCCCTAACTCAGCTGATATTGAGAGATCCAACATATCTAGAGCTGATCCTCAACTTGTGCACAACCTTCAATACTCCGTTCCTAATTTGTTTATTTCCTGCATTCGAAGAGGGCCCTCATCAGAGAAAGGAAGAACAGAAATGACAGGGAGCATGATGGAAAGAGTTAGAAAAGAACAAAGTTTGCCAAAAAGTGATGAGGAGCAAAGGGCCCTTTGGAAATTCGAGTATAGAGCTACAGTAAAGGTAATTGTTCTCTCCCTCCTGGTGAGTCGTACAGTTCTGACATTTCTTTGCAAAAATTATGGAATTCTAAATAAAAAAAAGTATGAAGAGAAGTATTTAATGATATTCATATTGTAAAAAGCTTGGGATTTTCAAGTTAAGGCAATCAGCCTGTTCTAACAGCAGCTGTGCCATCCCAACCAATGTATGGCACTTTCTCACACTGAACATCACAGTGTCCATGAAAAGGCTTTTGTCTTTTAGCCCCACGTCTGTACTCAAGCTTCTATTCACTACAGATGCCAACACTTTGTGTAGGAAGGATACGCTGTTACGCAGAGGGAATCTTATCATTGTAATTTATGCCCTTTTCTTTGCAAGGGATGGATTTCAGTCCTTTCAGATCCACAGAACATTCTGCTTTTCTCTTGGTGACTTCAAGGGGTATATTTGCCTTATTACAATTGGCAACTTGACATTTGTCAGCACATTTTTCATTTGATTCCTGGAGATGCCTCCAGTGCCTGAGTTTTTTCTCTCTCTTTAGCTTAATACTGTAAAAACTCCTGGCTTCTATTCAGAATTGCATTCCTAAATAATGTAACCAGAGCCATGGCTTGGGCAATGTGAGAAAACTTTTTAATATCACAAAGAAAATATTTATTGAATGTTCCACGTAGGTATGTGTGTGTTCTCTGTCTCCCTCTGTTTGCCATTTTTAATTTTTTTTTTGCAAATTTTATAATAAAAATTAATTGACAGAGATGGAGAATTCAGTAATAAGTAAATAGTCTTTGGGATGCTACTTGGATAGTTAACCATTCTGTAAGACAAAAAAGCACACATCTGAAACTTTTTTTTTAGATCTCAGCAATAGCTTTACTGTAGTATACTTCTTAACAGGCAAGCAAATAATAATGGGAACCTAAAGTTTATTCGAGCATACAGTAGGACTTTTGGGCAGCTGGGCATATTTGAAATTCTAAGAGTATGTTGTAGACATGCTCACAAAATGGCTGCCATGAACATGGTGAATCTGTTGACAAAACACTCGTTCTTCTGAAGGCCCTCTAGATTGCTACTCAGGTGAGGAGAAAGTCAGATTTTTTCTAGCTTCTCATTTGTTATTTTTTAATTTAAAAACTCAGGAGAGGTAGGGAGCTTAATGGGCACTAAGGGCAGTGACTGCGGACATACAGTGGGGCAAAAAAGTATTTAGTCAGCCACCAATTGTGCAAGTTCTCCCACTTAAAAAGATGAGAGAGGCCTGTAATTTTCATCATAGGTATACCTCAACTATGAAAGACAAAATGGGGGAAAAAATCCAGAAAATCACATTGTCTGATTTTTAAAGAATTTATTTGCAAATCATGGTGGAAAATAAGTATTTGGCCACCTACAAACAAGCAAGATGTCGGCTCTCACAGACCTGTAACTACTTCTTTAAGAGGCTCCTCTGTCCTCCACTCGTTACCTGTAGTAATGGCACCTGTTTGACCTTGTTATCAGTATAAAAGACACCTGTCCACAACCTCAAACAGTCACACTCCAAACTCTACTATGGCTAAGACCAAAGAGCTGTTGAAGGACACCAGAAACAAAATTGTAGACCTGCACCAGGCTGGGAAGACTGAATCTGCAATAGGCAAGCAGCTTGGTGTGAAGAAATCAACTGTGGGAGCAATAATTAGAAAATGGAAGACATACAAGACCACTGATAATCTCCCTCAATCTGGGGCTTCACGCAAGATCTCACCCCGTGGGGTCAAAATGATCACAAGAATGGTGAGCAAAAATCCCAGAACCACACGGGGGGACCTAGTGAATGACCTGCAGAGAGCTGGGACCAAAGTAACAAAGTCTACCATCAGTAACACACTATGCTGCCAGGGACTCAAATCCTGCAGTGCCAACGTGTCCCCCTGCTTAAGCCAGTACATGTCTGGGCCCATCTGAAGTTTGCTAGAGAGCATGTGGATGATCCAGAAGAGGATTGGGAGAATGTCATATGGTCAGATGAAACCAAAGTAGAATGTTTTGGTCTAAACTCAACTCGTGGTATTTGGAGGAGAGAGAATGCTGAGTTGCATCCAAAGAACACCATACCTACTGTGAAGCATGGGGGTGGAAACATCATGCTTTGGGGCTGTTTTTCTGCAAAGGGACCAGGACGACTGATCCGTGTAAAGGAAAGAATGAATGGGGCCATGTATCGTGAGATTTTGAGTGAACACCTCCTTCCATCAGCAGGGACATTGAAGATGAAATGTGGCTGGGTCTTTCAGCATGACAATGATCCCAAACACACTGCCTGGGCAACGAAGAAGTGGCTTCGTAAGAAGCATTTCAAGGTCCTGGAGTGGCCTAGCCAGTCTCCAGATCTCAACCCCATGGAAAACCTTTGGAGGGAGTTGAAAGTCCGTGTTGCCCAGCGACAGCCCCAAAACATCACTGCTCTAGAGGAGATCTTCATGGAGGAATGGGCCAAAATACCAGCAACAGTGTGTGAAAACCTTGTGAAGACTTACAGAAAATGTTTGACCTCTGTCATTGCCAACAAAGGATATATAACAAAGTATTGAGATGAACTTTTGATATTGACCAAATACTTATTTTCCACCATGATTTGCAAATAAATTCTTTAAAAATCAGACAATGTGATTTTCTGGATTTTTTTCCCCATTTTGTCTCTCATAGTTGAGGTATACCTATGATGAAAATTACAGGCCTCTCTCATCTTTTTAAGTGGGAGAACTTGCACAACTGGTGGCTGACTAAATACTTTTTTGCCCCACTTTACTATTCGTGACACCATATTTGGGATTGCAGATATGCAGGAAGTGAAAAACAGAAAAAAAAATTCAAGTTGATTATTTCTTAGCTTCCTCCCCTTTTCTTTCATGGATTTTGTACATCATATTTGTATATCATATCAGATATCATGTCCAGATGATAATCTGTCTTTACATGATTTAATAACTAATTAAAAGCTAATTATTTATTTTGATTTATTTAAATTTCAGCTGATTGTTATAGCTTTCCATCACAATTTCAGTTGATTGAAGATCTGTTCTTATGCTCAGTGAGTTTTACAAACTCAATCCAGCACTATAGAATTCACTCATGGTGTAAGCTGAGCTGATGGAGTTGCTTCTAGGACTTAGTTGTTTTGATCTTAATATGCTGATTATTATACTAATATTATTTCATTCCTAAGTTTTTTATCGGATTGATGTACACCACTCAGAGTTGGTCGAATTTGGGCAGTATAATTGTTGTTCAATCAACCAACCAACCAAGTTTACTGCAAGAAAGGGGGACCCTCTTATTCACCCTTATTTAGTCTATACCTCAGATATCATAATTATGGCTCCTTTCCACCATTGCTGCTCTTTCTCCTTCAAGATAATTTTGCTGAACAATTTTATTTGACAAAAAATGCTAAGGATCTGCCTTGAATGCTTGCTACATAGAAATATGTTAAAAGATTCTTGTAGGCAGAAATGATAATATTCCTTCAAGGAACACCCTTAATCCTTCATTATAACTTCTTTTTTTATTATGTACATAAAGTTGGTGTCAACTGTAAACTATTTTCTCCACAACAATCTCTGGTCCCCAACGTGGTCCTTCAGAGTTTATAATAGTGCACCCATTGCTGCTATAACTGAGTCCATCCACCTTGCTGCTGGTTGACCTCTTTCCTTCCACCTTTCCCTTTTTCTTCTCTAGAGAGCTAGGTATTTGCATAATGTGTCCAAAGTATGTTAATTTGAATCTGGTCATTTGTGCCTTGAGTGATAACTCTGGATTGATTTGTTCAATGATCCATTTGTTTGTTTTCTTGGTATCCATGTATCTTCAGGAGTCTTCTTCAACACCAAAATTCAAAAGTGTCAATATTCTTTCTATCCTGCTTCTTCAAAGGACAGTTTTTGTTTCCATGGGGTGTCATAGGGAAAACCATTGCTTGCATGATTCTAATTTTTGTAGGAATAGACACATCCTGGAGTCTGACTATCTTGTCTGAGGCCTTCTTTGCTATTCTATCAAGTGCTAGTCTGTGATATATTTTTTGACTTCTGGATTCTTTCCTATTAATATTCTATCCTAAAAGTTATAAAATTATAACTTGTAGGCAATGTAAAATAATTTATTAGATTTATATTTTCTTGGTAATGACATGGACTCATCCTACAAAATAAACATAGGGTATAAAAATTGTTGTGTGGATAAATTTCAGACCATACATTGAGGCTGCAGAAAATAAAGGAAGTATGTATGGCATTTTAGTTTTATTAATTTCCAGCATTGTTGATTTGTTGACAACATCTGTTGACTTTCATTTTCAGCATATTTTTAGATATAAAAGGAAATGGATATTACAACATCATAACCTTAATTCCTCAGTTAATTCAACGCGACAAAACTGCTTGTTAAATGATCTGCTTCAGCTTTGGTATAAGCGTTATGTGGCTACATACACTGGTTATGGGACAGAAAGGACACGCAGAGCTTATGGGTGACAAAGGAATGTAGTGTTTGAATAAGAAATGTCGTCCACTGAGCCAAAAGGGAAAAGCTGAGGATCCGTTGGCCAGGAGACAAAAAGCTTTGAAAACAAGAAAAGACTAAAGTTAGCATGGGTGGCATACTATAAATTGGTTAATCTGAACCAGATCTTCTCTGTACAGTATGTCCAATGTTTCCTGGATTTAATCCAGGTACTTCAAAGTTGTGTTATCAGTGAATTGTGGCCTCAGAGGAACAGTGCTTGAAGGAAATGTCAGCTTCAGATCACAGTTTCCTTTCACGGCCGTGAAAAAAAGAGAGGTCAAGTTAGCAGGAGCTACGCCCACCCATGGCTTACATGTAGCTCTGAATGGTCGACTTGGTTAGTGTTTGAGGTTAAATCACAAAGAGAGCGCTAAAATAGCCCAGCCACCCCATCTTATAAAGAGGAGTTCAAAAGTTCAGATCATATTGCAACACATTTTACAACATTTAGAACAAATGAAGGAGAAACTTCTACATTTTAACTGTCCTGTAAACCAAGTACACAATGTGTGCATGGGGCTCTAACGGATTCTTGAATGGTGATGGAAATTGACATTTTCTAGGTGTGCTGGATCTAGGCTATATCAGAAGGTTTGGAGCATGAATTAGTGGGTAAATACATTGTTAGTGTTTTGCTGTTTAGATCTATCAGCTTTGCTAGATAGGAAAGGGGGCATTTGAAAGGGATCCTTATTTAAATGTCCTCTTGTTGGTGATTTTGACACACTGACTTCAGACATAGGTTGAGAGCACCTCTTAAGAGTGCCATGAAGAAAAATCATTCTGCTTTTTTAAAGCATTCTCATTTAATGTAATGGGAAATAAATTGCCTTTGAATTCTTCTTTCAGAGGAGAAGAAAACATCACTGAAATTCTCATGAATGCTTTAAGACAGTGTTTCTCAACATTGGCAACTTTCAGATGTGTGGACTTTAACTCCCATAATTCCCCAGCCAGCAAAATTGGTTGGGAAATTCTGGGAGTTGAAGTCCACACATCTGAAAGTTGCCAAGGTTGAGAAACATTGCTCTAAGAGATAGAATAAATGAATCATAGAGTTGGAAGAGGCCATTTAGGCCATTAAGTCCATCATTCTCCTTAGATGGCTTCCACCTTAATACATCAGGTGAAGAGGAGCCCATCATCTTCCTGGTATTTGGCTCTGTTGTGGAACTATAGTTGGACATTTTTCCTAACACTGAGTTGGAATATGACTTCTTGTAACTAAACCTGTGTACTGTTGGACACAATTCTGTGTCCCAAATATGAACAGAGAACCAGTGTTGACCTTCTATGTGACATCACAGAAATGCTACAAATAGTGTTGTCATACCCCTCCAATAATCTTTTCTCAGAGTTAAACATACCCACATCCTTAGTTTTTTTCTCCCCTGACCATCCTCATTGCCCCTTTCTGAATATTACTATAACAGTTGGATTAAAGCAGATTGCTGTTGAACTATTTGCCTGTGGAAAACAAATACCAGCCTATGGCTACCAGTTGTGTTGGAACTACAACTCCCAGAATTCCCAGATAGCATGACCAGTAGCAAAAAGGAGATGCCTTTTTAAACTTTGGAATGTATGCCCTGGTTTGCATTTATTCGTTTGTTTTTAATTCTATTATACCGTTTCTCTTCTAAAAAAGTTAAATGTGCTGTATATTACCTCCTTCCCATTTTGTCTTCACATAAATTCTGTCAGGTAGGTTAGGCTGAAGATTGTGCCTGATCAAGGTAATTCAAATAGCTTTATCTTGAAAATTGGAATTTGAATCTTGGTTGCTGGTTGCCTCTGTCCTAGTATCATGCTTTAACTGATGCATCCTCAATCTGGTGCTCTTCAAGCTGTGTATTGAACAATCAGCAGACAACTGTCATCAGTCAAACTCAGCATGGCCACTGGAATATGTACTTTAACATATCTGGAGAACATCAGGTTAGGAAAGGATCCTCTAACAACTGTACCACATTTCTACCTCTTTGGAGATGGTTTCAAAAAGATATGGTACCACATACCTTCTGTTTCTGTATGGGGCCTTTTCCTTATTATCCTTTTGTTTTGCTGCCAGCATAAACTCCTTTGAGGGTTTAATAAATTCTCTAAGTCATATAACTGGGTGGAACATGGGAAGATCAAGCATTGCACAGACACTCGGCTAATAGAAGAACAAATAGTCTTTTATCATGTAAGTAACTTTTTTTAGTAAGTAACTTATTTTTAGTGACTATCTAATCAATATCAGCCTGCCCTGGCCCTACAATTATTCATAATCCTGTTTTCTTGATGGAAAGGTATCCCCAAGGCAGAAGACAGGGGAGGTATCCCCAAGGATTTTGAGCTTCTCCTGGACCTGTCCTTCCATCTGCACCTCCCCAATCTCTCTTCCCACTTCTCTCCTACTGCTGAAATATAACTCTGCCAGGAGGCACCTAGTGTTGCCATCTTTCATCTGGCAGTTTCACCACCCAATCATTACAAATGGTGATTCTCTGCAGGATTTGATCTTCTTAGAACTACCTCTCTCTGCAAATCCCAGCATTCCCACTCCTTGAAATTCATCCAAGTAAGTAGAGCACCTATAATTGAATAAACCCTGCATCTTTGGAATGGATTCATCTAATGCCAAGTCTCATGTTTATTATAACATTCCTCACTTAAGGTGGAAAAATAAAAGCAAAAATATTCTGGACTATACTGATGAAGTTCTTTTTTTCTTCAAAGGAGGAAGAATCCCATTGCTATGAAGTTAGATGACAGCTGAAGATGGATGAAGAAGGATAATCACTGTCTCCTTTATCTTGGCATTGCTTCCGAGTTGCATGTGTTTCAGGGCAACAGGGAAGGGCTAGTTTTGGACAGCTGATCCTTTTAAGGAATCTGGAAGCTCTGAATCACAAATCATGCTCACATTTGTTCCTTTTGCATTTTTTCTTCATAGTTTATCTCAGCAGGCGTTAAGCAGTGAGTGAGATGGCTACTTCTGATGCCAAATGCTGGAGGGCAGGGAGTGGCAAGAAATGTTGGAAGAGAGAACTGCCCTGTCATACTTGTAAGCTGTTATATTTCACACTTCTAGCATCCTGAAATATAGCCTGGCTTCACCTCGTCAACTGCTGCTTGTCTAATTATATGGTGTGACACTGCTATTGTACAAAAAAAAAAAATTATTTGATTTATATGGCTGTCCACTTGCCAGTAGCTATGTTACATTCCCTGTCTCAAAGTTCAATCATACAGTAGCCCTTGTTTAGCGACCACAGTTGGGGCTGGCAACTCAGTCGTTAAATGAAGCAGTCAGTAAGTGAAATGGCGACTGTGCTTATGATCTTACTTCAACTTTCCTTTGCTTTACAGACCTGCAAAGGTCATAAATGTGAGGATTGGTCATAAAATTATATTTTTGTCACTGTCGTAACTGCGAATGGTCACTAAACGAGGCAGTCGCTAAACGAGGACTATCTGTAGGGAGAATTGAGGATAGTTTAGGACTGATCCACACTTCTTGCTTGCCTCAGGATGAGGACAGGACACTCATCATTTTGGGAGAGCATGAGTGGATGACATCATCCTCAACCTGTCCCTGCACTTACTTTAACAAATGTTAAATCTATAGTTACCATGCTGAGCCTGAGTCAAATGACAAATGCCATGATCTCACTCATGGATTTCCTTGCTGTCTTCCCTGTTTCCCTGTTTTTATAAAAGTTGTTTGTTAATTGTCGTTGCTGAAAACCTCAGCACCATTAGTCACGTTAAAACTGAATGTGGTGTGTCCAAAGATGATTGATCAGGCCAATTTGGGCACGGAATGTCCTGGTACATGTTGGACAAACATATGTAGGCACTGCAGTTGTTACCCTGCTGGTTCTAGATTTGCGCAGCTCGCACTTATGTTGTGCTTCAGCAGTGCGCTTTACTTCATAGGCTTGACAGCCCTTGTGGTGAAGGCCACACCAGGCAGGGCGGTTTTGGGCCAGTGTTTCCCAGGCAATTGTGTCTATGTTGACTGACTTTAGGGAGACCTTTAATGTGTCTTTGCAGCATTTCTTCTGCCCTCCATGTGAGCATTTTCCAGCAGAGAGTTCCCCAAAAAGGAGTTGCTTGGGTATGCGCTTGTCTGGCATACAGATGACATGACCTGCCCACTGGGTCTGTGTGCTCATCAGCAATGTGTGGACAGATGGTAAACATGCTCTAGAGAGTCTAGAGAGAACTTCAGCATCTGGTGCTTTTTTTTGTTATTTTTAAATAACATCCTGTCTAATGAAGAATTTCTGGAGCACTGGAAAGCTTGCACATGCTTTTATATTGTTTTGGTTGACCCTAATAAGGATATTATTCAACTGAAGATTTGGAGGTGGAGGGTTCTGAATGGATTGAAAGAGCTAAGTTGTTCTTTATTTGAACGGGAAGGAAGGATCAATTGTCCACCATAAAGCGAGTCACATATTGAGCTGTTACAGTGATACATGGGAAATGGCTGAGGATTCACTGACTTCCCTCTATCAACACATTATTCAAACAAAGCTATATGGAGGCTGATCATGCTTTTTCTGTACATTCAACTACATTTGTATTCTTCAATTTTTCTTCAGAATAAAACTGTACGCAATGTCAATGTGTCAGCTGTAGTACTTGCTAAATCCAGTTAAATTATTCAAAAAGCGAATTATATGTTTTGTTGCATTGTGTAGATCTCACTGACTAAATTAAATAGCACCTTTTCTTTTCTTTCTTGGTCATTCTTTTCCAAAATCAAAAGATTCACTCTAGCATTCATAACAATGCTTCTCCCTCCCCTCCTCACCACATCAAGCACATACCTCTTATTTTTCCTAAGAGGTTACAACAATTTCAATCCCACATTGAACAAAAAGAAAAATGCTGGCATTTGTCAACACATTTAGAAAAATCTTCACCTGGAATCTCTTCTTTGTAATGGAAAACATCTGTCTTTAGGGAACATTAACTGACATTAAAACAAAAAACAAAAAAACAGCACCAAGGCATGTAATAACAGACATCACCCTTTGAAATTAGATTTGCCTTCTGGCATTCAAGATTCAGACCATTCTGAACTTCAAGGAACCCTTCCACCCTGACTAGTCTGCCAAAGACACCATGGTAGCTCTCCTGTGGAGCTTCTGCATGTTGATTAGGATAGTTCAGTTAGGCAATTTTAAGGACAAATTCAAATAGGAGACTAGCAGGCTTTAACCCTTTGCACTCCCATGCTTGCAACTGACCTGGCCAAAGAAAGATCTATTCACAAACAGACCACTTCTTAGCTAGCTGTATTTTAAAATACTGTTTATGTTGGCCTTTTGGACAAGATCATAACGTATAAGACTTATCTTAATTCAGTGTTGTCCAAACTTGGCCACTTTAAGATGAGTGGATTTCAACTCCCAGAATTCCCCAGCCAGCCATACTGTGCAAAGTGCAGTATGCTAATCATACTGTGTTGGAGGCTCTGCGGTTCATTTTGCTGAAGGGGCCATAGATTTCTTCCCCAAAGTCCAGGCGTTTGAACAGAGTTGTGAGGCAGGGGGAAGGAAACTGGGTATCTGTGAGCGGGGTGTGGGGTCCAAAGATTCAAGATAGCATGATTGAAGCCCCACCCCTTTTAATGTGCTTTGCATGCACAACACAACCAAAAAAGCGTTGCAACTTTGTATGGTTGCCATTTTGAAATTTTGGACCATCCCCCTCCTCTGCTGGAAACTGTAGCTGAGTCATGAGCATATCATTTCCATAAAGGTCTAAGTTCAGCTCCTGAAATAGCTACATTCTTTTTTTTTTAAAGGATCTGATAGGTGAACAGAGACCTGTTCAAAGTGTGCACACAGATAACTTTGCAAACTGTGGCAGGCAATCGTCTGTCCCTCCCCTCTTTTCCAGGAGGTCTCAGTGAGTCACCGTGGCTGCCGGGCATCATATCCTCCTTTCCCCTTTATACTGAAAAAACAACCACACTGACCTGTAGGAGCCCCCTAGGAATTGTCACATACAGAGTGGGAGGACTCTAACCTTTCCCTTTGATTTCTACCAAGAATTCCCCTCTTAGGATCAGGATGAATGCAAAAGGCACCCTGCGGCATTAGCAATGTTGCCACAGGAACAGTCCCGCTTTCTGGCAATTCCTTCCATCTGGCTCTGAGCAGTTCTTCATTAGCAATTTATAAAGTCATTTAAGCACCTGGATAGCAGTATATCACTAATGGAGACTGGCCTTATATCACGGCGGCAATCACTGGGAGATGCTATAAATCTGGAGTAAGGAAATGTTCTGTGTGTCTGGAGACCGAGGGAGTGAACCACTGGTTAAACCCAATCCAGTATGTCATGGCTAAAGTAGGTAATCTAGTGAGGGACGCAAAACCTTCAAAAAATTTGTAGGAAGAGAATTTGGGGGGATGATTTCCTAAATTTCTCTAGAGGAAAGGGCAATTCTCTCCCCCTATCCTTTTAGCAACAACAGTTTCACAAAAACATGTGCATACACACAAACACAAATTTTCCCAATGTCCTCCCTTAGATTTAAATGAAGTGCAAGAAGCCAAGCAGATTGCAGGAGAGATTAGCTCCTTTTACTAAATAGGTGGAAGAACATGACAGCCTATTCATTGAAATTTTATTTTGGAAGAATTTCTAAAGCAAACTCTCTTTTATCAAACTGAGTGAGAATGGATAATAGATTTATTATTATTATCATTATTGTTGGTTGCACAATCAGTCAGATGTTTTGACTGGATCTGGCATTTTTATCCACCTATCAAACCCTTCCCAAGGACCTGGGATAGGCAGATGTTGTTGTTTGATGGTATGAAAGGTATTGTCGCAGGATATAAACTGTTCCAAGTAAAGCTGCCTTTTGTAATTGACTGATGGTGATTTTGTCAACACTGATGGTGTTCAAATGGTGCTCCAGATGTTTTGGGATTGCACCTAAGATTGCGCCTATTCCTATTGATACTATCTTTTGCTTTGCTTTCTTTGTCATTCTACTTCTATTTGCAGGTCTTTATATTTTGTGATTTTCTCCAGTTCTTTCTCTTCTCTTCTGCTGTCTCCAGGTATTGCAATGTCCAGTGTCCAGACTTTTTTGTCTTTCTTATCAACAATTGTTAAGTCTGGGGTGTTGTGTGGCAGGTGCTTGTCTGTTTAAATTCTAAAGTCCCAGAGCACTTTAGCTTCTTCATTTTCTATTACTTTGTCTGTTTTGTGGCCCCACCAGTTCTTGCTCGCAGGCAAATGGTATTTCTTGCAGATATTCCAATGCACCATTGCTGCTACTTTGTCATGCCGTTGTTTGTAGTCAATCTGTGCGATCTTGCAGCAGTTAACTACATGGTCTACTGTTTCTTCAGCTTCTTTGCAGAGGTGGCATTTGCTGTCTGTTGCTGTTTTCTCAGTTCTGGCTTTATATGCATTTGTTCTTAAGGCTTGGTCTTGTGCAGCTAGAATTAGCCCCTCTGTCTCTTTCTTCCACTTTCCTGCTCTTAGCCATTGCCAGGTCTTCTTGTTATCTGCTTTGCCTGCTAGTTTTTTTGTGTACTGGCCATGAAATACTTTGCCTTGTCATGTCTCCTTTCTGTTCTTCATTTGGTCTTTCTTATAGGCCAACTTGGTTTCTTTGGTGTTCAGGAAGCCTTCATGGTATACTAGCTTCAGTGCATCTTCTTCACTGTCCTTCAGATATTCTTCCAATGCCCTTTTTTCTTCTTCAACTGTCTGGTATACTTGCAACATTCCATGCCAACCTATGCTCCTTGGTAAGTAGCATCTGTCAACGTTGCTGCGTGGATGAAGAACATGATTCATTATCATTATTTTTCTGGTCTTCTGATCCAGGGCTTTTAGCTCAACTTGAGTCCAGTCCGGTATTCCAGCTGTATATCTAATGACTGGAATTGCCCAGGTGTTAATTGCCTTGGTGGTATTTCTGCCATCGAGTTTGGTCTTTAAGATCTTCTTCACTCCTCCAATGTATTCATTACTAACCTTCTTCTTGACTTCAGCGTGCTTGATATTGTCAGCCTGAACGATGCCCAGGTATTTGTAGTGATCTTTTTCATCCAGACTCTTGATCTTATTTCCTTTGGGCATTTTGATTCCTTCAACGTTCACTATTTTTCCCTTCTTGATGTTAAGGGTGGCACATTTGTCCAGTTCAAACTTCATTGCAATATACTGGCTGTATATTTGGACAGCACTGAGCAGCAATTCCATTTCAGATAGTGTTTTTCCATACAGCTTCAGACCATCCATGTAAAGGAGGTGGAATAACTTGGCAGATGTTCTTGATGTTTGATAGCCATGGCCTGACTTGTTCAGTAGTCATGGCATGGTTTCAGACTGTGGTTAAAGCTCTCTGCCCTAACAGCAGTCTTGGCCACCATTTAGGTTCAAGCTACATGCTAAGACTAACCACACTGTAGTTTAGCATTATGTGGGAATGTACCATAAAAAAGTTCCTAATGGCTATAGGAGAATGATGATCCTAATGGAAAAGTAGCCATTCTAACTTGTGTGCTCCATTAAAAAAAAAAATAATCAAGATGACAGCCATGATGGTGTAATGGTGCACATGCAATGCACATAAAAAAACGGGCTCTGATCCCACCATCATGGCCTCCATTTTGATTTTTTTGACCATACCCTGAGGACATCCCTGCATAGTTCCACAGTTATACTCTGTGGATACCAGAAGAATAAATGGCTACATTTATGAGAGAACAAGCATCATAACATGTGTTGAACAGGTGTCCCTGGTGACTATCAACACATTGCTTGGGGTTCCTTTGAATGTAAACATTTTAAACAAGCATGCCAAAATGAGAACTCTGAAGGTTCTCAACTGCATTCTCAGAACCATGAGAAATATTCTGAAGGATGTTAGATACCATTTCCTTTCAAACAATTCCAAAGGATATAATTTCTTCTAATTCAGGCCAATAATAGGATGCTTGTCCCTCCTGTTTTATTAGAAAGTGAAATTTAAAAGAAAACTTGTATCAAGCTAATCAATGCTACTGATTGAAAAGTATTGTTAATTGTTCCATCATTTCTTCCTCATTATTATTATTATTATTTTTGTGGAAATTAAAAAAAAAAAGGAAGAAGCATGGAGGAACATGGGAGTTGTACAAATGAAAGGCAACATTGTTTACCCCCAAAGTAAAATTCTTTACACGCAACAAGAGAGTGATGCAAGGAAAGCTTCATCTAGAGTCAATCTTAGATTTACTGTGTCATTCTCTGCTCTGCTTCAGGCAGCAAAAGTCTTATTCTAGCTTGACACTCTTATTCTTCTCACCTGAGATGTTGCAATTTTTTTTCATTCAAAAGCCCTAGTTTTTATCCATGGAGTGGGAATTTTATTTTAATCATAATTTATATTTTTTTAATAGTGCAAGTTTGCTAACTTTTCCGTGGCTGGTGAATGAAGTAAGAACCTAGTATTCCGGAATGTATGATATGCAGAAGCAGGAAAATGATTTAAGGAGTTGGTTATTTTAGTTGAAAGATATCTGGCATGTCTTTGACAAAGAGATGACCTTCTTTCATGGCTATGGAGTCTTCTACTTTTAAAATTGTTTTCTAGTTTTTAAAAAATGTTGATAAGCATTTTTTTTCAATATATGTGGATAGTCAAACAGCGTTGAATAGAGTTACTGTGTTCGCTAATGCACAGGTTGTTATTTGATATTTGCTTAACAAGCTAGTTTTCCTATTGCTTGATTTAAAAAGATTTATTATAATTATAATTATTTAGATTTAATATAGCCACCCACTCCCATGGACTATTTTTAATTCCTTGGAATATTTGGACTTCCAAGGAATGTCCTTGGAAGAAAAATATAAAAAAATATATTGTTTTTAATATTTTTCTTAGTTTGTATTAGTTTTTTATCTTTATAATTGTAAATGTCAATACAATTACTATAAAAAAGGAATGTTTGGACTTACATATATGCTTGCCAAACATTAGCAATGGTTGTAAATAACAAAAAGAAAAGATTCCTTATTAACACCATAATTTATACCTACATAGGATAACTCTCCCTCATCCCTTTGATGTTTCATTGCAAGGTAAATTTTCCATTACATGTCAATATCAAAAATAATATGATTCCAATAGCCATTAATACAATTTCAAGAACAGGATTCTTCCAACACAGTTTTCCTTAATAATTCATTTAATCAGTAATCCAATAACCTCCCCAAGAAGGTATTGCTTTATAATTTATTTCTATGATTGACATAACCCCATGTTCTTTTGTCTGGAAAAAGTATCACCAGATATATTGATAAAAATGATAACACAACATTTGAAAGATTCTTGTCATCCTGAACAAGATATACATGTCTTCAAACCTATATGAAAGGGAAGGACTGAAAGAGTGGAAGAATTGGATCTAGAGATTAACAGTGTCACACAAATAGGTCACATAAATAGGTCACACAAATAGGCCGGATGAATAAGGATAAACCTTTATTTATTTGGAGAAAAGATTGAGGCTCAGTTAAGGAAAAGCACATGAGATCAAAAATGATCAGCAGGTTAAATCTGAGTTTCTCTTTTTCTTGCTCTGTTCCTCCAAACGAATTTGCCTAAACAAGGTCTAGCAGAAAGTGAGCCACAAACAGTGCAGCAGCAGTCCCCCAAGTGTTCTGATAGGAAGGGTTTAAAGAAGTGATGAAATTCAATGGTCAGCTGGTTACAGCAAAAGCGTTCCTCTCAGTTCTGTCCGTATATGGACGAGGACTTAACAGCTATGTATGAGACTCTGCAAAGCCAAAAAGTCTACTGAATCTCTAAATCACCTTTGAATCTTTTCCAAGCAATTTAAAGGCATCTGATTCAATTCAATGGGGAGATTCAATCACATTTCTTTCTAAGTGAATCACCTCTTTGAAGCTTCACATAATCCTTTTAGGCAAAACAGTGCTTATTTTCAAGATCAGCTTCAGAGCTGAGATGAAACCATTTTCTTATCTAGAAAAGTATTTTTTTTTTGAAAACTGATTGTATGCTCTGGTCAAGAGACATTCTTATTCAAAGAAGTGTTTTATTTTCAGAATCTTATGGTTCCAATACCCCCAAACAGAAATCCAAGCAAAAACATGAGTTCATCATATCCAGCAGAGAGTTGAGAGTTGTAGATTTATAAAGCTATCCAGAAAGAGAAAAATATATATGTCTTGGGAAACATGTACTTCTGACTTCTTGGTAGCTTATGGTGGGATTTATGATGTAAAATGGCATATAGCTATTGCCAGGAGAATAGAACAAATGTGGAAAATCAAATCCCCTCAGCACTGATGAGTCTTGGTCCAATTCATATAACCAGCAAGACAGAGCAATGAACAGAAAACTAGTTTTTCTTTTTCTTTTTAAAGAAAAAAATGGTACAATTTGCCACTTGTTGTGAATGATGATTTCAGCAAACTTGTAGATATAAGGTTTCCAGATGATGAAATAAGTACAAAATATGTATGCAGACATGATAAAAAAAGTTATCCACTGCACTGGAGAAAAGGTGCATGGTTGCCATTCAAAACGGTTATCACAAACTTTTGAAGCTTTAAAAGAAGACCATGCAGTGAGTATAAACTGGAGTCCAGACAAATTCTTCCAAGTACCTTGAAAATTCCTAAAGGACTGTGGGCTTCCTTTCTAGGTATGTCCACTATAAATCCTGCAAATGCTGAAAATATTGCAATAGCCATTGAAAATTGTCTCTGATTAGGGATTCAGTATAGAGTTGCCAGTTGTAACTCATTCATTATTTGAATGTATTTTTTGGTTTGGGCTTAGGGAAAGACTGCTCCAACTGTGCAAAATACTGCTTCAGTTACTGACGCATTTTAACTAATCCCAATTACTAACTCTTTTAGGGCTTTAGAAACTTGAATGTGTGCTGGGTTGGGGGTAAGAGGAACAAGAAATATAAAATGTCTATTTCTGATTCTGAAACATTGGCAAGAAAGTTGTAGTATATGGATCTATTGAAAAAATACAGCATCTTGCTGGAAGGAGTGAGAGATTTATATCTCCAGTGTCACCATTACTTGTGACTGTGGCCAGAGGTTAATCATTTCCAGCAGAAGCAGCTATATATACACACAATTGTCGGGTAGATCATCCAACTCTGATGTTTTAGCTAAACATGATGTTGTTTATTCATACTTGTTTGTTTCCTTTCTTTGATACACACCATTAGCAATTGTTATACAGTATATCTCCTGTGTTCAGAATAATCGGACAAAATGTTCCTCCAGTTTAGTTTAGAGGATGGCAGGAATTCCAGGAAGTGTGCATAGCTTATTTGGGTCAGGATTTCAAAAACCATAGATGCCTCTAGGGTACTTATGTCACAAGGAGCCTGGTTATGGGAAACATAATTTTTAAGACTGGAAACTTTTTTTTTAAAGTTTTACAGCTGTAGATGAGAAATCTGGTATTAGTAAGTAACTGTGTGTGTCAGGCCTGAATGTCATGGCTAAAATCAGCATTTGGGCCCAGTCCTTAAAAAAGAAAAAAAGATAGAAAGGTGCTGTTTATTTGATATTTCTGTGGATTTCACAAGTTTTATATTTCAGTACAAGATGTTTTGGAAAGAGAACAATGTCCTATAGAGTCAGGGTGGATAGAAGATAAGAGTGAAATGTATAATTAGCCTCTGAGTATTCAGTAGAGGATCAGCAAGGATTCAAACTTCCAGTGGTTTAAATAAAAAGAAGAAAGAAAGAAAGACCTTTTCTTCTAAACTGTTTTATTTTTGTGCCTTCAAGTCAGTTTTTGACTCCTGGTGACTGCTTGGACTAGTCCTTGCAGTTTTCTTGGCAAGATTTTTCAGAAGTGGTTTGCCATTGCCTCTTTCCTAGGGCTGAGAGAGAATGACTGGCCCAAGGTTATCCAGCTGGCTTGGTGCCTCAGGCAGGACTAGAACTCATGGACTCCTAGTTTCTAGCTTGATGCCTTAACCACTACACCACACTGGTTCTCTCTAAACCAGGCTGCTAAAAACCAGCAGTTGGGAAGGGGTGGAATATATTTGTTTGGCAAAGATACCAGTACTGTAAACAAATTCATGTACTAAGTATGAGCTTAGAAATGACTTTTTAAACCTACAGTACAATATACACTTTCTTAACACTATTTTGCACTTGGCTTTAGTTGGTTAATCTTGGGATTCTAGCCAGAAACAAAACAAATGTTGTGAGGGTACAATCCTCAGAAGAGGTTAACTCTGATGTCCACCCTCTTCCCATGAAATAGGATAGTTATTAGTAATACCTCTATAGTCTGTACCAAGAAAATGCAATACTGTAACTTCTTATTCACTTGTTATTAACCTTCTCTTGTTTGTCTTGGTTTCTTTCCTGAAAGTAGCTTTGCATTAATGAATGGAAAAAAAACAAAAACAACCTCCAGTTGAAATGAATGTAAAGTGTACGTAGAGTTGTTGAAAAACCCATATCCTGATTAGTTAGTTGGACTTTGACATATTTTCTATAACAGAAGTATCATATTTGCTAAAGCAATTATAGATGTGAATACACACACACTAAATCCTAGATTTTGTCAACGTAAAGAAGTAACTGTTTTTTTGAAAAATCTTCAAAGCAATTCACATCTATATGGATGGCATTAGGAAAATTAAATTACTAGAGTTTGGTTTACTTATGGCTTTTACTCTCTTGATCTATGTTGCATAGCAAAAATTATTTATATCAATTGTTTAAGTATGCAGACCCATGCAGTAAAAATGAAATAAAAATAAAAACAGAAAGGCAAATATGATTGTTCCAAATGTCTGTACTATGGCCTGTTTCCCCCTAGGACAAACAATGAAATCTCCATTACCCACTCAAAGTATGGAGATGTGTTAGATTTTTGACTGGGACTGGAATCCAGGCAGTGAAGCTCAGTGGGTGACCTTAGTTAGCTGGGGCTTTTAGATCTGGAATGGAAAAGTCCTGATGGACACTAGATGGAACTAAGGTTGAGTTGCTCTATCTGTTTGCTGTCATCTAGATCATGACATCTGGATTTTCGCAGGCCAGATCTGAAAGCCCCTTGGTTAGCTATTGTCTCTTATCCTTGTCTTGCTGATTGAGCTATTGTGAGAATAAAATGTACATCATTTTGAATTCCTTGAAGGAAATGTCAGCTATAAATGAAATTAACAAATATTTGTATTATTCTATATCTGAGCCTAGGTCTGGATCTATTTGTATACACATAAGTGCAAAACAGGCCTTATCAGCAAAAAATTGTAACATGCAAATCAGCTACCCACACTCACTGACCATGCTTTAATACTACTGTTCTTAGTTTTGTAGCTCCACGTTCAGCCTAAAAAAGATGAATGGAATTGACATGTTTGATAATTTAGGTTTTGCCTATGGAAAATTTTGGTATTTTATAGGTTCCCCGTTCCCACGCTTACCCCGTTGCCTCGTTACCAATCACCCGCAGTAATCCCCCCTTTTCCAAATGGCAGATTCAGTCAAGTTCTTTTGTCCTGTTGATTGCTATCTATTGTTTGTGTGGTTGTTGTCTTTGTTGGATTTTCCTGTTGCATGTAAAGCTGGGTGTTCTGGATTGCGTGCTGATTGCTGCGCTTCTGAGCCACTGTGCTTCCCTTTGTCTGTAGCTCTTGAGGGAAGCCGGTGGTGATACAAGGTATCCGCCTGCAGTTGGAGTTAAGCACCGCCACCTGTCGGCAATTAGTTTGCGGTTTGAACTTCCCCTCTCCGCTGCTAGCACCTGGGGCGGTGAAATTGACTAGGTGAAACTGAGCAGCTGAGCAGTGGCATTCACTGTGCTGTGCCGGCTGAATCTGACACCAATAGCATAGTGATTATAACATTTGCTTGACAGGTAGAGAGTCATCACTTTGAAATTGGGAGAAATTTTTATTAAAAATACTATTTTTCTTTCTCTGAGCTGCCCACTTTTTTTTTTTTTTTTTTAACCAGCTCAGTGGTACACATTTTCATCATTTTTGCTGTCATTAGGGGAAGAAGGGATTCATCTCAGCTCCCAAATAGCCCAATATTTGAATAATTATTTCAATGGACTTACTGCTACATTTTCCTGGGCCAGGAAATAAAAAAGAAAAAAGAAACCTCCAGCATTTCAACAGTGTGGGAGTGGGCTGATTAAAAAGAAAAGCCCTGTGGAAAAGTGGGTAGCTCAGAGGAAGAAAAATAGTAAGTAAAAATGTTTCTACCGTGTTTCAAATCAGTAGTATTCTGCATGTCAGACAAGTGCTATAACCACTACACTACTGAGATTCTACCGTAATAGAAGTTGACACAGAGATTACGGAGGAAAACCTAGGAAAATGCAAGAAAGGAACTTATAGTTTAAAGCTGGTTCCTGTGTGCACATGTGTGCATTTGGGTGCTTTAACTTTATAAACAGCATTATATTTTTGAAAAAGTATATGTAAATAATAAACAAAAACAAAGGACTATTTTGATGATGCATAATCACCAGCCTGAATATGAGGCTGTGTGTGCAAGTCACTTAAAGATCTAGCAGTTATGAGAACTTGTGACTTTGGGGAGAAATTAATGCTTCAGTGATTCACTGTACAGGTGGTCCTTGCTTAAAAACCACTCGTTCAGCGACCGTTCAAGCTTACAATGGGGCTGAATGAGTGGTACTTATGACCGGTCCTTGTACTTACGTTGGTTGCAGTGTCCCCACAGACATGTGATCGCCATTTGCTACCTTTTTTTGCTGGCTTCCTACAAGCAAAGTCAACAGGGAAGCCAACAGGAGGTCACAAATGGTGACCACATGACATCCTCGCTTAACGACGGCATGAGATTTGCTTAACAATTGCAACTGGAAGTGCCAGAATTTCTGTTGCTAAGCAGTGCAATCCTGTGACATTGCGCTTTACGATAGCATTGCTTAGTGACAAAATTCTTGTCCCAATTACCTTTGTTAAGTGAGGACTACCTGTATTAAATCACAGGAAGATTTCTTTTAGTGGGACATTCAGTTCTGGAGCTCAAGATAAAATGGCTCTGGGGGCAGTGACCAGGGACTGGAGGGGAGGGAGCATTCCTGCCACTTTACACAGTAGGCAACTGAAGTACAGGGCTTTACCTAGAAGGCAGTATGAAGTGCAGCAGACAAACCAGACAGCACAGCTTGAACTGGCACAAGCCAGAAAACACCACTTTTGATGTGGAACAGGGAAACATCAGAGGAGAGTGCATTTACTATATGTTAGGGGTGAGTAGAGGAGAACATTGTCCATTCCTACCCTTTAGAAATGGTTGGCAGCTGTTTGCTTGATGGGGCAACCAGAGAGTGCAGATCAGCCCACGGGCTTGTTTTAGGTTAACAACATTTTTTCTTTTCTTTTTGTATTTATGAGGCATTCTGTTCATAATGACATCCTGGCTGGATTACCATGACACAGTCTGTGTGAGAATGTTTTTGAAGAAGTATTTAGAAACAAACTGATTAAGAGTTCTGTGGTTGGAACTATATATAAGAAACATGTAGCTCTCTTACTCTTACTCTTTCAATGGCTAGAGGCCCATTTCTGGGTGCTACTTAGTATAGTGGCTATGACCTACAAAACTATATGACTTGGGACCAGACAACTTGAAAAACTGCAGTCTTCCATGTTGACCTGCCCAGATGTTAATATCTCCAGGAGAAGCCAATGGGAGGCATGTTTTAGAAAGGTTGCAAGAGAGGTTCTTCTTGAGGGGTGTCCCAAGTTTTGAAACTCCCTTCTAGCTCTTTGCCTGTTGTCCTTTCATCTGTAGGTGTTTTTATTCCAGGAGACATTTGGCATTTATGTTCTGAGATGAGTTCTAATTGCTGATGGCTGCTTGTTACTTTTTCTTGAAGTGTTGAAATTATGTTTTTAATTTGTTTCAACATGAATTATGATTCTTAATTTTCTCTGCATTTTATTATTGCTAGCCACTCTGAATGCTATTTTTGACAGAAATTCTTGTCCTCCTCCTACCTTCTTTCTATAAAGCCAAAGTATATAGAAAGGAATTGCTTTGGATTGTCCACTTGTCACCAACCCAGTGAGGAATCTGATATGAAGAATTCTGGAAAGAGAGCCATATGATGCACACCTGGTTAGGCCTCCTAAATGCACATTCTTGGAAACAAAAGGATTCCTTTAACTTGGAAATATTTCAACCTAATGCAAAATATTTTCTTTTCTCAATGGATGGAATGCAATGCAACCTGCATGACCAACGTTTGGGAGATGACACGTTCAGAAGTTGTCACTTCAGCAGATGTTTTTTGTTGTTCAGTCGTTAAGTTGTGTCCGACTCTTCGTGACCCCATGAACCATATTGCGCCAGGCCTTCCTGTCCTTCACTGCCTCCCTGAGTTTGCTCAGTTTCATGCTCATCAGCAGATGTTAGATTAGTAGTAAACGTACCTTGCATACAAGAGGTCATTGGTTTGATCCATTACAGTTAGAGATATAACAAAAAAACCTACATTGTCACTTGACCTTTTGGCAAAAGCTGCTGTTGGCGCTGCTGCTGCAGATAATGTGGCTCCAGTAAGTAGTGAAGTCCAGAGCCACATTATCCCATTGCTCAGCAGGCCAAAAGCTCCATGATGTGCTGCCACCACATTAACTGTTGCCTTCCAACGAATAAGTGAAGTGTGGTTGCTGCTGGCATGATACTACTGGGATTCCTGACAATGGCTGGTAAAACATGAAGCCAGGTATGATATAGTCAGTGCAATGGTAGATTTTGAAAATGAGTGATAATAGCATAACCCAGATCCGCTTCTTCTGAGGACTTTACCATTGAGACTGGCTTCTTATTCCAATTTTATAGAAGAAGAATTATTTTAGCATCCCTTGCAATATTTTTATTTACTTATTGACTTGGTATTGACTTATTTTCCATTGATGAAAAGCATTTCAGGTGGCTAACAAACAGTCAAATAGAAATATGTTACAAGAAAAGTCAGTTAAAAATTTAATGAGAACATTGATAACTGGCTACATGATAATGGTGGGAAGGAAGCTGAGAAGATGGAAGATAGTGGGGTCAACTGTAGGCATCACAGTCCTAATTAAGTTTGGAAGAATCCTGATTCCAGTAGATGTTTCAACTCTTTTGCCAAATGTGAAATTTACAGATTAGGAATATGAAAGTGCAGAAAACTGTCATTCAGCATGTCATCTCATAGCTTTGTTTACTCTACAGCATAACTTAATAAGTATGCATTTTGATTATATAGTACAAAGCTCCCTTTCTCCAAAACTCTAAAAATGTATAGTTTCATTTTAAAAAGTGGAAAGGAATACAATTTATAAACTTGCTGCTTGGCTTTACATGGGAAATCAAACACATTCTTATAACATATCTTCAATATGCCCTACTGCTGTGCTTTTGGCCAGTTGAATAAAGATTACTCACTTTGAATTTTATTTCACTGAGTGTTACTGCTCTTTCTTTAAGATATACCAGTTAGTTAACGCATGTCACATTTCAGTCTTGGTGGATCTTCATTTTTTAAAAAACTAGATTTCCAAAAGCTACCAGCCAACATATAATTATATATTTAGTGAATATAATTTATTATATACATAATTATATCCCACCCCAATTCAACAGATTCTGGCTAAAATCAGTATTTTTTACTCTGTTCCAAGAAGCCTCCATGTCTTCTTTTTTTTATGCCCACTTTCCAGTCATTCAGTTGGGAGATTAAACTGTGTTGTAATATTTCATAGCAGACTTCTACTTTCTCTTCCTGCAGTCGTTCTACTTTCACTCTCAATTAATTCACTTTTTTCCTTTTCTTCCATATCTATTTTTCCTAAGAACCACTCTTGACATTACTTCAAAATGCTTCATCCCACATTCAGAACCTCTGATTACCCTTGCACCTTTTATTAATTCTCTCAGTCTTTTGCCACAAACAATTAAATCAATCATACTTTCAGATTTATATCCATTCCTTGTCATGTGTCAATGAATAGTCTCATGTCTTGTGTCATGAAAAGTCTTAATCTTAAACCATGCATTCAAAATTAGCAGACCTTTTTATAAGCAGAGACCTACCAAGTATCACTGTTCTTGTTCATGCTTAGATGTCTGAATGGCCCAACATCTTTTTCTGTGCCTTCATCTTGTTACTACCCAACCATTAATAGATTTAAATATGAATGAATAGATTTAGGGGATTAGATTTGGTAGACAGAGTGACTGAAGAACTATGGACGGAGGTCCATAACATTGTACAGGAGGCAGCAACTAAAACCATCCCAAAGAAAAAGAAATGCAAGAAAGCAAAATGGCTGTCTGATGAGGCTTTACAAATAGCTGTGGAAAGAAGGAATGCGAAAAGCAAGGGTGAAAGGGAAAGATATAAGCAACTGAATGCATATTTCCAGAGAATAGCAAGGAGAGATGAGAAGGCCTTCTTAAATGAACAATGCAAAGAAATCGAGGAAAACAATAGAAAGGGGAAGACTAGAGATCTCTTCCAGAAAGTTGGAGATATCAGAGGAATGTTTAGTGCAAAGATGGGCATGATAAAGGACAAAAAAGGCAGGGACCTAACAGAAGCAGAAGAGATTAAGAAGAGGTGGCAAGAATACACAGAAGAACTATACAAGAAAGATCTTAATGTCCCTGATGTCCATGCTGGTGTGGTCACTGACCTTGAGCTAGACATCCTAGAGAGTGAAGTCAAGTGGGCCTTCGGAAGCATTACTAACAACAAAGCTAGTGGAGATGACAATATTCCAGCTGAGTTATTTAAAATACTAAAAGACGATGCTGTTAAAGTGCTGCACTCAATATGCCAGCAAGTTTGGAAAACGCAACAGTGGCCACGGGATTGGAAAAGGTCAGTTTACGTTCCAATTCCAAAGAACGGCAATGCCAAAGAATTCTCAAACTATTGCACAATTGCACTCATTTCACATGCTAGCAAGGTTATGCTCAAAATCCTACAAGCTAGGCTTCAGCAGTATGTGAAGTGAAAACTACCGGATGTACAAGCTGGGTTTCGAAGAGGCAGAGGAACTAGAGATCAAATTGCCAACATCCGCTGGATCATAGAGAAAGCAAGAGAGTTCCAGAAAAAATCTACTTCTGCTTCATTGACTATGCAAAAGCCTTTGATTGTGTGGATCACAACAAACCGTGGCAAATTCTTAAAGAGATGGGGGTACCAGACCATCTTACCTGTCTCCTGAGAAATCTGTATGTGGGCCAAGAAGCAACAGTTAGAACCGGTCATGGAACAACCGATTGGTTCAAAATAGGGAAAGGAATATGACAAGGCTGTATACTGTCACCCTGCTTATTTAACCTATATGCAGAGTACCTCATGAGAAATGCCAGGCTGGAAGAATCACAAGTCAGAATTAAGATTGCAGGGAGAAACATCAACACCCTCAGATATGCAGACGATACCACCCTAATGGCAGAAAGTGAAGAAGAACTAAAGAGCCTCTTGATGAGGGTGAAAGAGGAGAGTGCAAAAGCTGGCTTGAAACTCAACATTAAAAAAACTAAGATCATGGCATCTGGACCCATCAGTTCCTGGCAAACAGAAGGGGTAGACATGGAAGCAGAAACAGACTTCATTTATTTGGGCTCCAAGATCACCGCAGACAGAGACTGCAGCCATGAAATTAAAAGACGCTTGCTCCTTGGGAGGAAAGCTATGGCAAACCTAGACAGCATATTAAAAAGCAGAGACATCACCTTGCCGACAAAGATCCGCATAGTCAAAGCTATGGTTTTTCCAGTAGTAATGTATGGGTGTGAGAGCTGGACCATAAAGAAGGCTGAGTACTGAAGAATTGATGCCTTTGAACTGTGGTGCTGGAGAAGACTCTTAAGAGTCCCCTGGACTGCTAGGAGGTCAAACCAGTCAATCTTAAAGGAAATCAACCCTGATTGCTCATTGGAAGGATTGATAATGAAGCTCAAGCTCAGATACTTTGGTCACCTAATGCGAAGAGAGGAATGCATTTCCACCCAAATTCATCTCTGTTTCTTTCTTTAAAGACCAGAAACAAAACAAAACAAAACCCTGGCCCAGCAATGACTTCTTGAGGAAGGGGTGCACTACTGCCTCCTTCAGGGCGGGTGGAAATACCACCTCTCTAAAGGACATGACCAAATGGACTGAATCACATATCACTTTCCAGGTGGCCTTCATCAGCTGGGACATGTATGGATCTGATGAACAGGTGATTGGGTTCTCAGTTCCAAGGACTCTCTCCACTTCCTCAGGAATTACAGGTTCAAACTTTTCCCAGATAATCATGCAAGATCATGCCTTATTTGCCTTCATAGGAAGTCTGAAGTCTGAATCACTTTATCCCCCAGATGCCTAGAATATTCTTTACAGTGGCCCTGGAGATGATCATGTTGCTTGTACCTCCTCAGCAAATAATAAGTCACCTTAAATAGGGCTGCTGGCTGGCTACCTTTGGACACAGCAGAAAAATGACTACGTTTTGCTGCTCCTATCATCACAATGTAATTCCTAATGGAGTCTCTTACTTGTGCTCAGTTGGGTTTATTCTTTGCGTTTCTTCAATGGCATTCTAGGGTCTCTTCTGGTTTCATCTCCCAGAGTGACTTGGAGAATCTATCTTTATAAGCCTTGCTGTATGAAACATTTTTTTCAACTAGAAGTATCTTTCAAGTTCAATCTAAAGGGCTGAAAATCATCTGGGTGGAAATGAGCCTTTTTATACTCTTCATAAAGTGAAAAGTTCTGATGGCTAGAAATATCAAGCTTTGGTCAAATAAGAAAAGTAAATCTCTTTGAGGCAAGCTTTCTTTCCCATAAATCAAAGCCTCTATAAGATCCTTCTGCCAAAAAAGCCTTTATTCCTGGAATGTGGGGAGAGGAATGGCAGGACTTTGTTTTAAATATGTTTGACTAACATTTGCAACCACAGCTGACTTACTAGTTGACCCTACAGCCAATGTTTTGCTTTGGTCCCACAAATTCTGCTATCTCTTCTAGTGTATTGGTGTATTTATTGAGTATCGCATGTAAAAAAGGGAAACAGACCAGCAATGAATCTAATAATGTAGCTCAATAGGTTGGCTTAAGGTTCTTTTGCCATAAAATAAATCATATATGAGACAACTTCTATCTGCAACTCTAGTAAGGATGCCTGTCTGAATATTAAACAGACTTCTCACTGTTAACTCACTGTTCACTTCATGTATTCTGTCCTCACACATTTGTTTACTACAAACTACTAGTTGAGACATTTTGTGTCCTTCTCAATGTTCAGATCTTATGGCTCTGCTGCATAACAACTGCCCTCTCAGTGAACAGTAAAACTTTGAACAGGGCTGAGGAATGTGTTGTTGACTAGCATATTCCCTTGGCTTGCTAACATTGTAAATCTGTAACTGGCAATAAAATGCGGACCACACTCTTTCCCTTCTACTAATATTTATTTAAGCCTTACCATTAAAGTGTTCAGAGTTGTTTCTTTAGACTCTAGCAGGTCTAGAGCCTCTTAGCCAAAGGGGAGGGTGGTGTTTTATAACACTGTTCTGTAAAATTTTAAAATAACATTTGCAGACTGTAAAAATATAGGGTGCAATCCAGTTGTCGTTAAGCATTTCTGAATCCATTTGATTTCAGTGGGAATATTGTACTTATTTTTCCTGGATGGATGGCGTTAGGGACTGGATTGTTACCATAAAGTTACTCAAACTGCCAGGGTTCTTTCATGTTAGGTGTACTGTTGAATAAGGAGGCTAGGGAGACAACAGAACATAAAAAGATAAGTAGATATCTCTTCTCCATTCTTTTCTTCTCTTGCAATAGAATTTAGAATAAATTACTGGGAATAAGTTGGGGTGTTTTGATCCTTATGGGTCCATTGCAAGACCATCACTTGGTGGCATAAAGTCCCACTGCCTTTGATACAGACAGGAAGGTTGGGATCTACTTTTTCCAATCTTCAGCCATCTTCAATGGTTTTCTGTTCTTAATAAAACAATCCTGTTGGGAGAGAACCTTGAAAACAAAAATCCTTCAGAAGAAGCTCCAAACTGGAAAACTTCCATGGAGAACAGGAGCAGCCTGATCCTATTATCAGACCCAAAGATCAGCAGTCATGGTTTTGGAAACTGGGCTGGATTTGGAGTTTGCACACAACTCCTCCACTTCTCTTCCACTTTTTCTCTCATGTACTTCCTTTAGTACTATGATCCTGGTCTGTTTATACCAGTTTTACTGAATATTACATCCAAGATGGGAAACTCTGATTTAATATAACTTTACAAATCAGATATAAATCATAATGAAAGTAATTGGCTAGCATGCTGTCAGTAGACCAGAAAAACCTGATCCACTCATGAGAAATTTATATTTTTAAAAGTTGTTTTGTTGAATAAATTATTTTATATCACTTCCTATATGAAAATATTGTTCTCAGAAGAACAATAACAGTAGAAGAGTGAAAATATCCTCATTCTCTCTTCTCCCACTCCAAGTTTGAGCTGATGGATATAGGAGTACATACAAAGTACAGCATGACAAATATTTCACTGTAGATTACAGATTGAAAGTGCGGGTATGATAGGGCCACAGATAACATCAGGCTGATAGTGGTTAATTCTATGTCAATATTAAAGCGAAGATGAATGTTATTGTTTTCTGATGTATTTTGTCAATAGGGTGTGTCCTTTGAATTTGAGTACTTTGACTTCTCAATTCCAGCCCAAATTAGTGTTCCTCCAAAGAGTTGAATTTGTATCTGAACTCTTTTGAAGCTTCACTCATGATTTAAAAATTTATAGAGATGCAAAAGTAGGGAAAAAGCATGTCTGCAAAAATGAACAATGTTTCTCCCTCAGCTCTCCATAGAAGGAAAACTCCAAGTTAGGGGTAGGGAAAAGCATGAAGGAGAGAGTGTAGTTTTTGGATGACTACACAGTGAGTGCCTTTATAAGAGTTCTCCACTCACAATTCCTTGGCTGTGCGGAAGGATATTGATGTAATATATCACAAGATTGTTTTAGTTCAGGGCTCTTCATTTGCTTTCTCACCCAGAAGCATGGACATTAAAATAGTTTTATTGGAAACTGTAGATATGGAAAGGTATAGCACTGATTTTTTGCTGGAAAGCCATAGGCGTTCCAATCTGTCTGCCTCTGGTACTGTATTCCTTGCATCCGTCCTTGTTCATTTTCACTTTCTGTGACTTTAGTGTCAACTGAGCAGAAAGTAAACACATGTTTACCTTAAAAAAAAATTCATCATAGCTCCCTGGTCCCTTAGCCTTTCTTTTTGAAAGTTCTTACCAAGAGTCATTATACATAATATCTTCCATATACATAATATATGCCATTTTCAAACAAATTGGCAAAAGAAAATGCCCCCAGTCCAAACCCAGTAAAAAATCAGAGTGGAAAAATCCTCCTCTGTAAGATTAAAAAATTGTTGCAGCAATGGCTCCATGTATCCTTCTGAAGTTTTGTAGGTTTCTGTGCCAGGAACATTGCTATGTTATTATGCCATTTTCAGAATAATTACCTACAAAAAACTGGTAATATCTAAATTAATCTAAACTTTAGCAGCCTTAATTTACCTAGAAGGGGCAATTTGTCTGCAAATTGCAGTCAATTACACACACATACAAAATTACTGGCGCTTCTATTTTAAATATAAAAACTTAAAAACACCGATCTTTATATCTATTTAATTTATATTCCATTACAATGTCACAACTCACAATAATGTTCTTCCTATGCAAAGAAAAAATTAAAACATCCACGGTAAGATTAAAACTCAAAAACTTAATGACATAATGATTTTTTTAAAAAAAAAATTGACAACCACATACAGTTTAACAGTAAAAATAACAAGTAAAAGTAGGTTGGGTGATACAGGTTGGAGGAGGTAAGCCTGCTGGTACCCAGGTACCAAGTCATAAATGGCTTTAGAGGTTAAAGCTGGCATTTTAAATTGTACCTGGAGCTGAACTAGTAACCAGTGTAGGGCCTGTACTATTCGTGTTATGAGTTACCAGTGTCAGGAGCCTGTTAATACACAGGCTGCTGCATTCTGAACTGGTTGTAATTTCTGAGTGGTCTTTAAAGGCAGCTCCGTGTAAAGTGCATTGCAGTAGCCCATCTAGCTGGTAATATGTGTTGCTGTAGCCAGGTCCTCCTGTACCAGATATGGTTGCAGTTGGAGCACCAGCTGTACCTGGGCAAAGTCCCCTCTAGCCATCGCTTCCAGCTACTGTTCAAGCAGCAAACATGAGTCTAGAAAGATCCCCAGTTGCGAACCTACTCCTTCACAAGTAGTCCTTGCCTGTCCAGAGACCACACTGGTGTCAGTGGAGAACTCCAATGTACAAACAGTAACTTCATCTTGTTTGGACTCAACTGTAAGCTGTTCTCTGCTATCCAGACCCTTACAGCCTCCATGCACTGAGACAGAATATCAACAGCATCTCCCCTACAACCTGGGTTGGCAATGTATTCTTGTGTGTCATCAGCATACCGAGGATATTGCACCCCAGACTGTAGTTATGACCTCTCCCAATGGTTTCATATAGATATTAAAAAGCATCCCACCATTGTAGACTGGGACTGTCCATTGAGGAAGAAGCAGAATCAGTATAAGACAGTGCTTCGTATCCCCAATCCCCATAGACAGTCTATTAAGATGCCATGGTTGATGGCATCAGAAATTGCTGAAAGATCTAAAAAGACTAGGAAAAGCACATTACCCACATCTGGATTCCAAGAAAAGTCATGCAGGAGAGCAACTAAAGCCATATCAGTCTCCTACCAGGGCCTGAACCTTGACTGAAAAGAGTCCTGATAATCTGTTTCTCCTAGGGCACTACAGAATTAGTCTGCCACCACTGTTTCAACAACCTTCCCCCACCAAAAAAGGAAGGTTGGAGATTGGTCAATAGTTATCTAGGATTGTAGGATCCAGAGATGGTCTCTTCACCACAGCCTCCTTCAGGGCTACTGGTAATTCCTTCTTATCAGGGAGTCATTAACAATTTAACTGGTCCATGTGGTCACTTCTCTACCTGCTCCTTACAACAGTTGGGGTAAGCAGGAGCTTACATGACAGAGGATAATCTAGATAACACACCTTTCAGAGGATCTCTGAATTATGCCAAATTAATTGGGATAGATTGTTTAATTTATTGAATCAGGATCCACACCGAATATTGTAGTTATCTTAGCTTCTCCTTCTCCTTCTCCTTCTCCTTCTCCTTCTCCTTCTCCTTCTCCTTCTCCTTCTCCTTCTCCTTCTCCTTCTCCTTCTCCTTCTTTAGCATGGTGGGATTTAGAAATGAAAAGCAAACAAACAAAGCCCCCACCAAACCTATGTTGCTAAATGCATGATGGAATATATGTACATACCTTTTAGGAGTGTTCAATGCTCTTATTGTTCCTAGCAATTCTGTTCTGAGTCAATTAATGGTGATATTTCCACAAGGAATTTATTGAATGCTTGGATTTATGGTGAGTTACTGAGCATAGTTACAATACTGATAAACAGTAGCTTTATTGTAGTCCAGTGTTATCCTAAATACATGAGCAGTAAAATATACCTGACATTTCTATCAACACTGACTATTAACCAGTCCAGAACCTAAGGATTTCCTTCCACTCAATCCTGAAATGATGATGAGATTAGAAAAGAGCCAGAATTCTTGCATTTCACAAATATAGCAGACTGTACATGTGGGTATATACCACTTATCCAATTTAAGAAACACAGGAAACAGTCTTGAAATTAATCACATCAACAGGTAGCACCTGAAGAGCAGATTTTATGATGGCATGCATTGTACTTCCATTTCAATTATAAGATTGTAGTTATTTCTAAATATGAGTCTATACATATAAATTAACATGTACATGGAATAGAGTTTTACCAGGGAACTCTGATTAATACAGATTTGGAATTATGCATAGAATGGAGATTGAAGAAAATTTACCAGTCGTACTGGACGGCTCCCACCCTGATGATATTCAAGAAGCTATTTAAGACCTGGCTATTCAGGCAGCGTGATGGTTGAGCCTCTGCTGGGTGGGATTTTTGATTTATATGTTTGTCTTCAGGCTGCTCATGATCTCTCTTTGGACTTTTATCTCTTTAATATTTAATCTGTTTTACTTTTTAATTATAAGCCACCCAGAATCAATGGGACTCAGGAGGCCAATGAATGATTGAGTGAATGAATAGGACTTCAAACCCATTTGAAACCTTGTCCAGGGTGTAAAGAAATCTTACTTTGCCAGAACAAGTTTTTTAAAACATTTAATATGTTTTTCAGTTTATAAACCTGACTGCTGAATCTCAAAAATTATACTGTCGATGAGAAAAAGTACAGAAATGAACAAGGATTGGCACAATGAAGACAGGCGATGTCAGTTTCCCAGGTAGACCAGACAGGAAACATGCCCAGATGAGCTAATTCTACTTTATTATAAAGCTACATTAACAGAATCTTGCAAGTCTGAAAGTACAAATTTCCTGCTATCTCTTTTACAGCCTGATAAGTTAGGGAGGTTCGTTTCTGAGTTTGTTTCTTTGCCTGTTGTACAGCTGTGGGCTATGCCCCCTCTTATCTGATCGTTCCCTAGGCAGCATTTCTCCCCCCGCTCCCCCCAATCTCCCAAGGTGATTTCCACATACCATTACAGCTAATGACATTTGTGGCTTTTTAATTTATGGGAAAAAGGAGATAAACTATATTAACCAATTTCCAATAATTTCTAATTTCTGACAGCAGAACCTCCTTCAGAACTTAATCAGAACTCCCTCCCGCCCCGCTTTATTTACTGTATTTAGTAAAACAGAACAAAGGAAAAAAAACTTAGTAAAAATTAGAAGATTAAAAAAATAAAATAAAGTGATCACTGAATTGATTAAACTTTGAAAAATCACATTCCTTCTTTAGTAAGGGAAGCTAACTTATTTCCAGTGCAATTTATCTGGCAGCAGTGGTGATGGTGAGAAGAACTGCTGCTGTGGTTACTTGACTCAGCAGCAGTATTACTATGATGGGACATGTTGTATTTTGGGACACCTTAGGAATCTTGCCCCTATGGTATTGCAGGATGAGCCCTACCAGAAGGTGCAGCACCTATCCAATGCTGAGAAGCACCATGGGGCAGAACAAATATTCCCTCAACCTTAAAAACTACTACTATTGGGTACAATGGATAATCTTGTATCTTGTCCAACTGTCATTGGTAAGTCTGACTTTTGAAGTAGAAATGGCAGAGAAGTATCATCTTGTCCTTCACATCAAACAACCAAATGTCTTGTTCTGCCCCCAGAACACTTCTGTGAGTATGTTCAGCAGCATCTTAGTCTCCAGATCCAAGGGAAACTATAATTTTGAGGGATCTTGTAGCCTGAAATGCTTTTATTGCCTCATGGGCCAAATTAAAGCCAGAGCAACTGTTTTACTCATGAGAAATTCAAAGATGCTGAGGAAGGATTCAGTTGGGGATGAGGATCCTCCAGACTTGTTCATAATGCCCATTATCTAATGTGAAAAGTCTCCAGACCTCATTGCTTTTCTGATAACAGTATTATGTGCATGGTCATTAGGATACTAAAAATGAGTTGAAGCAAAACTGAACTCCAGATTAGCCAGGCCGAATTCAGTTTGCCCATTGGAAATGCGATATGAGGTCCCTACTATGGGACAATGTTGCTGTCAAGTGCATAATTTAATATCATACTTACAGATTATTGGTGGATAAGGGTCAGATTTGGTTCCATGCTTTGTCTGTTTAGATGGTTCACCTTCATATCTTACCAGAGCAATGTGTAAAACTCTTCCATTTCCTCATGTTAACTATGTGCACTTCCTGGACTGGTGGAGAATGAAGCTGGATTCTCCAAGAATGTTGGTTCATGTCTGGCTAAATTGCATAATTCAATTTCCTCAAAAAATTGTGTGTATATCTGGGGTCAGAAGGGGCTGAGAGGGAATT